>NC_044032.1:428743842-429050154 GCF_901765095.1 Microcaecilia unicolor
AACAGTCCATCTCCCTCCCTTCCTCTCACCCTGTGGTCTTTAACATTTTTATTTCCCATCTCAATTGGGCCCTGGTGTGGCAGCCATCCTGACAAGCTGCCTGCAGCTGTCCTGAAGCTTTCCCTTTCTGCTGCAATCTGCCTAGCAGGAAACAGGAAATTGCATCAGAGGGGGGCGGATCATGGCAGTTTAGGAAAGCTTCAGAGCAGCCTGTGAAATTGGTTGCCATGCTGGGGCCCCCTCTGAGAAGGGAAATAAACTTTTAAAGAATATCAGGAAGGGAGGAGGAGACGGACTGTGGTGGAGAGAAGGGGAAGAGATGCTTGGACCATGGGGCCCCCTGGAGTTGTGGGGCCCAGGGCAGCTGCCCTGTTTTCCCCTCCCCTGACGCAGGCCCTGTATCCTGGTGCCAAGATTCCGTTATAGAATCAGCATTGGCATCCATTTTAGGAGTGCCCTCATGCCAAATGATGCACATATCTTATGGTATTCTAGAAACTATCCCCCACATTTTGTATAGGTAGCCCACATTTGGGTGCAGATCTCAGAGCTGCACATAATTAGTCAGTTAGGCACTAACAATCAATTATTGATGTTAACAAGCGCTTTCTTGGCAGAAATTAGGAGTTACGCACAGATCTTAACATGCACTCCTAAATTTCTTGGCACACTACTGCAAAGGATGTGTGGCCAAGGGAGGAGAATGGGAGGGTCAGGGGTGTTCCTAGTGTTACAGAATACCTACAATTGCACACCAGCCTTTGGCAGATGTAAATGGCTGTTCACAAAGTTAGGTGCAAAATGTGCGCTACGCTAGTATTCTATAATGTCTGTTCCGTACAGAGCACCCTTTAAAGATTACTAGCTTAACGCGGATCATCCCAGCATCTAACTTTAGGCACCATTTATTGAATCTAGGCCTATCTGTGTAACTGGGAGGCAGGCCCATGGCCTGTTCATGCTGCACCTCAGGGTAAGCCTCCCTTGCAATTAGACACTACAGCACTTAGGTGCTACCTTATAGAATGAGGCCTATCGCACTTATCCACCTAACTGTCAATTAATGGCACCTACTTGCAGGTGCCAGTTTATAGAATTGCCCCCATTATCATTAACACTGTCTCATGAAATCCAGGCCTACAGCATGTCCCAGGCATGCCAAGTACATATGCCTTGGCACTTCATTTCTACTGGCCGCTGTCTGTCCTCTGGAAAGGCTTCACTCAAATCTTTTAAACCTGTCAGTGCTTTATCTTTAGTTGCTCTTTCCTGTCAAGGCTGTAGCTTTCACTCAGCTCCTTTTGAAGAAAAAGGCAGTGAAACCTTGCTCCTACCAGCTTTCAAAAAGTGCATCAGCCACAGCGTGACCAATACCATACTGGAAGCATTTAGAAATTACCACCAAACTTGCCTTTGCTTTTCCAGTATTCACTGTTCAGCAGAATGGTAGAGTGCTAATAATTTTCCAGGGATGCGCTCTCAGGCGTACATAACTCTGCCATGCCTTTCACAGAACACATTTAAACAGATTATGTATTGTTTTTTCAAGGAGAGCATATTAATCCCCATTTAGGGTCTTTCCCCAGCTAGGGCCATTTTCCTTCCAAAAAGGAAACCTGAGACTTTAATTTAATATCAGTACTTCAATTTTACCTTTTCAGTCCCAGACAGAGTACAAGGTCAGTCACATTCAGTACAACAGAAAAGCCCCATTATTTTTCCACAGCTAGGATTCCTGCCAAAATTACGCCATAGAGAGTCTGAAATTTTGCTCCAGGTGTCAGGCTTAGTGTGAAAATGATAAATGCAGCAGAAGGCTCAAGCAAAACCCAAAGAGGGTGCTAGGCTGGAGAAACTTCAAGGTCATGCTGTTCTGTGTTTGCTGGCCAAAAACTGTACACTTGCTGAATCTGGTTTATCGCCAGAAGTGTTCTATTTAAACCAATCAGAGCATTTTATAGTATAACTGACCCTTGTTCTGAAAGTTAGGAAGAAAGGCAGCTTGGAAGCACTTCAGAAGAATTGAAAAAAACAAGCAAGGATGTAGCCAGCCACAGCATGTGCCACTCTGATATGTATTCGGGAAAAATTCTACAATCATACAATAACACCCTAATTCTATATATGGTGCTCAAAGTTGCATGTGCAAATATGGGCGGGCACCCAATTTAATTGATAAACGAACCAATTAGTGCCAATAATTGGGCATTAAGAACCAATTATTGGCGCTAATTGGCATTCATTTAAATTTGTATGCGCATCTTTAGGCACCAGGATCCGCAGATAAATTTTACAGGTGGATCTGAAAAGGGGGCTCAGCCATGGGAGGGGCATGGGTGGATCAGCAGCGTTTCTGGAATTTGTACGCAATATTATGGGTTTCAGTTGGTGTAAATCCTCAGATCCCGGCACCAAACGCTATTCTATACATGGCCCAACTCTTGAGTGCCATTTATAGAATAGTACTTGACGCTAATTTTTTTTTTATTTTGTTTTTTTATTGAAATTTCAATTATCAATCAAGTAACCACTTGTACAGAAAGGTATTCTAGTTTGTTAAACTTCAAGGAAAAAATTATATTGTATAATAAAGAAAACAGAGAAATAGATACACTCGAGTCCTCATTTTGGATCCAAGATTAACACACATGGAGTAAATTCTTAAAAAAAAAAACAAGTTAAAGGAAATAAAGAATCTAAAATTAACAATGCTATACTTTAAACAGAGCTCGCTGATTTTTTGGCTATAAGAAATTCCTGGGCTCAAAAAAAAACATATTTTTCTGACTTGTATTTTATCACACATTTACATGGGTAACGAAGAAAAAAGGTTGCTCCAATCTGAAGCGCTCCTGTTTTTAACAATTAAAACTGTCAACGCCTTTTTTGGGTTTCTCTTGTCACATCTGGGAAAATACTTATTTTTTGGCCCAAAAATTCCTTATCCTTATTTTTAAAGAATTTTTTCATGATCCAAACTTTGTCTATAGTCAAAGCCACTGTTGCTAATAATGTGGATGGATAAATTCTTTCTGTGTCCGAAGACTCCAAAATAGCTGATACATCCAAGGGTAGTTCCTCTTGTGCAATATTAGTTTGATCCGATATAGGTTTAGATGGTAGATAATATACCTGGGAGAATGGAGGTATAGTTTCATCCGTAGCCCCTAATATCTCTTTTATATATCGACGCTAATTTTTATTGGCGCCGATTTTTCAGTGCTATATACAGAACTCAGTCCTAAATGTATTGCTCACTCCCAGAGATACGAGCGGACTGTGTCGAAACAGCACCTGCAGAACACTTTCAACCGAAGAGCGTCTGAATCATTTCCTGTGCTTCACCTTCCTCTCTCTACGCTGTGCTCAGCATCCGCCTCTCTGCTGCTTCCTCTTTGCTCTGTAATGTAACATTTCCCAGTCTGTGCCTGCCTGTGCTTGTGTTCTTTCCCAGGCTCCTGGGCTGCCAAATCAGCTTTGGCATCATGCAGCGATCCCTGACATTGCCTCTCCCAGCCCTGCTGCTCTATTGCCTGCGCCCGCTAACTGCAGCATTTGGTTACAGGAGACTGGATGGTATCGTTAGTCCTGATGAAATGAAGTCACCTTCCATGCCAGGGTGGAGTTCTCAGGCAGCTCTTAATGCTATTGGTAGCAAATAAAGGAGAAAGAAAAAGTGCCACTCATTTATATGCAATACACTGGTGCATTATACACCCTGGCAACCTTAAGATTTTCACAGACTATCATGTGTACTTTGTCTTGTATTTTATTTTCCTTCCAGACTAGGGTGGTTGTACTGCAAATGAAATGCCACTACAAATCCCTCTTCCAAACTGATGATTCGGACTATAAATTATTTGAGAACAGGAAAAGCAAACAGGAGGGATCTCTACGTGGACGGTGAAATCAACTGAAGTAGAGGATGACCAATTGGAGGACGCCGGTGCGCTGTGATGCACTTTTGCTTTCTATCGATGTGATCATTTTCACCAGCTTCGCACGGAACATTTTTAGGCTGCTTGTTTTCCTCTCGAACAATTTTGTGACCCCTGAGGCAGGCGTTTGATCATGCTGAAACCCAGTGTTGGGTCACCTTGTCCAAGCAGCAAATAAAAGGTTTTATAAGCACAACTTCCTGCGTTGCAGTGTCTGTTGGTCAACCTCTACTTCAGCTGACTATAAATTATTTATCTTGGTTTTTTTTTTTTAATCTAGTTCTGCCAATATTGCAAGTAAATTCTGGATCTGGCTGGTCCTTCACCTGTCAGTAAGGTATTATTCATTCAGGAAAGGGAAGACATGAAATTGGATTTTGAAAGCAGACGTTGCAGGCAGGCCCACGAGGTAATGTTTTTATGAAGAGGTATGAGGACAGATGCATCAAGGAGAAGATATTCAGAAACTGGAGAGTTGCTCCTACAGAAGCACATCTCTGGCAGATGAATATGACACAACAGCCTCAATGTTGAAAGTTGTTCAGGATTTATGGTGAATACAGTTAATAACTTCTCACAAATTATTGTGGAGCACTCAGCCTCTGAGTATTCTGAGATAAAAGCAAAATTAAAACCCCAAAGTCTGTTGCAATAATGTAGCCCAGAGGCAGAAAAAACAGACTCACTTTCACACCTTATTTTTAAATGTAATGGAGCTGCCTCCTTGACCCAATGCCTCATCCCTGGAACTCTCTATTAACATGCCAGCTGAGTGATTGCTGAGCATAATAGCCATGTCACCGGGACTGCAAAGGATCAATTCATTTGTTTTAAGACTGGGGGCCCTTGGAAGTATTCTGTTGGATACTTTGAATTCAATAAACGTCTGTGTCACTCACCACTGTATATGCGGTGAGCGGACCTCATATGGTCCAGAGGGATCAGTTGAGATAATTTAAGCATCAGACATGTGACATGCAACTGAAATGCTCCCCCGACATGGTTGCAAGGCGGTGTTATTCATATACCAATGTCTTACTCCTAGTAACCTGTTTTCAGTGGCATGGTCGACACCATAAATATTTGAAACTGTGTGGTGTCATTTTACCAGCCAGATGGAAAGATGCACATAGGAGCTGTCATGTAATCTTCAGATTATGAAGTTTATTTACAACAGTGAGGCACTGATGTGATACCCAGCACTGCCTTATTAATATTTTGGACTCCATGATATTCCCTTATTGGGGAGAAAACACAATGTAGAATTCCAAACAGCCTTTATTTAAAATGGGTCATTTTAAATAAAGGCTATTTGGAATTCTGCAACACCTCACATGTTTTCTCTCCGCCCTCCTTTTGTTGCTGTTGCATTTTCACTGAGTTTTGCTTCCCTTTTTCTGGTGTCGGCGTGATGCCCTTATTGGGTACCATCTGATGGTCCACAACACACAATTAAAATGAGTCCGTTGATTCTGAACAGAGGGGACCTTTTACTAAGCCGTGTAAGCGTCTACGCGTGCCCAACGTGCGCCAAAATGGCGTTACCGTCTGGCTACCGTGTGGCTCTTGCTGTAATTTCATTTTTGGCACTCGTCCGATACGCGAGTCTGAAAAATCATTTTTATTTTCGGACGCGCGTATTGGGTGCGTTCAGGTCATTACTGCCTGGTTACCACGTGAGACTTTACCGCTAGGTCAATGGCTGGCAGTAAGGTCTCGGACCCAAAATGGACACGCGGCAATTTTCATTTGTATCTTACCTTAACATACTTTTCCCCCTTGCAACAGTACTGATGTAAAGGTATCTAGAAACAGCATGGCTTAATATGTAGAACGCAGGTTGCCTTCTGTTACTTCAAATATAGCTGTGTATGAATGGAAAGTAACTCTAGACTTCAAGGCAGGGGTGTAGCTACGGGGGGCCACAGGGGCCTGGACCCCTGCAAATTTCAACCGGGCTCCTGGTTTGGCTGGTGGGGGTCCCCAACCCCCGCTAGCCTGCCTTCTTCAGCACTGGTCTGCAGCGCAGCTGCGTTCGCTGCCCTGCTCTTCTTTCTTTTTGCTCCTCCTGTGCACGCTGACGCTCCTCAGTTTCACATAAAGGAACGTCAGCGTGCACAGGAGGAGCAAGAAAAAAGAAGAGGAGGGCAGCGAACACAGCTGCACCAGAGACTGGTGCTAAAGAAGGCTTCAGCTGGCAGAGGTTGGGGATCCCTGCCAGCAAAGGTATTTGTTTTTGCGGGGGGAGCAACGAGGCGGTGAGGGGAAGCGGTAAGGAGGTGAGGCAGTGGAGGGGAGGCAAGGAGGAGAGGCGGTGGGGCGGCACTCAAAATGTGCCCCCAACCTCGGGGTGTGGCTCCCTCCCACCATGAGGTCTGGCTCCCTCCCACCGTGAGGTCTGGGTACGCCCCTGCTTCAAGGGCCACAATACTACTACTACTACTATTTAGCATTTCTATAGTGCTACAAGGCGTACGCAGCGCTGCACAAACACAGAAGAAAGACAGTCCCTGCTCAAAGAGCTTACAATCTAATAGACAAAAAATAAATAAAGTAAGCAAATCAAATCAATTAATGTGTACGGGAACATTCATTTTGTTTAAGAGATGGGTTGATTTGCATGTTTTACCTTACAAACCTGATTTGTTTGTGGCTCTTGCCTCGTACGCTTTCCATATTCCAGTGGTCCAACTGCAAATCAGTTATGGAGGTCTATAAACTTCATTATATAATTGTATGTATGTATTTTAAACTTCAAAAGTGAACCTAGTATGTAAGTAGTTTGCTACCTAGTCATGTATTTAAAAAAAAAATAGTGTTTTGAAATGATTTCACAACCCAAACATTTACATGCATCTGCATTTTCACAACAGTTTCACTTACACACATCTGCATTTTCACAACAGTCTCTCCGCAGTAGGTTATGTCTGCTCATGTTTATCCAAATTAAATTTCTGTACATATTTATTGTTAATCAGTCCATTCATAGCAGCGTGCATTTCTTCAAAGACCAGAATGTTCTAAGAAGGTTTATTTCTATAGGAGGCAGCATGTGAAGGCTTTAATGGTTTTGTTTTTTCTTTTTTAAGTATGTGTAAAAGCAGAATGCTCTTAGAAATGGAATCTCCTGCCCTATTATAGGAGTTTGCCATAGTATTAATAAACTGATGAATGAATTTAGGGCCTAACAATTATTATTTTTTCTTTCCATAATGTTTATTGGAAAAACTGATAAGTACAAGGCATCAAGGCTCACAACACAGGGTTTAACGCTTATTAAATACACTTCAATGTGCAGAAGTAACAGTAGATAGATAATACACACTTGGGTCCTGCTGGGGAGTTTAGCTAACATTAGGAATCTAATGTTTGCTTTTCTTGATTGATTTTATTGTATGCTTTTTTAGGAAACCATGTGGTGAATTTTGTACATTGCTGAATTTCTGCAGTTCAGCCATGTGTTCTAGTTAAGATTATTTGCAGCAAGGGGACTATTTACTGAACCATGTTATCTGTTAATGTGGCAGCTGATGGGCATTAACAGCATGATACCTTCACAGTTAACATATACTGAATTCTATAATAAGTCTCCTTTCATCATATATTCAGTTAGTTAATCCTAGTATTCCACTACAAGAGACAACTCCAATTATTCTCTTTAATACAGTTGATCGCAAATAAAAGAAAAACATACACATACAGTGAGATGTGATGGAATAAGGGTTCTGTCATTACAGTTTTGAGTTTGTTCTGTGCAGAGGCATAGCTAGGGGGGGGCACCAGGGGAGCGGCCGCTCCCCCAAACGGACCTCCACCGGTGCCGGCACCTATGTTTTACACAATCTGTTGCATTTAAAACACGCACCGGCAGCAGTCCACTCTCTGCTTCCCTCTGGCTACGCTTCTGGTTCTGTGACCACCCCTTCTGATGTGGGGTAGGCGGGGTTCAGCTTGAAGCTGCTGGTAATGGGTAAATACTTAAAGGTTAAAAAAAAATCACCATGAATTTCTAAGGCTTGGGCAATCAAGCAATAGGATTACTGCCTCAGCATGGAGAGACTCAGGTCTCTCAACACGCTGGCACTCAGTTCATGAGAACTACACAGGCAGGCAGACAGGCATTCAATGGGAGAGAGGAATCTGTTCCTCTCAGCATGCGTAGGGCAGCCAAGCAAACTGGATGGGTCCCATAAGGTACTGGGAACATAGTACAGGTGCTCAGAAAGGGCCTATCACCCAAGGGCTACAAACGTCAGATAGTTCATTATATACATCTTAATACTTATTATATATATAGACAATGTAATCTGTTACACACAGACAGTAAAATCTGCTCCCATGCAAATGAGGGCAGGACAAGCACATACGCATTTTTGAGAATTATCTTAACACAGAAGTCGGGTGAGGCAGAACAAGCAGTGGGTCAACAGGTCGTGGGTCAACAGGTCATGGGTCAGTGGATCGAATGGGTTGGGAAACGAATGGGTCAGATGGGTCGTGGGTCTGTGACATCTTTTTAAAGTAGGGGCCTACATATTCAAACTCAGTTCAAATATTACTTTACAGTTTTCTATTAAAAATGGTCATATCAAGGGGGAAACATATGGGAATGTCATTCCCGTGGTAAGCAAGATTGCAGAATGATTGGGAATGGTGCTCTCCTTGTTAACAGTTACAGAATTATTTGTCTGATTAAATTCAATATATTGTGGGTGTGGATCATGGATAATGGCTCACGTGAGGTTCATGGTCAGTGGTTACATGGGCCAAATGGATTGTGGGTCAGCTTGAATGACCTGTTGTGCTCAGGGGTGGGGAATATGCTTCACAGAAAACATGATGGTAAATAGGGGCATTACCAATTAGCATGGCAGGTAAC
This sequence comes from Microcaecilia unicolor, assembly GCF_901765095.1. Classification (NCBI taxonomy): domain Eukaryota; kingdom Metazoa; phylum Chordata; class Amphibia; order Gymnophiona; family Siphonopidae; genus Microcaecilia; species Microcaecilia unicolor. The sequence goes on from NC_044032.1 coordinate 428,752,660, forward strand.
ACATACTACTACTACTTATCATTTCTAAAGTGCTACTAGATGTATGCAGCGCTGTACACTTGAACATGAAGAGACACTCCCTGCTGAACAGAGCTCACAATGTAATTAGGACAAACAAACAGGACAAACAAGAGATAAGGGAATAGTAAAGTGAGGATGATAAAATAAAGGTTCTGAACAAGCGAATAAGGGTTAGGAGTTAAAAGCAGCATCAGAAAGGTGGGCTTTTAGCTTAGATTTGAAGACGGCCAGAGATGGAGCTTGACGTACCGGCTCAGGAAGTCTATTCCAGGCATATGGTGCAGCAAGATAAAAGGAATGGAGTCTGGCGTTAGTGGAGGAGAAGGGTGCAGATAAGAGAGATTTACCCAGTAAACGGAGTTCCCGGGGAGGAATGTAGGGAGAGATGAGAGTGGAGAGGTACTGAGGAGCTGCAGAGTGAATGCACTTATAGGTCAATAAGAGGAGATTGAACTGTATGCGGAAACGGATAGGAAGCTAGTGAAGTGACTTGAGGAGAGGGCTAATATGAGCATATGAGCATAACGACACTGTCGGAATATTAGTTGTGCAGCAGAATTTTGAACAGATTGAAGAGGAGAGAGATGGCTAAGTGGGAGACCTGTGAGAAGCAAGTTGCAATAGTCTAAGCGAGAGTTGATAAGAGTGTGGATGAAGGTTCTGGTAGTGTGCTCAGAAAGGGAAGGTCAAATTTTGGTGATATTATAGAGAAAGAAACGACAGGTTTTAGCAGTCTGCTGAATATGTTCAGAGAAGGAGAGGGAGGAGTCGAAGATGACCCCAAGGTTATGAACTGATGAGACAGGAAGGATGAGTGTTATCCACAGAAATAGAGAATGGGGAAGGAGGAGAGGTTGGTTTAGGGGGAAAGATAAGAAGCTCAGTCTTGGTCATGTTTAGTTTCAGATGGCGCTGAGACATCCAGGCAGCAATGTCAGACAGGCAGGCTGATACTTTGTCCTGGATTTCGGCTGAGATTTCTGGTGTGGAGGGGTAGATCTGGGAGTCATCAGCGTAAAGATGATACTGAAAACCATGGGATGAGATCAGAGTACCAAGGGAAGAAGTATAGCTGGCGAAAAGAAGATGTCCCAGGACAAATCCCTGAGGTACACCAACTGACAGTGGGTTAGAAGTAGAGGAGGATCCACTAGAGTATACACTAAAGGTACACTGGGAGAGATAAGAAGAAAACCAGGAAAGAACAGAGCATTGAAATTCAAGTGAGGACAGCGTATCAAGGAGTAGGCTGTGATCAACAGTGTCAAAAGCAGCAGATAGATCGAGAAGGATGAGGATAGAATAGAGACCTTTGGATCTGGCCAGGAACAGATCATTGGAGACTTTAGCGAGCGCTGTTTCAGTTGAATGAACGGGGCGAATGCCAGATTGAAGTGGATCAAGAATAGCTTGAGATGAAAGAAAGTCAAGGCAACGGCAGTGAATAGCATGTTCAAGTATCTTGGATAGGAAAGGGAGGAGTGTGATGGTGCAATACTTGGAAGGACAGGTAGGGTCCAATGAAGTTTTTTTAAGGAGTGGTGTGACTACGGCATGTTTGAAGGCATCAGGAACAGTTGCAGTGGAAAGTGAAAGATTGAGGATATGTGTAAACAAAAAGGTGGGAATATGAGCCAGGCTATCCAATAATTGGACCTGAAGTTAAGTTTAAAATAAACAAAATTTAATAATATTCAAACAAATAATAATAACACAATTCCACATTAAAAATGACTCAACACAACGTTGTGTTTCGGCTGGATGGCCTATATCAGGAGTCTTGTGGCTAATGACGATGATAAAATATGATCATCAAGTGACGTGATGAAGAGAATTCAAGTCACGAATGAGAAATGTGCAGACAAGGATTTAAAAATGGTCTTTAAAAAGACAGTTTGTTAAATGATCCGTCTGATGCTGCACGTTGCAGAAACAATTGGTGTGTCGAGTCATTTTTAATGTGGAATTATGTTATTATTATTTGTTTGAATATTATTAAATTTTGTTTATTTTAACTTCAGGTCCAATTATTGGATAGCCTGGCTCATATTCCCACCTTTTTGTTTACACTTTACATGCCGTGGGATCTATTGAGTTCTCCACATACGTGGATTCTCTTTAGATTGAGGATATGACAGATAAAAGGGATGACAATAGGAGAGATAGTGTTAAGTAGATGGGTGGGAATAGGATCAGAGGAACAGATAGTTAGTTTTGAGGAGGAAAGAAGATGTGTAGTTTCCTCTTCAGTGATTTCAGAAAAGGAAGAAAAGGAGGCAGGGGTTGGAGGGTTGAGAGAATGGACTAAGTGAAGGAGATGTGGAGGTGACCTGGTTGAGAATTCAAGTTTAATCTTGTGAACCTTATCATGAAAGTACTCAGCCAGAGTCTGGGGGGAAAGTGAAGGGGGAGTTGGAGGTGAAGGCACTTTGAGGAGAGAGTTCAGTGTGGCAAAGAGACGTCGAGGGTTTGAGCCAAGAGAATTTGTCAACTGGAGGTAATAGTCCTGTTTGGCAAGTAAAAGAGCAGACTGGAAGGAGGTCAGCAAGAATTTGAAATGTATGAAGTCAGCATGGGCATGGGATTTCAGCTAAAGGCATTCGGCAGAGTGGGCACAGGAACGTAGGTAGTGGATTCTAGAGGTCAACCAAGGCTGGGGTTTGGTATGTTTTACAGAACGGGGAATGGGAGGAGCGAGAGTATCCAGAGCAGAGGAGAGAATAGTATTATAGGAAGAGATAGCCTCATTGACAGACTTGGATAACATAGTGGTAGAAAAAGATTTGAAACACTGGAGGACAGAGTAGAAGGGTCAATAGCCTGAAGATTCCTAAATGTATTGGTTAAGATTGGACGGGACTGGGGAGGAGGGTGTTTAAGTGTGAAAGTTATCAGATGATGGTCAGAGAGGGGAAGAGTTGAGGCACAGAAACTGGAGAGTGAGCAGTTTGAGAAGAGGATAAGATCAAGACAGTGGCCATTCTGGTGAGTGGGGGCAGTGGAGTACAGTTGAAGATTGAAAGAGGATGTTAAAGCAAGAAACTGAGAAACATAAGAGTCAGAGGGATCATTAGCATGAATGTTAAAATTTCCAAGAATGAGGGAAGGAGATGAAGGTTCAAGAAAGAAGGAAAGCCAAGCATCAAAGTCAGTGAGAAAGGATGAAAGGGACTTATCATGGGGTTGATAAATGTCTGCTACTCAGAGAGGCAGAGGAGCAAATAGACGGATGGAGTGGACTTCGAAAAGAAAAACAGTGAGACTGAGGTGGAAGAAGAGGTTAAAATCTACAAGAGGATGAAAGTAGTAGCCCGACACCACCTCCACGGCCAACCGGGCAAGGAGTATGGGAGAAAAGATAACCTCCATGGCATAGGGCCGCGACTGAAGCAGAGTCTTCAGGGTGAAGCCAAGTTTCAGTTAGAGCAAGCAGATGGAGAGTATGAGAGATAAAGAGGTTATGGATGTAGGAAAGTTTGTTACAGACAGAGCGGGCATTCCACAGAGCACAAGAGAAAGGCAGGTCAGAAGGGGGGAGGAGAAGAACAGAAATTAGATTGGAGATATCATGGTGTGACCTGCACAAATAGGATGAGAGCTGATGTGGAGGACCAGCATTGGGATTAATGTCCCCAGCGGAGAGCAGGAGAAGGAGCAAGAGAGTACGGAGAAGAGTAGGACAGGTATGATGACAGCGACGAAGGCAAGATGTATTCAGATAGAAAGGAGATGGATGAATGTAAGGAAGGAAATGTTGAAGGTTGAGAGCTGAGAAAAAGGAAGAGGAAAAATGAGATGGTGAGATGATGAATACAGACGGTGGACGATGTGTTCCTGCAGTGTACAGTGGTTTCAGATGGAGAAATAGATTAGGAAGGGACAGTACCAAGAAGGAAAAGTCACACCAGATACAGCTGTGAGGATATGCAGAAGAGCAGCAAGTCCTCCACAGCACCTGGTAGGAACGCTGGGCACCTAGAGCAGAGGCCCTAAGTGGATCGGAGTGGACCTGGGAGTCATCCCAGAGAAGGCTGTAAGGATATGCAGATGAGCTGCAAGTCCTCCACAGCACCTGAAAGGCAGCCGGTGGTAGAGCTGGGCACCTCTCAGCCAAGGAAAGGCTTACCAGGGGTTAGGCCGAAGCTAGCATTCCTCCCCCTGAGGGTCGCCTGAACCATCACTCAATGCCACCTGAATAGATATCTGCCATTCAGCTAACATGTAGTAAAGAACTTTTCACTTTGTTAATTGAGGGGTAAATTCAATAAATGGCCTGGAAATTTAGATGCTAGGATGGTGCGTGCTGAGTCTATATTCTATAATGATAGTTCCACATGGAACTGCTATTGTGGAGGAGTAGCCTAATGGTTAGTACAGCGGCCTGAGACCCTGGGGAACTGGATTTGATTCTCACTGTGACTCTAAGCAAGTCACTTAACCCTTCATTGCCCTAGGTACAAAATGAGTACCAGTATATAATATGTAAACCGCTTTGATTGTAACTACAGAAAGGTGGTATATCAAATCCCACCCCCTTCCCATTTCATATTATAGAAATACTAGTCCACATCTATGTGCCTAATGTTATATGCAAGCACTTACGCCAGCTCAAAGGCTGTAGGCAGTTAGGCATGTAAACAATAGTAACTAGCTGACCCCCCACCCAACATTCCCATATCCACGTTCCCCCCCGCTAAAGTTGCAACTAAAAGCAGTTATGCACATAACTGCTAATTGGTGCAAATTGGCACCAATTGAAGTCAAATATAGCCAATAAATGGCTGTTTATTCCAATTAATAGCCAATTATTGAATTAAGTTGCACATGAAACTGATCTTATTCTATAAACTGAGTGTAAAATTTTGCACACTAAGCGTAAAGGTGGGTGTCCAACTTTATAGAATTAGGGGGTGAATGTCCAGTTGTTGGTAATGACCCCAATAGTTAATGCAGAGATTTTGCCATGGTCACATGTTTAAATTTGGCTGTTAACCCATAGACACTGCAAAACCCTACTGCATAAGCCCCCAAGAGACTGCAAATAATATGTGAAATGAAGTGCCGCACTGTAGTATTGCATGCCCCATCTGGCAGGACTGTACTTATGCATCTGCTCTACAACCACTCGCAACACCATGTCATGCAACTTTCTCAGCTGGGCAGGTTACTTCAGCTTCAGATCTGGACCAAACCGAATGATCCCAGACCAAAGGTGAACAGTGCTTTTCATGCTTCTTGCAGGCCACTTTGCTTATTTTTCTTTCCTTTTTCTCCCTATCCCTCACTCATGTTCTTTCCAGATCTAAATGAATGTGGGCTGAAACCGCGGCCGTGCAAGCACCGGTGTATGAATACTCACGGCAGTTACAAGTGCTATTGCCTGAACGGATACATGCTTATGCCTGATGGATCCTGCTCAAGTACGTTTAGGCCTTTCAGTTTCCTTTGCCTTGTGCTATGTTTTATTGCTTTTGTTTGCTTGTGTTGTTTTGCTTTGCTAGTGCTGAACTGAACCAAATAGTAAGCTGTTTCCTCGATTTGAACCCAACATTTTAGTTTACAGAGAACACAAGGAGGGTTGGTAAGATAGGGATGTCTGAACTTTATTTACAGTCACGGTGCTGTAGCCTGCATTTAAACAGAAGCACTGGGCAATACATTGCAGGACTTTAGGGCTGCACAAGTTGGATTGTTATTGCTTTGCTTTTCAAATAACTGTTGTTGGGCCACCAGAGAAAAATGTAAAAGGGCATATGGAAATTCAAATCTGTTCTGCTTACAGAGAATTGTGACTGAATCAGTGTGCAAAGTGTTTACAGTGATTGAATCACAATTGCAAGCTTGCATCAGGTTCCTCACTGTTATCACCGGAAAAAATAAATGCAGATTTACTTAACAGGATTATTCCACTTTGCTGAGCCCACTATCACTCCAAAAATGGTAGGCAGGTGGCAGTCATGGCTATGTGACAAACCAAGGCTTTGATGTCTTCTTTTGTATTGAAATAATGAGTATGGGATAATTTTATAAGTTATTATACAGTTCTAATTCCCATCTGATGCAAAGGTGTAAAACACAGTACTGACAATAAACTTTCGTAAATCATTCCAAAAAATGTTTTTCATACAAACATTTTTTGGAATGATTTATGAAAGTTTGTCAGTACTACACCTTTGCATCAGATGGGAATTAGAACTCCATAGTGTATTCACCTTTCTCATCCATTTTGAAAAAGTTTCCCTAGTTTGTTTTCGATAATTTTATGTGACATGAGCGTGTAGAAGAACATTTGAACCTTGCTCTTTAAACCATCACATGCTCTGGGCTCCAGGGTTGGAATACCGAGGCATGGCATGGCCTGGTCTGGTCTGTTAGGTTGCCAAATTCCACTATCTCCCTTGCTGTCTGATAAAATACACTTTCTGATTAGACAGACACCCTTGAGCTGCAGCAGAGAGGCCCTACCTCAAGTCAAGGACTTCATCGTTAAGTAATAAATTAGTTCTTGTTTTGAGCATGTTTGGCTGTATGTTGGGCGGGTGGGATGAAAACACATGACAGGACTTCAATTCTAAGAGCAGTGTCCTGGTATTTTACCAGTGTGGGCTCATTTGGGAGTTACCCCTCAGCAGTGGTGTAGCTAGGGTATTTGACACCCGGGGTCGGTCATTTTTTAACACCCCCTCCAAAAGCTAGTACTAGGCATGCCGAGAATTCAAAACACTCAGGACCTATAGAGCAGTTCTACCATACCATAAGCAGTAATTTGTATGAGCCACACAAGGAAAAGGAAAGCATCTTAAACACTACAGTGAGCACTAGAACATCAATTCACCTATTGTAAAATGAAAACAGACAGATTAGTACAGGTCTTCAATCCTGCACAGTCAATGCCAACTGAAAGCCATGTCTTTTTCACGAACAGAGATACACCATAATCCACTATACAATAAGTAATAATAAACTTTCTATTTAGACAAAAATTAAAGTGAACCCTCAAGATGCCAGACTCTGCATACAATGCAACACCACAAAAACAGAAAATGTCCCCTAGTACTGTGCAAAATATAAAGACAGCAGATGTAAATTTGAAAAAAAACTAACAAGTACCAATCACCACTTTACAAATTAACAAATAGAAATAAAACAAATATAGAAAATAGAATAATACCATTTTATTGGACTAATACATCTAGCTTTCAGAGGCCAAAACATCCTTCCTCAGGTCAATATAGTATAGTGCTGTTACAGTATCCCTGAGGAAGGGGGTTTTGTTCTCTGAAAGTTAGCCAAAATGTATTAAAATTAGTCCAGTAAAAAGATTACCTTATTTACATGTTCTATTATAAACATTTATTAACACAGCTACAATCATGCTTTATCCTAAAGCAAAAAAATAAAAATATATATTTTATTTACAGTTTGTTGTCTCTGGTTTCTGCTTTCCTCATCTTCTTTTCATTGTCTTCCTTCCATCCAGCATCTGTCATTGTTCTCTCTCTGCCATCAAGTGTCTTCCCTCTCTGCTGTCCCTCCATCCAATGTCTGCCCTCTATCTCTGCCCCTTCCATCCACCATCTGCCTGTCTGCCCTCTCTCTCTCTCCCCCTTCCATTCACTATCTGCCCTTTCTCTCTGCCCCTTCAATCCACCATTTGCCCTCCCTCTCCCATCCATCCAGGGTCTGCCCTCCCTCTCACTCCCCCTTCCATCCAGGATCTTTCCCCTCTCTCTGCCCCTTTTTTCAGCCCCCAGTTCCAGCCCCACTATCCCACCAGTCCCCAGTTTCAGCCCCAGCTCTTTTCTCCCACCAGTCTCGAGCTTCAGCCCCCAGCCACTTCTCCCTGTCCCCTTTTCAGCCCCCAGTTTCAACCCCAGCTCTTTTCTCTCACCAGTCCCGAGCTTCAGCCCCAGCCACTTCTCCATGTCTCCTTTTCAGTCCCCAGTTTCAGCCCCTGCCCCTTTTCAGCCCCCAGTCCCAGTACTAGCCCCCTTATCCCACCTACCCTCCTTTTCAGCCCCCAGTTCCAGCCCCCTTCATCCACATGCCTTGCATTAGGGCCCCCCTTTTCAGCCCAACCCATTATCCCACCTGACCCAGGCATGCTCCATTTTCCCTCATGATCCCTTCTCAGACCCCAGTTCCAGCCCCCTTCTCCCATTTGAGAGCCCCCACCCCCCTTCTCCCATCTGAGAACCCCTTCCCCTCCCCATCTGAGAACCCCCCTCCCCTCCCCATCTGAGAACCCCCACAACACCCCTCCCCACCCCAATCCCATTCTCCCATCTGAGAACCCCCTCCCCACTCCAGTCCTCCCATCTGAGAACCCCCTCTCCTCTCCCATCTGAGAATCCCCTCCCCACCCCAGTCCCCTTCTCCCATCTGAAAACCCCTTCCCCTCCCCATCTGAGAACCCCCTCCCCACTCCAGTCCTTCTCCCATCTGAGAACCCCCTCCTCTCCCCATCTGAGAACCCCCACAACACCCCTCTCCCATCTGAGAACCCCCTCCCCGACCCGACTCTCCTGCCACCACCCTACCTTAAAAAAAAATTTGTGAAGCGTCGTTGCAGGCAGAGCCTCGCATCTGCTCTGCTTGTAAAACACGTAAATCTCTTCTCCTCCTCGTCGTTGGACCTCACTGTGTCCCACCCTCGCAGAAATAGGAAGTTACCTCAGAGGAGGGCGGGACACAGTGAGACCCAACGACGAGGAGGAGAAGAGATTTACTTCTTTTACAAGCAGGGCAGACGCGAGGCGCTGCCTGCAACGACACTTCCCCCAATTTTTTTTTAAAGGTAAGGTGGGAGGCTGGGAGCAGCGGGAGTGGAGCACACCCCCACCCGCTGACACCCGGGGCGGACCGCCCCCACCGCCCCACCCTTGCTACGCCACTGCCCCTCAGCTCCTCTATGCTGTGTTGCACAGTGCATACTAAGCGTTTTGTACTGTTGATCGCATGTCTTACAACCATCTCTGCTTCTTCTCCATCACATCTTTACTTTCACATGGACTGGTCCACAGCAGCACCTCTGATAAGGGAAGGGGGCACAGAGAGGAGAGTGCAAGAGTGTTGTTTGGGGTGGGGAACAGTAATATGAGAGGACAAGTGAGTGAGGGTGGGGCACAGAGTGGAGAAACCTACTGATTGTGAGTCTGAGCATACCAGTTCCCTTGGGGGGAGGTGAAGAAAGAGAAAGTCTATACAGCCCAGGGTCCCCCATCCCCACCCCTCTACTACAGCCTCCCCAAGCAAGTGAGTCATTGGTAGTAGCGTAGAAAAGGGCAGGGCAGTGGGGACGGTCCGCCTCGGGAGCAGGCAGCATGGGGATGCACGGAGCAGATGCATGGCTGTCGGCTCTGCCAGTTCCCTGCCCCTTCTGTTCTGGGGCAGGGGACCGGCGGAGCCGATAGCCATGCAATTACTCCATGTACCCCCTGGTGGTGAGGATGATGCGCTTTGGGGGGGAGGTGGATGATGTGCCGGGGGGGGGGGGGGCGTAGCGGTGACAGCCAACCTAGGTACGCCACTGGTCACCTGCGCATAGATTCTTTAGTAAAATAGATATAGCCAGAAAGGTAGAGAGGTTCAGAGGCCCAGAGTTAATATGGCTGTTTTGTGTTTAGTACTAGCTCATTAACTTCCTCACCTAATTCTATGGATATTTATGCATATTATGCAATTGCGTCCTTCTTTATGCTGGGGCATAGGCAGGGCCACTGATAAGCACACTAGGCTCCAATTTGGGAGGAGGCCCCAGAGCACACCAGCAGTCTTGGAGGCCTCCTGTATCACCTCCCCCTAACACCAGCCCTCGTTATAGGAACTAAGCATGTGCCAAAATTGGTTTATGCTGGTTTGTGTAAATCTAGCTGTTTTAAGTTCCATGTTCTTCTTGCTGGTGGACAGGGCCTCCTGGTTTGTGTGCTGTGTCTTGTGATATTTTGATTGGTGTGCTTTGTAACTCTGTTTACCCCTCAGATGCTCTCACCTGCTCCATGGCAAACTGTCAGTATGGTTGCGATGTGGTGAAGGGGGAGGTGCACTGTCGGTGTCCTTCCCCAGGTTTACAGCTGGCACCTGATGGTAGAACCTGTGTAGGTAAGTTAAAAGACACGTCAGGACATCTCTTCTGGTTTTGAGAATTATTCAAGATTAAGTTTGGTAACTTCTGTCTATAGTTGCATGTTGTAGACCAGACTGTCATTGTAGGTTGACAAAAAAGAAGAGGAACTGTGGAGATGATGGAAGGAATGGGTGGGCCGGGACATGAGTAACAGGAGAAGAGGAGCTGGATTAGAGAAGCAGGGTGACTGTTCTGTGCTTTGACCCGCACTCACCCCCTTTCCTCCTCCTTCCCTGCAGGCTGCCTAGAAGGGAGGGACTGCTCTATGGTCTAAAAAAAAGTGGTAAACTGTATCCTAGGCCATCACTTCAGAAATTATGCCCCGGTTATGACAGATGTTCCCCCCCTTCCCTTCTCCCACTTCCCTCTCCCCTTCCCATCTCATCATTGTCTTCATGGGAATTGGATTGTGCCACCCTTTGTAAATTCTGTAAGCTACACAGTAGGGTTGAATTGAATATCCATATACTGGTACATAAGTAAGTGTAAGGACAGGGCTAGACACTCTTCACAAAAAAAGAAAAACGTAAGAAGTTTTCTTTCCCAGGTGATGTCTTATCCAGTGGTACTCATGACAAGATTGTAACTCACCATTTAACTTCCCTTCTGATGAGGGTGAAATAGTTTTCCAACAGCATCTGAGCTAAAGTGGCCAAGGAGACAGGAGTACATTTCTCCTTTGTTATGCAGTTCTTCCGTCCAGTACCTATAAAACTGAGCCACCACACCACAGGGTATAAGGCCTTTAAACGGGATGTGCCTTATGCTGCGCTTATGTCTCTGCCAGGAAGGATTTGTTTTCTCTCACATTAACAAATCCCACTGAAGCACAAATTAGCTTTCTATTTCTAGTTTCAAATGGGATTTTTATTGGGTTTTGTGTTTACGGACTGGAGAAAAAAAAGAGCACTGAAACCATTAAAATGAAAGAAACTTAGTCTGATTTGGTAGACCAGTAAACGGATAACAGAACTTTTTATTTTTATTTTTTTTTTCAAATTACTACTGGTATTAGTTGGTGCTGTTTGAGCTCTTGCAGGTTGCAAATTAATGAAAAATAAAACTCTCAGTGGAAATGCTGGCCAAGTAGCCCATAAGAGACATTTGGGTTTAGTCTCCAGGCCTGGTCCCTCCTTCACTCAGCTGTAAATGTGGTGCTTCCATCCTGAAATGGTTATATAATTTTTGGCACTTTTCTTCCGTTTCCAGTTCAATTGGAAACACTCTACTGATGCTTTGATTCCATGATATTCTGTTCTCAGTTGCATATGATTCCCCCACTTTAAGCCTTTCCTCTACTATTTAGCCTAATTCTTGACTGGGAATCAATGTCCAGGACCTGTGCTCACTTTAAGGTGTGCACGTGTTTGCCCGTGCAGCATTCTTCAAGCAGATGCACAATGTCACACCTAATGCAAAACTTGATAGGAGCTTGTCCCCTCCACTTCTCTGTGTCAACAACATAAGCTTATTCAAACCTAATGGTAGGCACTTCCTAATGTGCTGATCTCAAAGAAGAGCTTAACAAGGAGATTATAATAAAGAGAGGTAAACTAAAGACCAGTGGCATAGGAAGGGGCCAAACCGCCCCGGGTGCACGCCGCTGGGGGGGGGTGTCGGCTCCGCTGGTTCCCTGCTCCCTCTGCCCCGGAACAGGTTACTTCCTGTTCCGGGGCAGAAAGAGCAGGGAACCAGTGGAGCCGACGCAGCTCCCAGCGACGTGCACTCGAGGTGGTTTGGCCCTCCCGGCCATCCTTCGCCGCTTTCCCTCGTAAGTACACTCTGGGGGGGGGGGGGGGTGTGCAGCGGTGACCCACCCTGGGTGTCAGCTGCCCTCGCTATGGCACTGCTAATGCAAGAGAAAGATACAGATGAGTCTATCGTAGATGATTGAAGACAGATGTAATGGGTAGCGCTATGCAGGGCCCCCAAGAGACTGAACCAGGCCCGGGGCAGGGCCGCCGCACCCCCCCCCCCCCCAGATCGCTACCACCTTCTCCACAATCGTCGCCACTGCCCCCCCCCGGGATCACTGCCACCCCCCCTACAATCGTCACCACTGCCGCAATTGAAATACCTTTTGGCTGGCGGGGATCCCGAGGCTATGCCAGCAGACAACGTCTTCCTCCAGCATTGCTCTTCTGCCAATTCAGAGTCTTCAAAACCGAGCATGCGCGCCTCAGAGGAAAAGCAGAAGAGCAGTGCTGGAGGAAGATCTGTAGTGTTTGCTCCTCCGGGTCCTCCCCAGCATCCAAGGAGGGCCCGGCTGCGGCCCCGGAGTTTTCTCTCTCGTGTTCCTGTTGGGACACGATCACTCAGGTCCGAGCAGGAGAGAGAGAGACCCTGGTGCCAGGCCCCCTTGGAGGCCCGAGCCCGGGGAATTTTGGCCCCCTCCTCGGCGCCCCTTGCACTATGGTAAGAAAGGCTCACGGGGATGTGGAGGAGAACTCTCCTCGACATTCTTCCCTGCTAGCTTGAAGAGATTATGTGCCCAACAGTAGGGCACACCTAACATGCCACAGAAAAAAAATTAGAGAGAAGATTGCCAGGGACTACAGATCAGGGTACATGTGCATCCTCAGTCTGACCACTAGGTTTTATAAAAACATAGAAAATGTTGGGCAGATAAAGACGATATGACCTATCCACTCTGCTCATCCATACGTCTATCCCTCCCTTCCTCTCCCTTAGAGATTCTCTGTGCTTGTCCCATGCTTTCTTGAATTCAGATACAGTCTTCATCTCCACCAGGAGATCATTCCACACATCCAACACCCTTTTTGTAAAGAAATATTTCTTGAGATTACTTCTGAGTCTGTCCCCTTCACCTTCATCATATGCCCCCTCATTCCCATGATTCCTTTCAGTTGAAAGAGACTCAAATCTTCATACATTTATGCCATGGTGGTATTTAAATGTCTCTGTCATATATCCCCTCCCTCACCTTTCTAACCAAAGTATATGTAACCCTGGTCTCACCATAAAAGTTCTGTTAATGTTAGTAGTATGATTAGTTATTAGGTATTGTTTCATTTTTGTATATATATTATTTCTTTTCTTTAGACTGCTCTAAAACGTATATACTGAACGGTATATTAAGTTAATAAATCCAATCCAATCTAGCCATAGAACTGGTGTAACTGCAGGCAGCTAAATGCTGCAAGGGTGCAAGTAACATACAGTATTCTGTAAATTAGGTATTATTATTAACATTTGTATAGCGCTACCAGATGCACACAGCGTAGAGGTAGATATGAGAGCAGTGCCCATGCTCCGCCCATATGAACTCCCCTTCCCTTTGCATTTACGTGCTCTGCCACTTACATGTGCCCTTACGAAATAGCGCATACGGGGCTTTGCTGCCACTTACCTCTGGAAATGCTGGTGTTCTGTAGCAAGTGATCCATAAATATTATAGAATTGCTTTATTTAATGCATAGTACCTGCAAAATCCTACCACACTTCTGTAATAGGGCCCTGTATGTTATTTTTTTAGTTGTTGTTTTGTACAGTTCACTTGAAAAATAACAGATTTAGAGGCCCTTTTACTAAGGCACAGCAGGCCTAACATGGGCCTACCGCACATTAAAAGGGTGTTACCGCGTCCTGCAGTAGTTTCCCACAATCTCACACTGGAAAATATTTTTTATTTTTTGGTGCGGGAGACGTGCCGATGGGCAGAGAGTAGATGTGCCTGCACTAATCGGGTAGCGCATGCACATTACTGCGTACTACCTGATAAACGTGGGGGCCCTTACTAACTCCTAAATAAGTGGCAGTAAGGGATCCCATGGTAAATGGCCACACGCTAATGAGGAAATTAGCATGTGGCCATTACAAAAAAGTATAGCCATGACCATATTACCACCATGCTAAAAGTGGATGCAGGGCATGGAAGACCCACACGCTGACACCAGTACTGGCCACATTTTAGCGTGGCTTGGTAAAAGGACTCTTTAGTTTTCTTAGAAAAAGCTTTATAATAATGCCAATGTTTGATTTGTGGAGGCTTTTGCTGTTTCTGTGTAATTAGAAAAAGAAAACAGTGTTACTGATTTTTATAGGCATATTTCATTTCAATTTCTTTTCCCAGATGTTGATGAATGTGCCACTGGGAGAGTGGTGTGTCCCAGATTTAGAAAATGCATCAACACTTTTGGAAGCTACATTTGCAAGTGCCATAAAGGCTTTGATCTGATGTATATTGGAGGCAAATATCAGTGCTATGGTAATTCATTTAAAATATTTTACTGACTCTTCTATTCATATATGAAAGTGCTACCAAGTTGAAGATTGTATGAATGACATTTTACCACTTTGTCAGTCAGTGCTTGTAAGACTGAAAGCAAATATTTTGTCATGAGAAGCACACCAAGAGCTACTGGTAAAATAAGTACAGTTACAGTAATATATAGAGATTAATCAGATAACACCATGAATCCTTGTAATGTTATATACAGTGAGTTGTAGAGATGAGCCAAAACCTGTTGATCTTGGATGGTGATCCAAAACCTTGCCACTAATCCTGGTGTGAAGATCACATTACATGATTCCAGTGGTCACCCTCAGTTTTTTTTCAGTTAGTTTCATTCCTTTCATAAACATTTTCAATTTACTTGAATTCTATCCTGCATGGCAGTATCTGCTGAGTATTTTTTTTGTTGTTGTTTGAATCAAAGCAAACTGATATTGCAGTGAAAGAGAAAGATGGTAAACAGCTGTCTCCCTTTCACCTTCCCTTCACTTCCTATGTAATCTATTCTCTCCATTCACTGGTGCAGCCCCTTCTGAGCTGTGACATCATCAACAACCTGGTGGTTTCATTCTACTCTACTAGGCTTCCAGCTCAACTGGAAGAAGGTGACAGTGCCATAAGCCTTCATTTACAACTACTCAAGGGATATTTCCCTACTTTATGTCCCCTTCTGACACAGCAGTCATTTTAGTGCCAGTCCTCAGCAAGGGTTCAATTCTGCAATTGTAGGCCTTAAGTCTGGCCATTGGGTGTCACTGTTGCTCAATGACTGGGACTTCCTCTCCCGAAGAGGGCTCTGAATACTGCTGCCAAAACACCCCCAGGCCTGGCCAACCCAGGGAATAGAACTCGGGACTCTAACTCAAGTCCTCTGTGGGGCAGTGTATAGTATTGTCACAGAGCTACTAGGTTGGCCTTAGCAAACTGAGCTACTGGACTGTAATATATCTCATAAATATGGACATTTGTTTCTTATGTTGCCATTTATGAATGTACTATAGGACTGACTCTTTCAATTAGTGACCTTCTAGAAATGAAAGGCATATGAATGATTAATAGGTATATACACTAAAACAATTAGAGCCTTATAGGTAGTAAAATGTGGAGGGCCACTGGAGCCATGGCCCCCACTAATATTTTCCCGAACATCACATCAGCAACTAGAGAGATTGGGTGTGGGGCCAGAGACTAGTTTGTTTGGTCCCTCCAACCAAAAGGGTGTTCCACTGCCCATGCAGAGCTCCTTCAGGAACCAAGATGGACAATTTTGCTGAATTTTGTATCCAGAAACCACTGAGAAATCTCTGGACATTCTTTTCTACTAAGGATCCAGATATACTTTCCAGTGTTTGAAACTAGGAATTATATTAATTTTGTTCTAAATGTTAGGCGTCTAATCGGTAATGACTTAAAACTACTCGGTTATATACTTTTGCTTTTCAGATGTATGAGCATGCACCTTTGCTCAAACTAAGGAAATAACATGTGTGTTACATCCTTTTTAAAAGGTTCCAGAATTTCAAGTCAGGAAGTGTAGCATGCTTTTTTCAAATGAAAGCAATACAACTGAAATGCACTATGAAATATTCTTGTTCTTGCTATGTACTAGGCATTGCTAATTTTTCCATTACAGATATAGACGAATGCTCTGTCGGCAGGTATCCATGCAACAGCTTTGCTCGATGTTACAACACCCAAGGGTCATACAAGTGCAAATGTAAAGAAGGGTACAGGGGCAATGGAGTCGAATGCACAGGTATGTAATATCTCTTCCATCATATCTTTCAAATGTAATATGACTGCGCTTAAACACTGAGGCTCAAACCAAGCCATCAGTAGGGCGTCTCCGGATTACTGTTGCTCATTCATTATTTTCCTCTCATTTCTAAGTTATAGTACACCTTGCCTTTCACATTTCTCTGTAGTAATTCTGAAATAATAATGATTGGCTATACTGTATAATGAGACTTGTTAATATAACAGAGGAGTGGAAATTCTTGTTACATGGTCCAGGGCAGGGGCGTAGCCAGAGACCCAATTTTGAGTGGGCCTGAGCCCAAGATGGGTGAGCAGACGAACTCCGCCTTGTCCCACAACTGATTTGGTCTCTCCCTCTCTCGCCTGCATGACAATTGTCTTTTAATCATCCTCCTCCCCCATATACTTTTTAAATAGTCACTGGCAGCGAGCAGCGACTAATACACACTGCTCGTGTTGGCCCCACAGCCTTCTTTCTGATACAACTTCCTGTTTCCGCATAGGCGGGAATACAGCAGAGGGAAGGCTGTGGGGCTGGAGTGAGCGGTATGTATCAGTCGCTACTCGCTGCAAGCAAAGATCTGCTATTTATAAAGTATGTAGGAGGGATGGGAGTTTTCAGCAGGTGGGGCTTGGGGATGCCTGCCAGCCACATCATAGGTGTGCTGCTACTGGGTGGGCCTGAGTCCAAAGTGGATGGGCCTGGGCTCACCCGGGCCCACCCTTGGCTATGCCACTGGTCCAGGGTCACATTTGCAGAGTCAGATCTATTTTCTCAATGTGAATTTCTTGAGCTCTTTTCCTAAGAGCTCTGCAATTTTGTGATAATCACAGTTTGTGAAAGATACAGCCAACACAGGTATGTTGTTATTTCTCATGATCTGACCCTTCCCATGGAAACACCACCAAACAATGAGGGTAATTCTTTATCAGGGTGTGCTGGTTATAGCCCTTATTTCAAGCCTACTTTTCTTTATAGAATACCAGAGCAAGTAGCCGAAAGCATACTTACATTTCAGGCGTGAGCACTTTTCACCAGCTTGATATCTGATGTAAATACCCACACTTAGTTGTGTGCTATAATGTTCATAACATAGAATATTCTATCATTTACACATGCACTTGTGCTCCTCACCAACAAAGTATGTGCCATCAAATCATGGGGCATACTTTTCTGCAAGTCTGTATTCTATAATAGCTCATTTACTCACAGTGTTGTATAGTAATGAAGTAAAAGTAATGCACTACAATACTTAAGTAAACATGTCATTACTTTTACTTGTTAGCGAGTACAAGACAAGCATGAGCACTTTTACTTGTAACGAAGTAGTATCTGAGCCAGGTTTAAGTACTTTTACCTCGTTACATGCTGATTCGTTATAAATAAAAGGCTGAAGTACTAAATTTTCCTCTCCTCTCCTCCTTTTCACATGGATCTGACATCTTCCCTCCCACTTTCCCCCCATGGGGTCCTTAAAATTTGCCTTCAGTCTCCAGCAGCCGCAGCAGTTAAGAGGTCTCTCTCTTGCCATTTTTCCTTTCCTCCCTCCATGTGTCTAGCAATAGCATTTCTCTCCATCCCCTCAAGAAGTCCTTAAAACTTCCCTTCCCTTCCCTTCCCTTCCGTAGCTGTCAGTCACAGCTCTTAACACAGACAACCTTCGTCAGACTATAAGGTTGCAGCAGTGAAGACAGGCAAACCTCCAGCGGACTATGAGGCCTTCTCTCTGCCGTGTCCCACCTTCTCTGCATGGATGGGACGTGGTGGAGAGTGGAGACTGCCTATCTTCACGTACCTTGACCTTCAGTTCTTCAATACTGTGGCTTCGCATTGGACAAAAAAAGAAGCTTTGAGCAGGCAGGTGGGCTACGGGTGGACCCTTCTTCCCTGCCTTGTTTACTTCTGTTCAAGAGTTGGAAGCCTCCACTACAGCTGCAGCTTCCTTTAGCTCTATCTGTCTCTACTCCAGCCAAGGTTTAAAAAAAAAAGTTTTATTTGCAATTCTGGTGGGCTTGTAGGTGAGGGATTGCCGGATTGTGAAGGGAGGGGAGATGCCATCATGCCAAACTATGGGAGAGGGGGAGGGCAGAGCAGAGTTGATGTTAGGGAACAAGGAGGAATGGAGAAGTAGGGAAGGGCAGTGGCCCCCAGTAAAAAAGGAAACCACGGTTAGAGACTTGTTTGTTATGGGTTTTTAAAAAAAATTATATGTTTAATTATATAGGAATATATTAATTTACATTTTGTAGTCGCAGTACTTTTTACTTAAAAGTATAATATTAAACACTTTTTACTTAAGTAAAGTTTTAATGCAATTTTCATTGTACCTTTTACTTTTACTTAAGTAACAAAATATGCATTTATCTTTACTTTTACTTAAGTAATTTGACCTAGTACTTTAAACAACACTGTTTACTCATAGCTAGAATACTGCAATTTAAATGCCTTCTTCCTCCTATCACTAGGTGACTCCTTATAGAATTACCCCCAATGCAAGTAATACTATTTATATACTTTTAGCTATATGGAGGGTGGGCAGGTTTTAAGAGCTCTTTTGCCTGGGTAAATGACTTCTCAAAATGGTCCTGCCCATAATATATGTAAAGGTCAGCACTGAGGAATTTCCTGGTTACCAGATTGCATTGTAAGGACAAAATCACAATGAAGCCAGAGCCAACTGTTAGCATATGTTCATAATGACTCCATTCTTTAAAGTATGTCGATGTGCTGAACACACACATTATTAAGATTCATCCCTTGACTCTTTTGAAATCACAGGGCTTGATTTTTCTCAGCTATCAGTAATATTTCAATAGCACTAGCACTTGCCAAACCAGTGCTTTAAAAACTAGTATAACTACATAGCCTTTGGATCTCTGTAGCTTGAGAGCGTGGTCTCAGCTTATAAAATATCTGTTTATAAAATTATTTGAGGAGGCATTGGCCCAAAATGTTTATAGGTATGTCACTGGGTATTCTCATGTGTGTGAGCTGCTATGTCAGACTTGTACTTGGTTATTTCATCTTGGTGTATCATGACTCTCTTTGAGAGCATATGCTATCTGGAAAAGAAATAGAACAGTGTACTACTAGATCTTACATGGTTATTTTAGAAATCTTAATTAAAACATGGTGGTTTAATCAATTTACCACCAGAAACAGGAAAATGGTGTGTTGATTATGAGTCGCCAAAAGTAGGATCTTTTCCTGGGTTAGAAACATAGAAACATGACGACAGATAAAGGCCATATGACCCATCCAGTCTGCCCATCCTCTGTAACCCCTAATTCTTCCTGTTCCTAAGCGATCCCACATGCTTATCCCATGCCTTTTTAAATTCTGGAACAGTCCTCGACTCCACCACCTCCACCGGAAGGCTATTCCACGCCTCCACCACCCTTTCTGTGAAATAATACTTCCTTAGGTTACTCCTAAGCCTATTCCCTCTTAACTTTGTCATATGCCCCCTCATTCCAGAGCTCTCCTTCATTTGAAAAAGGCTCTCTTCCTGTACATAAATGCCTTTGAGATATTTAAATGTCTCTATCATGTCTCCTCTCTCCCTCCTCTCTTCCAGCGTACACATGTTGAGGTTCATAAACCTGTCCCTATAATTTTTGCATTCAAGACCACTTACTAATTTCATAGCCGCCCTCTGGACCGACTCCATCCTGTTTATATCTTTCCATAGGTGCGGTCTCCAGAACTGCACATAGTACTCCAAATGAGGCCTCACTATTTTGATCAAAGTAGTGCAGTATGTAATTACAGGCTGGTTGTAATTAACGCCTATGTTTACTAAATGGTGCTATGGGCGTGTTAGTATTTTTAACACGCTTAATGGGTTACGAGCATTAAATGCTAACGCACCCATAGAAATGTATAGGTGCGTTAGCATTTAATGTGCCTTAAATTTACAGGTGCATTAAAAATGCTAACACACCTTACTAAACAAACCCCTAAGAGTCTATGGAGTTCTTTTACTAAGGTGCACTAATGGATTTAGCACCCAAACTAATAAGATGGCCGTTATATTCCTATTATTCCTTTTAATAAGGTGCTATATCTGTTATTGCACCTTATTAAAAGGACCCCCTTATTTTATTAATATAGACTGCGCTGTTTGTGCTTATTGTGACTGTTTAATAATCTGTTTTTAATATTAATGCTGCTTAGCTCTCTTTTATGATATTTAGTTTAATATTATCCCTTCTGAATTAATTTTTCAGCTATTCCTAGAGTTATGATTGAGCCACCAGGTCATTTTGACTTTGGCCATGGCAAGGATCCGTCAAAGCATGTACTGAAGGGCAATAGCACTTTCTCAAAGGGCAGTGGAGGGTATAACAATAGAATTCCTGAGATTGAAGAGAGGGGAACAAGAAGGCCTCCTGCACCACCCCATATACCTGCTGTCATTACACCAAGGCCTGTACCAAGGGCAACAGCAAGGCCCACACCAAAACCAGTGACGAGGCCTCCACCAAAACCAGTGACGAGGCCTCCACCAAAACCAGTGACAAGGCCAGCACCAAAACCAACAACAGCTATAACTTCAAAGCCAATAACTACAAGACCTATTGTTATAACTACTGAAGCCCCTGTTGAAAAGCCTACAAATCCAGGAGAAGTTACAGTGGATAACAGGATTCAGGTAGAACCTCAGAAGCCAAGAGGTGATGTGTTCAGTAAGTAACCTGTTTTTGCTTCATTATTTGTTGGTCTCTATATATATTATATCAGATGACAGCTGTATGCAGTGTTAATAAAAGTTGTTCTTACAAAGGGGACGTGTAAGAAAAGAGCAGAAACTGAAGTTAGCAGTGAGGACAAAGTATTTTTAAGTTAGTAACTTGCATGAATGCCATTTGATGTGCATTAATAGATAACACTGCAGGCTGTGTACTTATAGGGAGCCCTTTTCTTAAGAGATGAGACTAGTTTTGGGGGCATCTATGCTGTATCATTTCATGAGTAAAGCCTTCTACACCTACCTGGGAGCAACTAATGTGGAAATGTGCTGTGTTACCTAATTTTAGGGGCAGAGGAGTGGAAGAGTAGCCTAATGGTTAGTGCAGTGGCCTGGGAACCAGGTTCAATCCCCACTGCAGCTCCTTGTGATTCTGGGCATGTCACTTACATGTCACAAAACATATGTAACATAAATAAATATATATATCTGTATTTACTATGTAAACCATTTTAAGTGTATCCACAGAAAGACAGTATATCAAATCCCATTCCCTTTCCCTTTAGTAAGATGCTTTGAAGAATTTTGGGATCTACCGACTGGAAGAAAAACATTACATAAGTACATAAGTATTGCCATACCGGGACAAACCAAAGGTCCATCAAGCCCAGCATCCTGTTTCCAGCAGTGGCCAATCCAGGTCACAAGTACCTGGCAAGATCCCAAAACAGTACAATACATTTTATGCTGCTTATTCTACAAATTCCATTTTAATAATGGTCTATGGACTTTTCCTTTAGAAAGCCAGCCAAACCTTTTTTAAACCCCACTAAGCTAACTGCTTTTATTACATTCTCTGGCAACAAATTCCAGAGTTTAATTACAAATTGAGTGAAAAAATATCTTCTCTGATTTGTTTTAAATTTACTGCTTTCTAGCTTCACTGTGTGCCCCCTAGTCCTAGTATTTTTGGAAAGAGTAAACAAGCGATTCACATCTACTCGTTCCACTCCACTCATTATTTTATAGACCTCTATCATATCTCCCCTCAGCCATCTTTTCTCCAAGCTGAAGAGCCCTAGCTGCTTTAGCCTTTCCCCATAGGGAAGTCGTCCCATCCCCTTTATCATTTTCATCGCCGTTCTCTATACCTTTTCTAATTCTACTATATCTTTTTTGCGATGCGGTTACCAGAATTGAACACAATATGCAAGGTGCGGTCGCACCATGGAGTGATACAAAGGCATTATAATGGCCTCATTTTTGCTTTTCATTCCTTTCCTAATAATACTTAACATTCTATTTGCTTTCTTAGCGGCCGCTGCTGAGCAGAGGGCTTCAACTTCTCATCAACGATGAAGCCTAGATCCCTTTCCCAGTCAGTGACTCCTAATGTGGAACCTTGCATTACGTAACTATAATTTGGGTTCCTCTTTCCCACATGCATCACTTTACATTTGCTCACATTAAACGTCATCTGCCATTTAGATGCCCAGTCCCCCAGTCTTGTAAGGTCCTCTTGTAACTTTTCACAATCCTCTCACGATATAACAACTTTGAATAACTTTGTGTTGTCAGCAAATTTAATTACCTCACTAGTTACTCCCATCTCTAGATCATTTATAAATATGTTAAAAAAACAGCAGTCCCAGCGTAGACCCCTGGGGAACCCCACTGTCTACCCTTCTTCATTGAGAATACTGACCATTTAAACCTGCTCTCTGTTTTCTCTCTTTTAACCAGTTTTGAATCCACAACAGGACACTACCTCCTATCTCATGACTTTCCAATTTCCTTTGGAGTCTTTCACGAGGTACTTTGTCAAAATCCTTTTGAAAATCCAGATACAAAATATCGACTGGCTCACTTTTATCCACATGTTCGTTCACCCCTTCAAATAAATGTAATAGATTGGTGAGGCAGTAGCATAGCCAGAGTTTAATTTTTAGATGGGCCTGGAGGGGGACTGGGTGGGCACAGGCCTCACATTTCCTCTCCATCCACTACCACCCCCCCCCCCCGCCTGCCGCCACCACATTCCCTCTCCATCCGCCCGCTGCCGCTGCCGCATTTCCTCTCCACCCACTACCCCCCCCCCCCCCCCCCAGCAACAACCCCCTGCACATGGTCAGTTCTGGTCATTTTTACTGACCTGAAGCGCCATTCTCCCTCCAGCACGTCCTGCCTACCCTGCAACTTCCTGTTTTCTGCAAAGGTGGGACGCAGGAAGTTGCAGAGTAGGCAGGACGTGCCTGAGAAGAGGCCCTGACGACGTGCGCTGGCAGAAGGCTGGCTATGGGAATCGCCGGCGCTGGAGGGAGAACGGTGCTTCAGGGCAGTAAAAGTAAGCAGACCACGCGGATGGGGAGAGTGGGCAGAAGAGGCTGGGCGGACCTGGAGCAAAGGTGGCTGGGCCTGGGCCCGTCCAGGCCCACCCATGGCTATGCCCCTGTGGTGAGGCATGATTTCCCTTCACTAAACCCATGTTGGCTTTGTCTCATTAATCTACGTAGTCCTCAATGTTTTTTTGCTATTAGTAAAGTCTATTGTATAGAGTCATTTGGGGACAATTGTCAGTTGTCTTGTACTGTTGCAAAGTACATTGGTACATTTTATATCCATGCACCTGCAGCTAATTCTGAAAACAAAAGTACCTGTGACTGCAAAGTTCTTACTTTATACCTGCTTTTTCAGTGGGCAGCAGAACGGAGGCAAAATATCATGCATACATTCTAAAATCAAATCTACATGATTTCTCTCCCTCCACCTACATGTACCCCTAGAATACCTTTCTTTGTTACAGCTAAAACTGCAAACATATGCAAGTACTTTCAGCTGCAGTGAGAAATATAGTTTTCATACAGGGGGATCTAGCAGCTGTTTCTCCAAAGCTAGATTGATTTGAAAATTCTCTTTAGGAACAGGGACAGAGTTACCATAGATCCCACTGTGATGAACTAGAGACTTGAAATACTTAGAAGCAGCCAGTGATGTGAAACATTAGTCCTTCATAGAGAGTGAGCACTCCAGACAGGAAAGGATAAGAGATAATACATACTGTTTGCAGGGCAAGGCAGCTTGGAACTGTTAATAGTCAACAGATAGTGAGCGCATAAATTAATGCAGACATTCAGTTCCGCTGTCCATATAGGCAGGTAGTGCAGTCACCATGCCAATATTTTGCATTTAGTTTAGGCCTGCTATAAATGTACAATTTAACTGGGTAACCAAATGGCTAGTTCAGGCTGAGAACCTGGGGAACAGGGTTCGATTCCTGCTGCAGCTCCTTGTGACCCTGAGCAAGTCACTTAACCCTCCACTGCCCCAGGTACAGAGCTTAGATTGTGAGCTGAGTAGAGACATAGAAAGTACATGCTTAGATTGTACCATAAAAAGGCAGTATATCAAATCCATGATCCTTTACTGCTATCTGTATAATTTTTCAGCCCACCCTCGCTGCACCCCAGACTGTGCCCCATACTATATGGATAGCATCAGGCAGATCAGTCATATTTTCAGCCTGATACTATCTGTATAAGTTCTGAAAATACACAGGTGGTGAAATTATATGTTCACTGGCTGCCAATGCATGTGTAACTTTGAATATTGGGCCAATGTGATTGAAGAGGGAATTAAGATAATGCTGCTTTCAGGAAAAAATGCTTAACGGTGTAATCCTACAGGGACAGGGGCTGGACAGCCATGACACTACTCAAATTGTAATTATGGGTGGGGAAAGAAATTTCCTGCAGAGACTGCAAGAGGGAGATGTCAGCTGTCAAGGGAAGCTGTAGCCTGACTGGATGGGACCTGATTAATTCAATGGCTACCACCTCCAGGTGGGGACATTTGTAAAAGCAGGTTGGGTGAGGATGCAGTTGTATGTAGCAACCTGGGAAGAGTACAGCAGGACAGGCATTTGATTGCTACATAGAACTTAACGTAACCTGTATATGGAACAGCTGCTATGTTGTCTGAATGGCCCTGGTGCTTCAAGAAATGGAACGGTGCTACTCCTTTTGCACAAACAGGCATTATTTAACAGCAAATCCCTAAGGGGCAATTTCTCCAAATGGGTTAGCTTTGTGTACACTATGATAGGAACGAACCTCACTCCTAAACTAGGACATGTGGTCTATGATAATTTTATATTTTCTACCAGGGGGAGCATTCCCGGCGGTAATTGGTAGCCTGGCCAAATTGCCGTGCGCTGCCTGATTACCACACGAGTAGCGCGTGAGGCCTTACTGCCAAGTAAATAGATGGTGGTAAGGGCTCAGGCAGTAAATAGCCACACACTACTTTTAATATTAGGGCATGGCCATTCACCGCCCCATTAAAAAAGGCCTTTTTACCCACCATGATAAAAAATGGCCCAGCACATGCCAATTTCACGTGTCCACATTACCACAGTCCACTTTTTACCATAGCTTAATAAAAGGGCCCCTAAGATTTCCTGAGGTGTCTGAGAATTCAAACGTGAGCAAGAAAATGTATTAGGCAATTAGAATGTGTATGTTATCTGGAGAGACAGGAAAAGCTAGGAAAAGCTAGAAAAGGGTATATTAACACTATATACAGTACTCCAGAGGGCATGTAACGATTTCTGTGAGAAACAGTTGAGGGTACAAGAAACTTGTCAAACTAAGGATATTTGGAAACTGAATACAAACGTAGGGAAACTTGTATTTTATTATTAATTTTAATGTTTCAGACATATTTATTTATTAGGATTTATTTACTGCCTTTTTGAAGGAATTCACTCAAGGCAGTGTAGAGTCTAACGTCGGTGCCGGGTAAAATGGTAGAGACCATTATAAAGAACAAAATTACAGAGCATATTCAAAGGCATGGATTAATGAGACGTGGTCTACATGGATTTAGTGAAGGGAAATCTTGCTTCACCAATCTACTACATTTCTTTGAAGGGGTGAACAAACATGTGGATAAAGATGAGTCGGTTGATATTGTGTATCTGGATTTTCAGAAGGCGTTTGACAAAGTACCTCATGAAAGACTCCAGAGGAAATTGGAGAGTCATGGGATAGGAGGTAGTGTTCTATTGTGGATTAAAAACTGGTTAAAAGATAGAAAACAGAGAATAGGGTTAAATGGTCAGTATTCTCAATGGAAAAGGGTAGTTAGTGGGGTTCCCCAGGGGTCTGTGCTGGGACTGCTGCTTTTTGACATATTTATAAATGACCTAGAGATGGGAGTAACTAGTGAGGTAATTAAATTTGCTAATGACACAAAATTATTCAAAGTCGTTAAATCGCGGGAGGATTGTGAAAAATTATAAGAGGACCTTACAAGACTGGGAGACTGGACGTCTAAATGGCAGATGACGTTTAATGTGAGCAAGTGCAAAGTGATGCATGTGGTAAAAAGGAACCCGAATTATAGCTACGTCATGCAAGTTCCACGTTAGGAGTCACGGACCAAGAAAGGGATCTAGGTGTCGTCGTTGATGATACGTTGAAACCTTCTGCTCAGTGTGCTGCTGCAGCTAAGAAAGCAAATGGAATGTTAGGTATTATTAGGAAAGGAATGGGAAACAAAAATAAGGATGTTATAATGCCTTTGTATTGCTCCATGGTGCGACTGCACCTCGAATGTTGTGTTCAATTCTGATCACATTATCTCAAAAAAGATATAGTGGAATTAGAAAAGGTGCAGAGAAGGGTGACGAAAATGATAAAGGGGATGGGATGACTTCCCTATGAGGAAAGGCTAAGGCGCTAGGGCTCTTCAGCTTGGAGAAATGGCGGCTGAGGGGAGATATGATAGAGATCTATAAAATAATGAGTGGAGTGGAGTGGAGTGGAGTGGAACGAGTAGATGTGAAGCGTCTGTTTATGCTTTCCAAAAATACTAGGACTAGGGGGCATGCAATGAAGCTACAATGTTGTAAATTTAAAACGAATCGGAGAAACCTTTTCTTCACTCAATGTGTTATTAAACTCTGGAATTCGTTGCCAGAGAATGTGGTAAAGGCGGTTAGCTTAGTGGAGTTTAAAAAAGGTTTGGATGGCTTCCTAAAGAAAAAGTCCATAGACCATTATTAAATGGACTTGGGGAAAATCCACTATTTCTGGGATAAGCAGTATAAAATGTTTTGCACTTTTTTGGGATCTTGCCAGGTATTTGTGACCTGGGTTGGCCACTGTTGTAAATAGGATGCTGGGCTTGATGGACCTTTGGTCTTTCCCAGTATGGCAATACTTATGTACTTATGTGCAGTCTGAGTCACTCCTTGTGTATGTGAGTGTGTTTGGATAATCTTTTTTCATGTTTAACCATGCCAGTTTTGAGGAAATCAGTTGGGCATATTTCTGACTGTGCCTATATGGTTAGGAGAAGAGTTTGTCCAGGTTGTACATCTGACAAACAGCCCAGATTATGATTGGCTTTTGGCTGTCGTGGATATGGCATCTCTGATGTCAAATGTAGGACAACCTGAGTGCTCTGTCCACCTGAAGCTTAGGAAAACTATTATAGATTTGCAGGCAAAAAGGCTCTCTGCCAGACTCTTGTCTCTGATTTTGAAGTTAGTTTTGGATTAAATTTTAGGCTATCATTTTGTAAATTGAAAATTTCTCATTAGAGAAATATGCTTTCCACAGGATTTATAGAAATAAAACAAAAAAGAAAATAAAGATGATAGGAACATGAGATCTATGATGGTAAAGTAATGAAATATTTTAACACCCACCAGACAGGACTTAACAAAGATCTGTGTTTCCTATCTCATTATAAACCATAACATTATACTGCTTTGTCACCCTCTGATCGTCCGTCCATCTCTCCGTGCTCCTCTCCTCCCTCCTAGTCCCATTGGAATTCTTTTATGTGTCACTTATACATTCTGATATTTTGTCATCTTTCATTTATTCGTGACCTGCTGAAGGTATTGCCTTCGAAAGCTAATCAAAAAATGTATTTAGTCCAATTAAAAAAAGTATCAACTTATTTTCTTTTTTTTTAAATTTCTGTTTATAACCTTAAAATTGACTAACAAGGCTACCACACCATTTTATCCAATGAATTTATGAAATTCTATTGTTAGCTTAATCATGTAAAAGAAATGTACTGATTCTGTGATCTGTTTGAAATATCACCTCATCGCAAACATCCCATTGGCTATCATTTTAGAAAAAGTGGTTATAAATCAGCTGACTCGGTGTATTGAAGATGATAGCGTTTTTGCATGACAGGCAGGCTGGTTTCCTTTGCTGGGTATGGCTCAAACACAGCAGTGGTTTCAGTGTGGGGTGAGATGTTGCTTTGGACAGATAGAAGAGGACAGGTTTGGTTGATCCTATTGGATTTCTCATTTGCATTCAACCTCGTTGACTGGGCTTTGCTTCAAAACATAAACAATAATAGATGTGACTATGCCTGATTTGTTCTTTGTTTCATTAGGAAGATGCTATGCAGTAGGAACAAATGGTGTGATTTCCAAACCAGTAAATATTTCTTGTGGGGAACCACAGTGGACACAGCTGTCACCATTATTATTTAATCTGCTCATGCAGCCATTAGGTCACCAGTTCATGGCTAGGGGATTTTTTTTTAACATTTATATATGCAGATGATATCCATATTGTGGTTTCCTATTGCCACCAGCAACAGGTGGTTTGAATCACTGTCAAATATGAGGCTTAATATGGTTGCAAGTTGGTATTGCAAAATAATCTGCTCTTAAATTCACAAAAACAGATGGCTTTTTTTTAAATACCAGCCATGGTGTTTTAGTAAATCATGGATGTTCAGTGCCACTGTCCAGCCAGAGAGTGACATTGATTATCTGGTTAGAGCGTGCTTTACTGCCAGTATCCAGATAACAGTGATATTCAAACCTCTATTCAAATAGCTTTTTTTTTCTTTTACAGTTGTTGTCTTATATTCATCTGGGTAATTATCTAGCTACTAGCCTGAATATTGCCGCTTTTTGGATAAGTTGCTGCTGCTTCATCCCTATCCAGATAGATTTGAGATGGTCTGTAAAGATATTCGGTGACGCTATCCCTTTAAGTCTATAAACGACACGTACAGTTATACACACAGAGTTACAGTTACGCACACAGATTTACAGAAGGATAACATTTACGTGCATAACTTAATCACTTAATTGAACCCTTGATTGGCACTTAATTGACCATAACGATCAATAATTGGCCTTAACTAGCAGTAATTGAAACCAGTTTGTAGCTACACATGTGAGTTATGATCCTTTGCAATAAAGTCTGCATGCAAATTGTCTAGCGTATAAGGGGGCATTCACTTGAGAGGGACATGGGCAGGTTCTGCATGTTCTATTTATAGAGTACTATCAGTTGTGGATGCAAGGTGCTGTACATAGGCCTGGGCATTACATCTGCCATAGCCATGGCGTAAGTGATTGCACTGAAATGTTGGTGTATAAATGCTGATTTAATGCCAATGTTCTATAAGAGCACTTAATTGCTTAATTACCATTATAGAATTCATAGTGCAGTAAATTTTGGTGCCTAACTGTAGATGACCTTTCTTGAGCTGACTCCTATCTGAATAGTGCCACTGAATATCCGTGGCTAATGGTGATCATTATAAGGATATTTGGCTTTGTATCTAGGCCAGAACTGCACAGTTAGTCACAGGTCAGTGTTGACTCGATGACCCAAGGATTCTGGTGCGTTGCTCTTCTAGGAGAAGCCACTTGGCCTGCAGGGGATTTTATCCTCCTGAATTCTGATTGGTCCAGTAGTGATATTTCCGCCTCACCTCTCACCCCCGCTCCCTGCTGGTTCACTGTTCATTTTTTCTTGCTTGTGTTTGTTGCGCTACACAGCCTGCCTCCTCTGCTGCTAGAGCTCTGTATTGATCTGTGTTTTCATGTATTCCTGGACCTTGCGATTCGTGTTGTTGCTTGCCTCGTTAAGCTGTAGTGATGAATAAGCTAAACTTGTTCAGTTCCCAGTTCTGGTTATGAGTCTGTTTGTGGCAGGGCTAAGCCAGCACTGAGCCTCAGGAATGCCATCCATTGTAGCTACCCACATCCCAGCCAGGGATCCCTGACATACATCTGCTGTCACTTTGACCTGTTTTGTTTCCTGGAATTTGATTCCATTTTCAGATGTTGTCATGGATCTGGAGTCAAAATGTGGCTTCCTTTTCAGCTTGGACTCATTTGTGGCTATAAGAGTAAGCAATGCAATTTTTTTAGATCTCATATTTTGATATTTGGATGCAAAGACTTTTAGGTCTGTGATGAATATATTGGTAATATCTCAGCTGAACTATTGTAATATTGCCTTGATGGACTCAATTACTCCATTATTGCATTTTCTTCATTGGCTTCCTGTTTTACGATTTCATTTTTACAGTTTGTTTCTTGTTTTTAAGGTTATGAAAGGAAATATCCAATGTACCTGAAAGATAAATTAAGTTGGTACAGCATATCCTGTCTTGTAAATTTACTTTTATGAAAACAGCTGCATACATCAGAGATTCATATACCATCTTTTCCATAGTGGAATAGATTATCCCTGGATATTTCACTTGAATGAAATTACCTGGTTCTCAGGAGGCAGTTAAAGATGTTGACAATTTTCATTAGAATAAGTGTTATGTCACTGTCCTGAGTCTTGAGAGTGAGAAATCGTTTTTGGGATGCACATTTCCAACTCCTGCTATCATGGTGTTTTACATATCTCTTCATTGTGTTTTGTCTTATTATATTATGATGACATATATATGTTTTAGGATATACTGCTTTGAGCAGTACAATTGGGAAGGCTGTCTGTAAGTACTTTTATTTTAAAAATACAAAGTTTTATTCATTTTGTATTTACAACTTTTGATGAATGGAATCTGCTCGGAGGAAATGAAGGTGAGTAGTGGAGTGCCTCAGGGGTCGGCACTGGGGCTGATTCTGTTTAATATATTTATGAGAGACGTCACTGAAGGATTGGAAGGAAAAGTTTGCCTTTTTGCGGATGACAGAAAGATAGCCAGTAGAGTGGATACTCTGGAGGGAGTAGAAACCATGAGAAAGGATCTCTAAACGTTAGAAGAATAGTCAAGGGTCTGACCATGGATATGGAACTAAAACCTATGAACTGTAATCTTTGATCTTATGTTTTGCACGAAGTGATTTTTGAAAAAATATTGCAGTGAATAAGAACTTTGCAGGAAGAAGATCTTTGGACCTACACAATTTCTACCTAAGCTAAGTAGCTGTCATATAATATCCTTTTTTTGAACATCAGTTTTTTGGATATTGCTTATTATTTCAATACTGTGATCTGGATGGAGGTAGGATGTGCTATGATGTAAATGTGGTGTTCCTGCAAAACTTGGACTTTTAGTTCACGGCAATACACCAAAAAAAAAAAAAAAACAACTGAGCACAACAAATAAATATTTATATAACTTTATTGAGTTTTTTTTAAAACATTATTTGTATAGCATGAGTAAATGGGAATTTTTTCCAATATTTTAAGAGCTTCAATAAGGGTTTCTGTTATAGTTCACTAGTTAAAATTTAATGCCAAGAAGTGCAGAGTGATGCACTTGGGGTGCAGAAATCCAAAAGAGATATACCAGATAGGAGGGGAGAGAATGGTAAGCTTGGCTCAGGGAAGGGACTTTGAGGTGATGGTGTCTGAGGATCTCAAGGTGACAAAACAATGCAACAAGATGTGGCCATGGCCAGAAGGATGCTAGGCTGCATAGAGAGGGATATAACCAGTCGAAGAAAGGAGGTGTTGATGCCCCTCTACAAGTCGTTGGTGAGGCTCCACTTGGAGTATTGTGTTCAGTTTTGGAGGCCGTATCTTACTAATGATGTAAAAAGAGTTGAAGTGGTTCAAAGAAAAGCGATGAAAATGGTATGGGATTTGCGTTGCAAGGCATACGAGGAGAGACTTACTGACCTGAACACGTAAACTCTGGAGGAAAGGAGAAACAGGGGTGATATGGTACAAATATTTGAACTGTATTAATCCGCAAACAAACCTTTTCCAAAGACGGTAAGGTGCTAGAACTAGAGGACATAAATTGAGGCTGAAAGGGGACAGACTGAGAAATAATGCCAGGAAGTATTTTTTCACAGAGAGGGTGGTAGATACCTGGAATGCCCTCCCGTGGGAGGTGGTGGAGATTAAAACAGTAATGGAATTCAAAAATGTGGGGGATAAACACAAAGGAATCCTGTTTAGAAGGAATGGATCCTAAGAAGCTTAGCAGAGATTCAAAAGCAACACCAGTAATTGGGAAGCAAAGCCAGTACTGGGCAGTCTGTGCTGTGATCGTGGCTGGACAGATTCAGCTTCCACTTCAGGAGCTGAAGATCAAGGCCAGTGCTGGGCAGACTTCTATGGTCTGTGCTTTGATCGTGGCTGAATAGATTTGGATGGGATGGAGTGGAGCTTTTCAGGGGCTTCGAACTTAACTTTAGAAATTTTACAAGGTCAGTGCTGAGCAGATTTCTATGGTCTATGCCCTGAAAATGGCAAGGACAAATCAAGACCAGGTATACATATGAAGTATCACATACCATATGTAATGAGTTTATCTTGTTGGGCAGACTGGATGGACTGTGTGTACAGGTCTTTATCTGCCGTCATCTACTATGTTACTATCAGGCTCATTTTCAAAAGAGAAGGACATCCATCTTTCGACAAAACGGAACATGGACGTCCATCTCCCAGAGACATCCAGATCAGTATAATCGAAACCCAATTTTGGATGTCTCCAACTGAAGTCTGTCACAAGGATGTCCAAAGTTCAAGGGGGCGTGTCGGAGGCGTAGCGAATGCGGGACTTGTGTGTGCCTAACACTTGCACATCTTTGACCTATAATTGAAAAAAGCAAGGACGTCCATGACGAACACTTGGACGTTTTCACCCGGACGTGTTTTTTTACGAACAAGGCACAAAAAGGTGCCCAAAATGACCAGATGACCACCGGAAGGAATCAGGGATGACCTCCCGTTACTCCCCCAGTGGTTACTAACCCCCTCCCACCCTCAAAAATCATCTTTAAAAACCATTTCGTGCCAGCCTCTATACCAGCCTCAGATATCATACTCAGGTCCATGACAGCTCATGAAGGTCCCAGGAGCAGTTTTAGTGGGTACTGCAGTGCACTTCAGACAGGCAGACCCAGGCCCATACCCCCTACCTGTTACATTTGTGAAGGAAACAGCAAGCTCTCCAAAACCCACCACAAACCCACTGTATCCATATATAGGTGCCCCCTTCACCCGTAAGGGCTATGGTAGTGGTGTACAGTTGTGGGTAGTGGATTTTGGGGGGAGGGTTGGGGGACTCAGCACACAAGGTAAGGGAGCTATGTTCCTGGGAGCATTTTATGAAGTCCACTGCAGTGCCCCTAGGGTGCCCGGTTGGTGTCCTGGCATGTCAGGGGGACCAGTGCACTAGAAATGCTGGCTCCTCCCGTATCCATATGGCTTGCATTTGTACGTTTTTGACTTGGACATCTTTGGTTTCGAAAATCGCCGAAAGTCAAAGACGTCCAAATCTAGGGACATCCAAATTTAAGGAAGTCCTTGGATTTGGACGCCTTTGACGGTATTTTCGAAACGAAAGATGGACACCCATCTTGTTTTAAAAATACAGTTTTCCCCTCCCTTGGATTTGGACATTTTACAAAGTCGTCCAAATCCAAACATAGACGTTTCTTTCGAAAATGCCCCTCTATGTTACTATGTGTGTGTATGAATAGTAAAGTCATCAATGGGTATGTTAAAAAAAATAGTCAGAAGAAAGACTGAACATCAGGAACAATTTTTCTCAGCCTAAGAAAATCTGGTCTTAAGGAAATTCTCCAATCTAGCTGACTAAACAACAGCAGGTTTGAAATGAGCTCTGGGAGTATAATGATACTGTATTCCATCAAAGATGAGAAAATAGCTTTTACTAAATTGAACTCTAGGCAATCATTGCAGCCAAACTGTACTGTGATCATCTCCCTTATCGTAAGGCTCTGGTTTTCTGCTCTGATTATTTCCTTTTTTTTTTTGTTTAACTAAAAATCAACTCTGAGTGGAAATTGCTGAAGATAATAGAGAATGGTGAAGATGCCCTGCTCTGTGTTCTGTACTATCTTGCGTGCAGGTCCTATTTTCAGATGCGTAAAATACAGCAGGCATAGGGCAGACTACTAGAGATCTACAGTTGCCTGCAGTCAGTCTGTGGGGGATTTCCTTGCTTTGCATAAAACCATCCAGACACTGTTCTCAGCAGTCGTTTGGATAGCCAGGAGACATTCCCGGAAGCCTGTGGCTTTTTATTGGACTATATTTTAAAAAGCCACAGCTTGTATGAATGGTTGAACATTGCTATGTTCATTTCTTTGCACGGAAATACATTTTGCAGTGTCACGGGAGTAGTCTTTACTTTTTTTTCAGCACAGTAAATAAGACGTTTTTGTAGATTCTTTTTATTGGACCAATATAAAAGGTTCCATCTTCTGCCTGTCTGCTGCTGTCTACATGGTCCTAGCAATGACCCTTTCACAAGAGCAGCTGATATGTGTGTGTGCTCACACCTACCACAGGCTGGGACAAGTGGAGTTGTGGAGCTGTTGAGGTGTTGAGGAAAGATGCCGCAGGCCATAGTTTGCCCACCCTACTAGGTCCATCTCATATACCAAAGTATGTCATTGTGACACCCTAAGCGGGGGTTGGGCGTGACCGGTGAAATAATACAGCCGGGCAAATGGATGAAACGCAAAATAAGTTTTATGTAAAGGGATTCTCTGGTCTGTTCCTTCGTAGGGTCTGAGACATAGAGTGGAAAGCCCTCTGTGGTTCAGCATCCAGGGTCTTAGGCAGGCCTCTGGCAGCAGACCAAACACAGTCCATGGCTGCTGGGGTTGCCGTGCCCCAAACACAGCCTACAAGTTTTCAGGTTCCTTTGAGATCAGCCAGACCTCAAAGCAAAACCTGCACAGTTTGGTTCAGTAGAAACAATGGCTTACCTCAGCCAGGTCACGATTATGGAATGGGCGCTTCAGCGGCATAGAGTGGGCATTCACATTTTCCTTCCCTGGGTCTTCTTAACTTCTGCCTGGCCCTGTTTTTTGAAATTCCTGGTAGTGACTCCGCCCCGCCCGGCTTACTTCCACCTGAGACTGGATTTGCACTCGTAAGGCTAACTAAAGAGAGACTTTTCTTAAGGGTGAGGGGCAATGTCCTATAAACCCCGTCCAGTCATGTATGCAAGTATGCCACCTAGATCAGTTCACTGCAATAAACAAATTTTAAGACAAAAGCTCAAAGAATATTTGCTGATGGTTTCAAAATCAAACTTGGCTTTGCAAAGGCCAGGACAAAACTATTGATGCACTTGGCTTAAGTCTTCATAGATGAGGGGACCGGCTTCGAGTAGAAATAAAGCCCACAGTGATGGCACAGAAAGCGAGAAATCACTTCCATATGGTATCCAGTTCTTCATGGTACTGATCACCACAGCTCCACTAATTCCTTGGCACAGACTATGGAATCTTCCAAACACAGAAACACTGAGGATCTGACTGATTGGCACCAACCTCAGTATCAAAGTTAAATATTCCCTAAAAAGTAGTATTTGAAGCTAATGAATCATTGCTTACTTCTGCTAGCTCTAAACAAGAGCAGGATGAGAAGTTAGAAAGATTTTTCACTAATTTATGAAAAATGACATATCAAGTATGCTTAAATAGAAGCAGTGTAGAGAGCCAATCCTGAAAGTTTAATAGCTTTCAGCACTATAAAGCACACCAGCAGAAGTCTGCTCAGACCCCTCTAGAACCAGTTCTGTCATTGTTGTCTTCCAGCTAGTCAGAATCTGAAGGTAGCTGGCATCATGTGATCATCTTCGTTACCTGAATTAAAGCTTATGACAGCCAACGTCAGCACTAATACTGCCACTGCTGTGATGACATTCTGCCGGAAACCTATCAGGGATGCTGGTCTCTCTCCAGGAAGAATTAGGGGATAGACCCTAATCAGTCTCAGGAGTCAATATGTGAAGAGAGGCACCAACCTGGATCACCTCCTCCACCAGGAGTCCTTCTGCTCCAGAAGACATAATGACCAGAGCTGCCAAGTTACCCAGTTCCAGGGCGGAGATTGAAGGCCAGTCTTGGGCTTTCTTACTACCCTATCCTGATGCATGATGGGACCTGCAGCACTGATTTCAATGGGCGGAATCCAGGACTACAAATGCCACACTGCTTTGGGTGGTAAGTTCAAAATCAGGACTAGTCAAAAAGTCTCCCTCCTGAGACTGAGAAACTTGGCAGCTCTATATGACTTGCCCAAAGAGGTTGGATTAACAGGAGACAGCATGAGCCTATCTAGCCCATTATATGGGCTGAAGCCAGTGAGCAAGGCTTGCTGTCATCTTCATTTGTCCAACACAATAGCAGATGTCATTGAAAACAATAGCAAGCTAGATTTTGCGTTCTCTCAGGAGAAGATCGGGGGAGGGATATAAGTGGAGTTTGGGGGTTTAGGAAGCTTCTGAGGGGTCTGTGAAGAGGGAGGATGCAAACGAGCTGCTGCCCAGGTTGCCGCTGTCACCGAGCCAGGCCGGGCTGCAGGAGGCCTTTATCATCCTGCAGCCTGGCCCAGCTTGGTGACAGTGGCGGTGTAGGCAGCAGCTCATTTGCTTTCCCCATACCCCTTCACAGACCCCCTCAAAAGCTTCCCAACCCCCCCAACTCCCCTTACATCCCTCCCCCCCACCAGTTGCTTCCTAACAGAGAGAACGCAAAATCTACCTTGCTATTGTTACATTTGCTGTTGTTTTGGACAAATCAAGATGGCTACAGCTGGGGGAACTGGCTTAAATTTTTTGATGTCATGCCATCTCCTGTTAATACAACGTCTTTGGATTTACCCTAAACTTGTACAGCAGATGGAAAAAGAGATCTTTATCTTCCAGGAGGCAAAGCCAGAAAACAATGTTTTTAGCCTTCTTAAATACACTGATTGAAGCAATGCGGTAGCAGTGCCCACGCTTCTGGCATGGCCTCCTAGAGCAGCACACTAGAATATAGCAG
Organism: Microcaecilia unicolor; assembly: GCF_901765095.1. Lineage (NCBI taxonomy): Eukaryota > Metazoa > Chordata > Amphibia > Gymnophiona > Siphonopidae > Microcaecilia > Microcaecilia unicolor. The sequence continues at coordinate 428,789,565 of NC_044032.1, forward strand.
TTTCTCCTTTCAGACTAGTAGGAATGAATGGAGAAAATAACATGTATTCCAACCCATGTAAACATTTTTATTACATTTGTACCCCGTGCTTTCCCACTCATAGCAGGTTCAATGTGGCTTACATATTATATACAGGTACTTATTTGTACCTGGGGCAATGGAGGGTTAAGTGACTTGCACAGAGTCAGAAGGAGCTGCCTGTGCCTGCAGTGGGAATTGAACCCAGTTCCCCAGGACCAAAGTCCACCACTCTAACCACTAGGCCATTCCTCCATTGCTTAGTTGAATCAAACAAACCCCCAAATGCTATAAGAAACAAGAAATGCTGTAGACCAGGTCAGCATGTGAACCAATTCAACCAATACACTTTTTGCTGCCACATAATCTCCATTCGGCATCAGCTCCTCTTAACTCCACGTTCATACTCCAACAAATCTGTAAATTTTGCTGCATACCTTGTCACTGACCTGTGACAATGACTCGGGTATAAGGAAGATGCCTGCATACACAGGCAACTGCTTTCGTCTGCAAATATCCTTGCATATTCAACAATGCAGCCAGCACACTCAATCCAGGCAAAGTGCCATCCAGCCCATGATGTTTTGTGCACTCCTGCTATCACTGCTGTCAGCTGGCATGCAGGCCACTACTCCAGGAAACAGTCATACCATGCACCAACCAGTGGCTATATATATAGAGCCCAGGTGGAGATTGGTAACACTTTCATCTTGCATCATCATGTACACCTTCTTTACATAAGGTTCAAAGACCACAGTATGCCTCTCAGCTATGCCTAGCCATTTCAGTCATAGACTTGTTAAGAGCTGAAAAGACACTGCCCTAGTAGTGTTGGTGGACACACAGTAAAAAGGCATCATGTGATCATCTTCATTGCCTGAATGAAAGCCTACGATAGCCAACGCCAGCACTAATACTACCACTGCTGTGATAAATACATAGAAGTGCATAAGTATTGCCTACTGGGACAGACTGACGGTCCATCAAGCCCAGCATCCTGTTTCCAACAGTAGTCAATCCAGGTCACAAGTACCTGGCAAGATATCATAAAAGTACTATACATTTTATGCTGCTTATCCTAGAAATAAGCAGTGGATTTTCCCCAAGTCCATTTTGATAATGGTCTATGGACTTTTCCTTTAGGAAGATAGCCAAACCTTTTTTAAACCCTGCTAAGCTAACCTCTTTTACTACATTCTCTGGCAACGAATTCCAGAGTTTAATTACATGTTGAGTGATGAAAACTTTTCTCTGTTTTCTTTTAAATGTACTACTTCGTAGCTTCATCACGTGCCCCCTAGTCCTAGTATTTTTGGAAAGAGTAAACAATTGATTCACGTCTACCCATTCCATTCCATTCCACTCATTATTTTATAGACCTCTATCATATCTCCCCTCAGTCATCTTTTCTCCAAGCTTTTCCCGCTGCCATTTCTGCAGGAAGAGAGGAAAACATGAGGCATCTTCTGGAGGTAGGGGTGCTCATTCACTTTAGTGAAACTGCGCAGGCATCAAGGGCAAGACTCAGTAAACGGCACCCAAAATGTTGTGATCCGTGGCAAGCTAGTATTCTGCAAAGGGTGCTCTGCACAGAATGTCTTTTATAGAATACCAGCTTAGTTTCCAAGTTTATTTAATATTTACTACCCCACTGTATGGGAGCCGTTAGAGCGGTTTACAATCTAATATAGTGAGAGAGAAAAAGGAGAAAAGAAAAAGATATAAACAATGGACATGGCACAATGAAGATAGTGGGGGGTGGAACTACAATTGTGATAGTAAAGGGGGCGGGGTAAAAAGTGGGATAGCTCTGCAACACTCCATTCTGTCACTTAAAAATAATGGCATTAGCACATTTTGCACCTAGCTTTGGGTGCCAGCACTTACGCCTGCCCAAAACTGGTATAAATGCTCACAACCAACTGATGGCAGTTAGGCGCAAATGCAGATATTCCATAACATTGTGCCTAATTTCTGGTAACGCCCCTTCACCATGCCCACTGTTGAGTTGCACACTATGAAATTGAGCCACACATGTTATAGAATAAGGTGTAGGGCAGATAAGCGTGCAAGTCTTAATTACTGCCAATTAATGCATGCTAACATCAATTATTGATTTTTTAGTGTTTAATTAGGCTACGGGCAGATCTGGGATCTGTGCCCAAATTTGTGCGCCCACTTTGGGTGACCTATACAGAATCTGGGGGCAAGTTCCAGATTTGGAGGGAGGAGAAGGGGTACTTTTCTTAGTCTGTATGGTTTGTATTTAGGGGGGGGGGGGTGATGTGCATACACTGGGTATGAATGACTACGTACAAGACAGATGCCAGTAATATGCACTTATGGGGCTGAGCAAAACCTTTGAAAGAGGGAAGGAAGCACAGGTGAGAGAGGTAGGTGTATAACTGTGGAGGAGGTGCTGTACTGAAAAAGGCACGTGCCACAGTGTACTGCAACAGTTGAAAGAATGTCTCTTTAAAAATGGTGAGAAACAGCCCTGAGACAGGGCTGTACATTTTCTACTGTCAATGTTGAGGCCACAGAATAGAGTAAAAGCAATATATGGGTGAATGGCTGTCTCGCAGGAAAGTATACTGTTTTTGCTCATATAGTTGGTCTTTTACTAAACCTCAGTGGCATTTTTAGCGTGCAGTAGAAATCAGCTGGTGGTAAAAGCTGAGACGCCCATAGGGATATAATGAGCATCTTGGTGTTTACGGCCAGCTGATTTTTACCACGAGCTAAAAACGCTACCGCTGTGGCTTAGTAAAAAAAAAAACATAGAAATAAGGGTAGATATTTGCACCAGAGGGAGGCCACTCTTGCCTTGAACTGAATTAAATGTTTTAGGTGGAGAGGTCAAAGGAGCATAAAACATGTATATAAGGGGATGCTTTGCCATTTGTGGGTGGCAGTAGGGGTAGACTGACTCTGCCTCCTATGCAGGTTGAGCATCGTTTTTTCTAGGTTCAAAACATACTGAACAGCAGCTAAATATCTGTTTTTAGCAGTGGCTTAGCTACAGGTGGGACTTGTACTCAGGCCCACGCAAAAGTGTGGCTCTCTTGCTGTGTGTGGCTGGTGGGAATCCTCTAACCCCATCAGCTAAAGATTTCCTCCTTGTCAGGCAGCCAATGCTCTTCCAAACGGTAGCTGGTACCACACATAGGCCCCTTTGCACACGCTCAGTTTTCACAAGGCAGAAACACTGAGTATGTACAGACTACCAGCAATGGCATCAGCTTAAGTCAAGTGCTGCCAGCTGCTGTTTGGAAGAGCACTGGCTGCTCGAGGAGGAGAAAATCTTCGGCTGGTGCAGTTTGGGGATCCCCACCAGCTCAGGTATTTAATGTTTTGTGTTTGAGGGTAGGTTGAGAGCAGAGTTGAGGGGGGGGCCAGGAAGGGCTGAATTCCGTGCCCATCCATTTTGGCCTCAGACCCACTCAAAATTGGCTGTAAGGCTGTGCCCCTGGTTTTTAGTGCCAGAGATATTCAGAAAAACCTGCTTCCTGGCCACTGTCCTTGAAAACAAGACCTGAAATTCTGCGGATGAGTCAAACACAATAACTCTGGGATAATTACTGCACAAAAAAAAGACAACAAATCTACAAATAATTCAGTATTTTACAGGATCATCACAGCTATTAGAGGTGTGCAAGGCAAACATTTTTGTCTGTTTAGTTTCCTGTGTCATTTGTAGGAATTTTTCTTTTGTTTTTTTTGTTTTTTTTAATGTTTTTACTTCAAGGAGGACCATGTTGTGAAGTGTGCACTATTTTTCAAGTGTGTGTAATCTTTGCAGAGTATGCAGTATTTTTCAAGAGCATAGGCATGCACACTATTTCAAAACAGTATGTACTCTATTCAGAGTGTATATTATTCACAACACAGAAAAAAAACCCTACATTTCAGATGTTTTCCTTTCATTTCATGCTTAAAACAACTTGATATATACAACAGTGAATAAGGGACTTTTGATTGGAGATGTAGCCTAATGGTTAGTGCATTGGGCTAAGAACCTGGGGAATGGGGTTCAATCCCTCCTGCAGCTTTTTGTGACCCTGAGTAAGTCGCCTAACCTTCCGTTGCCCCAGGTACAAAAAACTTAGGGCCCTGTTTACTAAGGGACACTAGTGTTTTTAGTGCATGCTAAAAATTAGCACACGGTAACCATGGAGATGCCCATAGGAATATTATGGGCATCTGCATGGTTAGCGCACTCTAATGATTAGCGTGTGCTAAAAATGCTAGCACGCCTCTAGCATGGCTTAGTAAACAGGGTCCTTAGACTGTGCACACACTAGTGACAGAGAAAGTACCCGCATATAATAAATGCAAACCACTTTGGTTATACCACAGAAAGGCAGGATATTCGTGACCTTTTACCCTTTACTGCTTTTTCATATAAGCTTTATATAAATATCAAAAAATCCATTCAGTTTGGGTTACTTCAGAAGTCGTTTACCTTTCATCTTGGCAAGCAAACATACAGGAACTCCAGAGTAAATAAATAAAGCAAATGTTATTACCTAATAAACCATCTAATTACATCACTAGCTCCCTAAGAGGCTTTTCAACCTGTTTTAAAGAATTTGAATAAGAACCTCTTGAGCTGATAGCACCAGATATGAAGAAAAGCTTGTGTAAAAATAGCACTGAGACTCCCTATTGGAATGTGCTCAGTGAGGAGGAGGAGGAGGAGGCTAGTGACAAGCTCCTAGTACTGAAAGCATGTGAAGCACGAGAAGCAGTTATTTGGGAGATAGTGCACTGGCCTTTTACCAGCATGCATACTGAAGAGGACACCGTCTGTGCATGGATGGCCTTTCACAAATGCTTCCTAAAATATCCCGCTTCCCATCTTATTTTAGTCCAGCTGACCATTTGTTCCACATAGGGCAGTGCATGTGTCATGTCTGCCATGGTTGCTGTGGAACCTGTGACTTGTGTCTTTTTCCAGGATTGTAAAACACAAAAAGAAGTACCGAGAGCCTTACAAAATGGGACAAGTCCTTTTATTCCAAGGCATAGATTGGCCTTGTACATCAACGACCCGGCACGGGCCATGTTTCGGTGCACAGCACCTGTGTCAGGGGGTCGTTAGAAGTCAAAAATCCAATGTTAACACGCCCAGCATCTGAATTAAGGGCAAAAAGTAGGACCTTGTCCGTTGCTTCGTAGGTGAACAGAATAGTGGGTTTTCCAGTCTTCAATTCGAGCACAATTCTGACAATTCCAGTGTTGCGTTGCTTAGTGATTGTGGTTTGTGCTTAGGACTCTTTCTCAGTGGCGTACCAAGGGGGGGGGCAGTGGGGGCGGTCCGCCCTGGGTGTCGGCGGGTGGGGGGGGTGCTCCGTCGTCTCCTGCCACCACCCTGCGTTTTTTTAATCCATGCAGCCACACAGGCAGCGCCTCGTGTCTGCCCTGCTGTGTGCTGTGAAAAAAGAAAATTGCTTCACTGGCGTCGGGCCTTCTCTCGCTATGTCCCGCCCACTTTTGAGCTAACTTTCTAATTCCTCGAGGGCGGGACATAGCGAGAGAAGGCCCGACGCCAGCGAAGCGATTTTCTTTTTTCACAGCACACAGCAGGGCAGACACGAGGTGCTGCCTGCGTCGCTGCATGGATTTTAAAAAAACGCAGGGTGGTGGCAGGAGAAGAGGGCTCTGTCGCTCTCCACGGAGGGGGGGGGCTCAGATGGGAGAAGGGGACTGGGGAGGGGAGTGCTCATAGGGGCTCTCAGAGGGGAGAAGGGAATTGGGGAGGGGTGGGGGGAGCTCAGATGGGTTCTCAGAGGGGAGAAGGGAATTGGGGAGGGGTGGGGGAGCTCAGAGGGGTTCTCAGAGGGGAGAAGGGAATTGGGGAGGGGTGGGGGGAGCTCAGAGGGGTTCTTAGAGGGGAGAAGGGAATTAGGGAAGGGTGGGGGAACTGAGAGGGGTGCTCACAGGGGAGAAGGGGATTGGGGAGGGGAGGGGTGGGGGTGCTCAGAGGGGAGAAGGGATCTGAAGCTGGAACTGGGGTCTAACAAGGGGGCAGGAGGGAGAATGGGTCCATGCCTGGGGCAGGTGGGAGAATGGGTCTGGGGCTGAAAAGGGGGGATGCAAAGCATGTGGTGGATGAAGGGGGCTGGAACTGGGGGCTGAAATGGAGGGTATTTGGGATAAGGGGACTAGTGCTGGAACTGTGGGCTGAAACGGGGCAGGGGCTGAAACTGGGGGCTTTAAAGGGGACGGGGAGAACTGGCTGGGGCTGAAGCTCAGGACTGGTGAGAGAAAAGGGCTGGGGTTGAAACTAGGGGCTGAAAAGGGGACAGGGAGAAGTGGCTGGGAGCTGAAGCTCAGGACTGATGGGAGAAAAGGGCTGGGGACTGGTGGGATAGTGGGGCTGAAAAGGGTGGCAGGTGGGAGATGTGGGCTGGGGCTGGAACTAGGGGCAGGTGGAACTGGGGGCTGAAAAGAGGGGGCAGAGAGAGAGAGGGGATAGACCCTGGATGGAAGTGGAGAGCGTGAGGGAGGGCAGACCCTGGATGGATGGGAGAGGGAGGGCAGACGGATTGAAGGGGCAGAGAGAAAGGGCAGATGGTGGGTGGAAGGGGGAGAGAGAAAGAGGGCAGACTGGGGCAAATGGTGGATGGAAGGGAGAGAGAGGGCAGACAGTGGATGGAAGGGGCAGAGAGAGAGAGGGCAGACAGTGGATGGAAGGGACATTAGAGAGGGCAGACACTGGATGGCAGAGAGAGAGCAAAGACAGATCCTGGATGGAAGGAAGACAGTGAAAAGAAGATGAGGAAAGCAGAAACCAGAGACAACAAACTGTAAATATATATTTTTATTATTTTGCTTTAGGATATAGTATTGTAGCTGTGTTGTTTATAAATAGAACATGTAAATAAGGTAATCTTTTTATTGGACTAATTTTAATACATTTTGACTTAACTTTCAGAGAACAAAACCCCCTTCCTCAGGTCAGGATAGGATACTGTAACAGCACTATACTGTACTGACCTGAGGAAGGAGATTTTGGCCTCTGGAAGCTAAATGTATTAGTCCAATAAAATGGTATTATTTTATTTTCTGTATTTGTTTTATTTCTATTTGTTAATTTGTAAAGTGGTGATTGGTATTAGTTTTTTCAAATTTACATCTGCTGTCTTTATATTTTGCACAGTACTAGGGGACATTTTATGTTTCTGTGGTGTTGCATTGTATGCAGAGTCTGGCATCGGGGGTTCAGTTTAATTTTTGTCTAAATAGAAAGTTTATGATTACTTATTCTATAGTGGATTAGGGTGTATCTGTGTTTGTGAAAAAGACATGGCTTTCGGTTGGCATTGACTGTGCAGGATTGACGATCTGTACTAATCTGTCTGTTTTCGTTTTACAATAGGTGAATTGATGTTCTAGTGCTCACTGTAGTGTTTAAGATGCTTTCCTTTTCCTTGTGTGACTCGTACTGCTTATGGTATGGTAGAATTGCTCTATAGGTCCTGAGTGTTTTGTATTCTCGGTATGCCTAGTACTGGATTTGGGGGGGGGGGGGGGGGGGTGTTAAAAAATGACCGGCCCCGGGTGTCAACTACCCTAGCTATGCCACTGCTCTCTCTGTTCGGTTTTTTTCTAGGATTGTACCACAAGCTCCTAAATAGAGGTGGCAGCAAAGTTCTGTGTAGAAACAATCTAGCACTGTAAGAATGGTCCCTAGATTTTTGATTCTCCTTTCCGTAAACCTTTTTATTTTTCAGTTCTCATTTCTTCAGAAGCATGTGGGGGAGGGGGAGTCGATAAAGCAGGTGATTACACTCATATGCTAGTTGTGTAGATATTTAGAATACTAGAATATGTGCATGTTTGTGCTGACATACACACATATATCTAATATAATCTAACCTAATCTAAATTGACACTTACAGCCCACGTATTCCCTATATAGATCTAAAGCAGCTTACAATTTTTTAAATCTATATAATTACGGGCACTTACAACATATGCAATGTTAAATTAATTCAAAGTCAAAATTCACAGATTTCTTAAATAAAAAAAGGTTTCAAATTCTTCCGAAACAAATCATAGGAAGGTTGGTGCTTAAGACCAAATGGGAAATTATTTCATAGCTGAGCAGCTTGATATATAAAAGAGGTGTCCAAAACTCTTTTAAAAGTAATATCTTTGAATGATGGACTGACAAGGTTCATCCAGTGAAATGGCTGATTAGAGCTTAGTCTAGAATGATGAACGCACAACCAATTGAGTAACTTGAATTGGTATTAAACCATTCCAGATCTTATAAATTATACATCAAGCTTTAAAAAGTATTCGTGCCTCTAACGGGAGCCCGTGTAATTCCTTTAACAGGAGAGACACATGGTCAAACGTACTCCTCTTAAAAATTATACGAGCAGCTGTATTCTGCAATAATTGCAAACGATTCCTCAATTTCACTGAAATGCCCAGATATTAAACATTACCATAATCCACTGGACCAACAATCTAAAATGATACTCATGAAAATAAGACCGAACTAAGTGTAGTTGTCTTAGTTTCAAAAATATCTTCCTAAATAAACTATCAATCTGTGCTTCGAAAGTCAAAGATGAATCCAATATCATTCCTAATACCTTGGATGACTGCACAACCTTTAGTTTTTCATTTTTGATATATGCCAGCCTTCTTCCTAAGTGCATAGTTTGCAGGTGAGTGTATACAGGGACAATGTCTTGGTTGGAGCATTCAGAATACTGTACCTGCAAAGTAGGTATGAGTAAGGTGGTTTACACTAGTATTCTATTCTATTTGGCCGGCTTCCTAAAGGAAAAGTCCATAGACCATTATTAAATTGAACTTGGGGAAAATCCACTATTTCTGGGTTAAGCAGTATAAAATGTTTTGTACTTTTTGGGGATCTTGCCAGGTATTTGTGACCTGGATTGGCCACTGTTTGGAACAGGATGCTGGGCTTGATGGACCTTTCGTCTGTCCCAGTATGGCAATACTTATGTACTTATTCCATGCAGAAGATAACCCATGGCTCTAAACCATATCTCCCCTGGCCCTTCTTTCTTCTTCAGCACTCTCCTATGTCTTATTTCACTGAACTTCCTAATGTGGAGGATAATTTCGTAAGGGAAAAGCACCTACCGTATTTGAAGCCTACTCTAAACAGAAAAGTAAACATTTACACGTCTTTATAGAATACTAGTGCAAATGTTTGTGCAGTGCTGCATACGCTTTGTAGCGCTATAGAAATGCTAAATAGTAGTAGTAGTCATACCTACTTTGCAGGTACAGACATTTCCACCAGCCAAACCATCCATCATCATTTACTCAGAGCAGTGGCGTACCAAGGGGGGAGGCAGTCTGCCCCGGGTGCACGCCGCTGGGGGTTGCCGCGGCGTGCGCCTGCTCCTCCGAGTTCGCTAAACTTCGTTCTTTCGCTGCAGCTCCCTCTGCCCCGGAACAGGTTACTTCTTGTTCCAGGGCAGAGGGAGCTGCAGCAAACAAACGAAGTTTAGCAAACTCAGAGGAGCAGGCACGCACCGCAGCACCCCCCCCCCAGTGGCGTGCACCCGGGGGGGGGTTTAATTTCGCTGGAGGGGGGAGGTGTCATCTAGCGGGGGGGGGGGGGGGGTGCGGTGCACCGGCGCTCCGCCCCGGGTGCCATCCAGGCCAGGAACGCCACTGACTCAGAGAATAGTGCATAGCCAGAAAAGGGTCATTTATGCACATATACACATGTATATAACTAGAGTACTGGCATTTACATATATTCTTGCTGTCCAAAATTAGTCAGCACATGCCTCCCTTACTAACAGTTTTCATCTTGCACTCTGTGCACACCCCGGTGAAGCTGTCAGTTTCTTGAAACCTCTTCTATTTCAAGTGATAAGTTGAACAGAGCTGTGATGACTGCAGTCAGTAACTTCTTGAGCTGTGATGTACCCATCAAGTCCCAGTGCTTTCTCTGCTTTTAGTTGTACTTTCACCTTCTAGCATAAATACTAAGGAAAAAATATTCAAATTATCAGCTTGCTTCTGATCCTCCTCTTCACTAATCCCATCTTTCCCTTTCATTCCTAGTAGTCCTCTTTTTCTCACCTTCTTCTCATTATTAAACCACTTTTGCAACTTTAAGATTAACAGATACAATCGCTCCATGATCCCACTCTTCGTTCATGCACAGAAATACTTTGTCCCCTATACTGTACTGCTCCAGTAGGGTTTTGCATCCTAAATGCATGATACTTCATTTTTTAGCATTAAATCTTAGCTGCCAAATATATATAGACCATTCCTCAAGTTTCACTAGATCCATCTTTGTGTTAACCACACCATCCAAAGTATCCACCCTATTGCAGATTTTAGTATCATCCTCAAAGAGGCAAACCTTAGCCAACAGCCCTTCCACAAGTATTTTACAAAAATATTAAAAAGAGCCATTTACCATGACTCCATTTACCACTACCAACTCAATTTCTAACTCACTCAGAGGGGCATAATCGAACAGAAACGCCTATCTCCATGGGCGTTAATCTCCGAGAACGGGTCCGTGAAGGGGCGGAGTGAACCGTATTTTCCAAAAAAAATAGACGCCCATGTTTTATTCGCCAAGGTGTGAGCTGGGCGTTTTTGCTTTTCAGCGATAATGGAAAATGAAAGCGCCCAGCTCAAAAACGAATACATCCAAGGCATTTGTTCATGGGAGGGGCCAGGATTCATAGTGCACTGGTCCCCCTCACATGCCAGGACACCAACCGGGCACCCTAGGGGGCACTTTTACAAAAACAAAAAAAAAGGTAAAAGAGCTCCCAGGTGCACAGCACCCTTCCCTTGGGTGTTGAGCCCCCCAAATCCCCCTCAAAACCCACTGCCCACAAGTCTACACCATTACTATAGCCCTAAGGGGTGAAGGGGGGCACCTACATGTGGGTACAGTGGGTTTGGGGGGGTTGGACGACTAAGCATTAAGCAGCACAATTGTAACAGGTAGGGGGGGGGATGGGCCTGGGTCCACCTGCCTGACATCCACTGCACCCCCTAACAACTGCTCCAGGGACCTGCATACTGCTGCTTGGGAAGAGGGTATGACATTTGAGGGTGAAAGTAAAAAGTTGTGAAACATCATTTTTTTGTGGTGGGAGGGGGTTAGTGACCACTGGGGGAGTCAGGGGAGGTCATCCCCGACTCCCTCTGGGGGTCATCTGGTCATTTAGGGCACTTTTTGGGGCCTTATTCGTGAAAAAACAGGGTCCAGGAAAAGTGCCCTAAATTCTAGCTACAAACGCATCCATTATCGGCGAAAGGCGCCCATCTCTGTTCGGGTGATAACCACGCCCCAGTTCCGCCTTCACCACGCCTCCGACACGCCCCCGTCCACTTTGTCCGCATCCGCGACGGAGTGCAGTTGAAAGCGTCCAAAGTTCGGCTTTCGATTATACCGCTTTATTTGTTTTTGTGAGAAAAACGCCCATCTCCCGATTTAGGTCGGAACTTGGGCGTTTTTCTCGTTCGATTATAAGCTGGTCAGTCACTTTAGGACCCATACTGAGATTGCTCCATTTGTTTATACGTTGTGTGAAACCATATCAACGGCATGGCTGAAATCTAAGTACACCACTTCTAACACTCTCCCTCAATCCAGCTGATTTATCACCCATTCAAAGAAATTAATCGGATTCATCTGACTAGACTCGTTTCTAGTAAAACCATACTGCCTCAGATCCAGCAATCCTTTGTTGGTTCGGTGGAGAGGCTATTTTAACTTTTGAAGTAAAGGAATAGAAATTGTTTTAGGATATATTTAGGGAAATATTTCTGTTTCTATGTTTACTATTTGACTATATAATTTGTGTGATGTGTTTATTTTATGATTGGATTATATGTTGTTGCTATTTTTACTGTTTCTGTATTTTTGTTGTTTCTATGATTTTATTTTATTAAACCACTCGGAGCAATGTTTTGGAAGAGCAGCTAAGAAATGGAAGTAATAAACAATTAACCCCCCTGTTTACTAAGCTGCGCTAGCGGCTGGCGGTGCGCTAATGCCAACACAGTCCATTCACTTTGAATGGGCTGTGTCGGCATTGCTGCATGGCTTCGTTAAACAGGGGAGGTAAGAGAGGGAAGCAAGGGTCCAATGTTGAGGAAAATATATTCCAAATGATTTGAGGAAATAAATCCCAATAAATAAAATAAATATATAAATATATTCCTACTGCTACTACATCTCCTATTTATCATTTCTATAGTGCTTTTTACACATATATGTGTCATCATGCCTTTCCAAGGTGAATTACATTCAGTCCCAGTAGGTAGTTCCCTGTTCCCAGAGGGCTTATAATCTAAGTTGGAGGGTTAAATAGCTTACCCAAGGTCACAAGGACTAACAGTAGGATTTGCTGCTCTAACCACTAGAAAGACCAATACTGTACAAGGAATGGGTGAGGAAGGAATAGGAATGGAATGAAATATGTTAGGAGATGGATAGAGAGAAGAAGGGAAGCCAAGAGGGGTTGGAAAAACTGCTGTAGACTGAAATGAAGATAGGCAGTTACTCTCTTAGTTCAGGAGTAACTGGAATCACTGCAGTGGTTACTACAAACAATTTGGCTGAACTGCCCCCCCCCCCCCCCCCCCAAACCAAATTCACAGTTAAATAGTTGAGCTCACACTGCTCGGCCTGAATATTTCTACTTGATGGCAAATGAATATAGGGATAATCTAGACAACTATCTTTTGTGAGCATAAGTGAAGAAATCCAACTACCGATTTTCTTCTGGTATTTTGCATTTACACATCTCAGCATAAGAGAGCCCTGGATGTACCCAATATAAGCTGTTTGTATCTTTTATTTTATTTCATCTTGCATAGTTTTAAATTTGTCAAGAACTTTTGTCTGTTGCACAAATATTGCTTTGCCTGTCTCCTGGGCTTGTACTCTCAATCACTGTTTTGTATAGATCCCACGTCCATTTTTTTTTTTTTTGCATTAAAGACCTCTGCCTGACTCTTCATATAAAAATGCAATTAAATAGGTTGAAATTTCCAAGGCCTCCATGTCTCTGTCCTCTCATTAAAAATAATAGCAGTGCATGACCTGCTGCTATTTCTGGATCATTTTGTTTTGTTCTATTGTTTTGTTTTTTTCTTTCCTTTTTTCAAGAGCTAATTACATTCCTTTTTAGTTCCACGCCAGCCTGGAGTGAACAATGAGCTGATTGAAGGGTTTGAAATAGAAAGAGGTATCAGCGCAGATGAATATGAGCCAAAAGATGATCCAGGTACATTGTGTGCTCTATCTGTCTAGCCATCTTCCTGTCTGTCTATCTGTTTATCTATTTACTTACTAAGGGCCCCTTTTACAAAGCGGTAGTAAGCCCAATGCGGGCTTACTGCTCGCTAAAAAGGAAGTACTGCCGGGCTACTACAGCAGCCCAGCGGTAGGAGCCATCCCCAGTGCGTGTCACATCCAGCGCTACAAAAATATATATTTTTTTATAGCACCAGTTTGTACCGCCGGCTTAGCATGGGAGCTCTTTCTGCCACCTCATTGGGTGGCGGTAAAAGTTCTCCCTCCCCCGAAATAGCCATGTGGCAAGTGCTTCACTTGCCACACGGCCATTTCCTGAAAAAAAAAAAAGAAAGACCTACCTTTTACCCGCTGCAGTAAAAGGGGGGCCTCGGTGCACATCAAGAACTACTACTACTTAGCATTTCTATAGCACTGCCAGGGTTACGCAGCGCTGTACAAGTTTAGACAAGGGGAAGGACAGTCCCTGCTCAAGAGAGCTTACAATCTAAAGAACACGTACAGACGACAGCGCAGGCCCCCTTTTGCCGCAGCTTCGTAAAAGGGGCCCTTACTTACTTACCTACTGCCTTTTTGAAGACTTAGGGCCCTGTTTACTAAGCAGCATTATAGGCATGTTAACGTTTTTAACGCGCGTTAACCATGTATGTGCCTACAATCTCCCTATAGGCGCTACATGGTTAGCGTGTGCGCTAAGTGTAGGTGCTCTAGAAACACTAACGCACCTTAGTAAACAGGGCCCTTATTGTAATACCATTGCAAAAAAATTTTTTTTTAATCCCCTTGATATTCAGCCTCTGAATTGCATCCTCACTATTTGCACCAGTGACAGTACTCAGTAAACTGTTGTGCACTATAATATACCGTCCATGCACATTCTCTATCCTGTAACACACGGTGCAGTCTGTGCATGAATTATCTCATGCTGTCATGCCAGTGCAATAACAGCTACTGTGTGCTAGCTTACATGCTAACTGCTTAGTGCACATTGATAAAAGGAGGGGGAGGGGCAGCAGTTCCTCCTCACGATTCTCTGGGTTTCTAGCTATATTGGAACTGGCCACTACTGGGGTGTATAGCATTCCAGTCCTTCATTCACAACTATCTGAGAGTCTTTCCATTTTAATTAATTAAGAAAATTATATTCCGCCTTTCAAATTCAAAAGAATGTACAAGGTGATCCTCCCCACCCATCCAGACCTTCCGTTCAGTTGAAAGAGGCTCACCTCCTGTGCTTTTATACTATGGAGGTATTTAAATGTCTTAAAACAATAATTTGCCAGGTATTATGGATTACTTCTCCCTCTGGAGCCTGGTACATGTGCACCCTGACCCGCTCGGCAGCTGTTGCTGTCATGGCTAGAACTTTCTCTGATTGAGAGCTATTGATACTGCTTCCACATCATCTGCAGCTCCCAGCTGAGCAGAGGAGCAGAAGCTGAGTTTGGAATTAACCATTATATCCACTGGTATGGCTAGATCAACATTTTTTTTTCTTTTATTAATAATTGCTATTGTCAAGTTATCTGCAACATGGGAAGATGTCGGATACTTCGGTGTGATTACACACAAAGTACACAGTGCTGTGTTGCTTTTGTTGCTTATTTTCTGGTCTGTTTTCCACAGATCACTTGGTTCACAATTGCAATTTTGACAGTGGTTTCTGCGAATGGATCAGGGACACCGAGGGTGACTTGCACTGGGAACTGGTTAGAGAACCTTCAGGTAAAAGCATTTTGTCACATCTGGTATGTAGTTAGGTAATGATTCCTACTATTTGCACCATTGTATACTGACTGCATATCTTGGTACTTTTTATTATTAGGGCTGCATTCCAATTATAATTTTTAATCATGATTAATTGTGCAATTAAAGGCGAGGCATAGCTATCAGACCATTGGGGGGGGGGGGGGCACAGGAGGGGAAGGGGCACCCATTTCCTCTCCTTCGCTCTCATTAGATTTCATAACTTTTGATGGTGGGATACTGAAGCCCCACCAGTCAAAGAAATCCACTGCCAAAGCGGCCCCCTTCCTCCTTGTGCTGTCTCAGGAGCAAGGAAGTCAGCGGGGTCCCTCCACCAGCCGATGCTGGCACTTCCTGAGCATGCTCAGTTCATGCATGTGCTGGTGGATAGAGGCACCCGGCTGACTTCCTTGCTCCTGAGGCAGTATGCAGGGCTGCCAAGAGACTGGGCCAGGCCCGGGGCAAGGCCGCCCCCCCCCCCCCCCAAGGTCATCGTCGTCGCTGCCCCCCTCCATCCACCACTGGGCCGGGCCTCCCTGAATTCAAATCATAGCGCCTCACCTCGACCTCGCTCCATGTGAAAGAAGCGCAGCAGAGGCAGTTTGCAGGTCGCCTCCCTTCGGGCCTTCCCTCCCTGTGTCCCACCCTCGTGGAAGTTACGTCAGACGAGGACGGGACACAGGGAGGGAAGGCCCGAGGGGAGGCGATCTGCAGGCTGCCGCTGCTGCGCTTCTTTCACACGGAGCGAGGTCAAGGTGAGGCGCTATGATTTGAACTCAGAGGGGCCGGGTCCGGTGGTGGACGAAGGGTGGCGGGTGGAGGCGACTGCGGCGCCGGGCCCCCTTTGGAGGCCTGGGCCCGGGGAATTTTGTCTTCCCTGCCCCCCCTCTCTGTGGCCCTGGCAGTATGTGAAGGAAGAGGGTGACACAGGTAGTGGATTTCTTTGGCTGGCAGGGCTTCATCTACCCCACCAGCCATTGAACAGGTACTGTAGTTTTGGAGGGGGCTTGAGCCCAAAGTGGGGGACCCATGTCTCTAAGGTTCTTTCCTCCCCTCCCCTGTGGCTATGCCACTGAATAAAATCCCAATATCTTTCTTTCTTCCACCTCCAGGTCCAACTCTCTCTCCTTCCCTCTACCCCCCAAGTCCATTTTTTCTCTCTCTCTCTCTCTCTTCCCTCTCTACCAAACCCCCACCCCACCCCCACGAGAATCCAACATCTCTCTCTTTTCTTCCTTCCCTCCACCCCAGGTCCATTCTCTCTCTCTCCGAGCCCCACGTTTTTCCCTCTCTCTTCTCCCTCCACTTCCCTTCCTTCATCCTTCTCTGCCTCAATTTGCACCTCTTCCTATTTCCCCCCTCCCCCCCCCATGCACAGTAGAGCATCTCTCCCTTCCCTTTTGGCCCTGCCTGCGTTTTTATCTCCCTCCCTTTCCGCTGCCACTCCCTGAGGTTATCTCTCAATTCCCTCCCTTTCTTGCTCGCTCGCCAGCCTGAGGTTCATTCTAATTCCCTCCTCCCCTCCAGTGGCGGCCCTACCATTAGGCAACCTGAGGCAGGGGCATCAGATCACACCCTTGTGAGGCAGCATCACCCCCCGCTCCTTCCCTCCCCAACCCCCTTCCTCGAAACTACCTTTTTCTTTTCTGTTCATGTTTTTCAAAAGAAGGCAGCAGCAATTCCCATAGGCTGCCCTGCCTATGGGAGTCTCTGCTGCCATCTTCTTTTGGTTGCTGCTGGTGCTGCAGGGTGAAGACTTCTGCAAAGGTAAACCAAGTTGGGAAGAAAGGGAAGGGGAGAGAGAGAGAGAGAGAGAGCTGCTGGCAGTGTGGGAGGGGAGAGAGAGATGCCAGACTGACCGTGTGTGCTTGCTGGCGGGGGAGGGAGGTTAATTAGTAAGTGCGATTAAAACATTTGATTGCGATTAATAATTAACTCGGCCCCCATGATTAACATGCAGACCTACTTTTTACCAAAAATGACTGGCTAGCACACATACCCTCTGTTTCTGACACAAGTTGCTGAGATTCAGTATACAGCAAAAATAAACCTTAGTGTATTTTTTAAGTAAGGATAATCCAAAACTAAAATATATTAGGCATATCAGTTGTATTTTGTTTATAAGCTATGTTTGATAACTTGATCTTGCTGTATCTATTTTATTAGAAGAACCAACAAAATGAGAGGAATCATGTAAAGAACACGTGATTCCTGTTCTAGAAAGGACAGGGAGAGGGGAATTCAGACATCCAGGTTGGGGTGTGGAGAATTCCCACATCATTTTACAAGAGGCTTAGCTAAACGTAAAGCCTCTTGTGAAACAAGTGCACGTTGATGACTCCCCATTCCTACTGGGAGTTGAGATTTCAATAAGCTGCACATGGGAAAAACAAATGTGTATGGGAGCAGCTTTTCTAAATTGCTGCTCCTGGTCTTTATATTGCTTCAGTCCTGCAGCACCTATCGTTCCCCCCAATCTCCCCTAGTCATCATGCCCCCTGCCCATGTGCACAATAATCTGTGCTGACCTCTGATGAGTCCCCTCAAGGCATCCAATCCCTCCCACCACATCAAAACACCTCCAGACACCCCTGCCCAACCTCCCCATCTCCAACCCCTATTGGGAGCTGGAGTTATCCCCTCTTACTCCTGCATTTATTGCCTGTGATTCAAAAATGGCTGGGCAAAGCACTCAAATTAAAACAAAAAAAAGGGGCAGAAGCCAACCAAAATGTCCAGGATAACCAAAGTTTATTCTTCAAAAAAATGCTGATAGTACAACCCAACACGGGCTGTGTTTCGACAAGCACAGTCTTCGTCAGGCGAGTCTGTCAAATAAGCAAACAGTATGTTGTTATACGGAATTGCCAAAACAGCATTCTTCTTTGTGGAGCAGATCTTTCACCATGCCTAACAACCTTGGTGTGGGAAGGGTCAATACCATCTTGGTACAAACATCACCATTAGCCACTTTGCACTTGAGGCTGCCATGACTCCTACAGATAATCTTGTGGTACTACCACTTGGGGGGTCAGGATGCCAAATATGGGCATTTGGTCTTATTTGTCTGCCTGACCGTTTGCATTAATATTGTTAGATTATCACTAGGAGTCACAGTGGCCATTGTGGTTCCCAGAGCTGTAAGAGCAGGCATGAGTGTGGATCGCTCCTGCTCCCACTACATACTAGACACCTCAGTAAGGCTAGGGATGGCACTGGCGAACTGGAGTCGGGAGAGTTTGCTGGGGGGCCCTCAGGAAATTTTTCATTGCTAACTAGGGGTGGGGTGAGACTGTCTTTCTGGGAGAAGGTGCCTGGGGGTGTTTGGTTGTATTTGGGGGTTGAAGATCAAATGCCTTGAAGGGGGAGGGGACTCTTAGATGATGGGGCCAGGAACAATGTCTGGGGGAGTGAATGGGAGTCAGACCTTGGCATTGACATTTGCCCTTCAAAGCAGGCACTTATGCATGAGACTGGGTGCGGGTATAAATGCCACCCAAACCACTCCCTTGCCCCCCCCCCACAAGAAAAGCTGCTATTTGCATATAGGATGCTTCTAAAATAAGGGTCTTAATTTAGTTATTTACGAACCACCTTTAGAAGCTAACAGTCTATCCAAAGCAGTGTATATAAGCAGCCATATATTAATCTAGAACCCATACAAATATAAAAACAGCATAATGAGGGTAATTCTGTAAAGTAGGTATTAACATTTATGCACTAATTATGCTCATAAATGTTTAGAATGCCACATATTTTAAACATTTGCACATACAGTGGTGGAAATAAGTATTTGATCCCTTGCTGATTTTGTAAGTTTGCCCACTGACAAAGACATGAGCAGCCCATAATTGAAGGGTAGGTTATTGGTAACAGTGAGAGATAGCACATCACAAATTAAATCCGGAAAATCACATTGTGGAAAGTATATGAATTTATTTGCATTCTGCAGAGGGAAATAAGTATTTGATCCCCCACCAACCAGTAAGAGATCTGGCCCCTACAGACCAGGTAGATGCTCCAAATCAACTCGTTACCTGCATGACAGACAGCTGTCGGCAATGGTCACCTGTATGAAAGACACCTGTCCACAGACTCAGTGAATCAGTCAGACTCTAACCTCTACAAAATGGCCAAGAGCAAGGAGCTGTCTAAGGATGTCAGGGACAAGATCATACACCTGCACAAGGCTGGAATGGGCTACAAAACCATCAGTAAGACGCTGGGCGAGAAGGAGACAACTGTTGGTGCCATAGTAAGAAAATGGAAGAAGTACAAAATGACTGTCAATCGACAAAGATCTGGGCTCCACGCAAAATCCCCCCCTCGTGGGGTATCCTTGATCATGAGGAAGGTTAGAAATCAGCCTACAACTACAAGGGGGGAACTTGTCAATGATCTCAAGGCAGCTGGGACCACTGTCACCACGAAAACCATTGGTAACACATTACGACATAACGGATTGCAATCCTGCAGTGCCCGCAAGGTCCCCCTGCTCCGGAAGGCACATGTGACGGCCCGTCTGAAGTTTGCCAGTGAACACCTGGATGATGCCGAGAGTGATTGGGAGAAGGTGCTGTGGTCAGATGAGACAAAAATTGAGCTCTTTGGCATGAACTCAACTCGCCGTGTTTGGAGGAAGAGAAATGCTGCCTATGACCCAAAGAACACCGTCCCCACTGTCAAGCATGGAGGTGGAAATGTTATGTTTTGGGGGTGTTTCTCTGCTAAGGGCACAGGACTACTTCACCGCATCAATGGGAGAATGGATGGGGCCATGTACCGTACAATTCTGAGTGACAACCTCCTTCCCTCCGCCAGGGCCTTAAAAATGGGTCGTGGCTGGGTCTTCCAGCACGACAATGACCCAAAACATACAGCCAAGGCAACAAAGGAGTGGCTCAGGAAGAAGCACATTAGGGTCATGGAGTGGCCTAGCCAGTCACCAGACCTTAATCCCATTGAAAACTTATGGAGGGAGCTGAAGCTGCGAGTTGCCAAGCGACAGCCCAGAACTCTTAATGATTTAGAGATGATCTGCAAAGAGGAGTGGACCAAAATTCCTCCTGACATGTGTGCAAACCTCATCATCAACTACAGAAGACGTCTGACCGCTGTGCTTGCCAACAAGGGTTTTGCCACCAAGTATTAGGTCTTGTTTGCCAGAGGGATTAAATACTTATTTCCCTCTGCAGAATGCAAATAAATTCATATACTTTCCACAATGTGATTTTCCGGATTTAATTTGTGATGTGCTATCTCTCACTGTTACCAATAACCTACCCTTCAATTATGGGCTGCTCATGTCTTTGTCAGTGGGCAAACTTACAAAATCAGCAAGGGATCAAATACTTATTTCCACCACTGTACATGTTGAAAATCTACCTAATCACTATTCTGTAAATAGACATACATTTTGCATAGTACATATTTATCAGATAGGCATACACATGGGCGGAGTGTGGGTGAGAATCCCACTTATACACCTAACTTATAGAACACTACGAGTTATGCATCTATATCTGGGTGTTAAGTGCAAGTGATTACATTAGCTCCATGGCTGCCATAAATGCTTGCACCTGCATACATGCATCTATACCCAGATACATTAGTGGGTCTACTTTCCTTTCTAGAAAATGCTCCTATAAGACACCCACTAGGTGCCTACATATAGTTGCACAGTTACAGAATTATCATAATATTTAACGCTATTTATACTCCCATAACCTTCAGTTTGCATTTACCCCCAATCACCCTCTCCTTACTCATCCCAAGACTCACCCTCCCTCTAAATTCACTCAATAAACCCTTAAATACTTTAACTAGTGCATGCAAATCTCTCTCACGAATATTCATTGTGGATATCATGAAAACCTGACTGACTGGGGTTCCTCCAGGACCAGGTTTGGGAACCACTAACTTTAACCCTTCACAATTATCCCCATTAATAACTCTGAAATCATCTTAACCTCCGGAATGCCCTTTTTTAACTGAGCTATATAACTCTTTATCTTTGCCTTCCATAAAAGTTTTGCTTCCTATCACCATCAATTTTACACAAGTACACCCACACCATTCCATTTCTGGATAACTGAGTTATGACTGAATAGTTTTGTGTTTGAATATCTTTATTTACATTTCCCAAACAAAAGAACAAATAAGAGGAACAGTAAAGAAAAGAAGCAAAACATCTCAAAAGACATCAATGCACTAATACAAATCTATAATCCCATACAAACCAACCCCCACCCACCTTTCCCCCAACACATTAAAATTCAAGGCATCAGGTTTCAGACAATGCACAGGAAAGCTAAGTCTCCAGGTCGTTTAAGATAGAACAAACCCATGGTGTAAGAGTGTCCAAAAAGGGTGTCCAAAGCTTAAGGCGTCTCCAGTTGAATCGTTGCCCTCGCAAATCCACAGAAAGTCTCTCCATGTGCAATAACTCATGCATGTGACATCTCCATTGTGCCAGAGTCTGTGGTTCCAGATGTAACCACTGTAGAAGGAGGCAATTCTTAGCAATTAGAAAAGCCTTACACAGAAAAAGACCACATGTCCATGACCCCTCCCTTATCATGGTCACATTGTCTAGTAAACAAGCTTGTGAATTGGCAGTCCAATCACAACGATACATTCTGGCTAAGTGTGCCCATGCCACCATCCAGAACCTATGAACAGGAGCACAGTCCCAAACGCTATGCTTATAAGAAGCTTCCAGTGCACCACATTTCACAGGTGCCATATGTGGAAACACCCATCTTTTTTTGCATGAGAAGGGTGGATGTACATGTGCATAAGAAATTTGTAATGTAGTTCTTGCAATTGGATGCTTTCTGCTATAAGTGGAGCTGACTGGAAGCTAGTCATAAATCTGTCAATATCTTGGTACCCAAAATTAGTAATCCAAACGGCTACCACACGATGAAAAGGATGAAGATCTTGTGGTCTCTTTACTATGTCATAATAGTGGCCAACCAGGTCTTTTGTAACTGCTGAAAGGAGCCAAGAGTCATCAAACGCAGATGCAGTAAAAACAGAGCAAACGTCCTGTAACAGGGAGAAAGCATACTGACTCACCTGCATATATGGGTACCAGTCCTCATAATCCCTGCACAAAGAAGCGTAGGGCAGAAGAATAAGACTGTCTTCCTCCACAAAATGTTGTAGCATAGTCAGGCCATGAGCCCTCCAGGATTTAAAGTGCGGATCCAGAAGGCCCGGCAAAAATATTTAGAACAAGCTGGTAACTGAAAATGTTTCCAATACTGACTCCAGGCCCAATTCAGGGCTTAGACCAAGTGATGATGTTTGAACAACTGTGGCAGTTTCTGGGTACAGGCATGGATCAGGTAGGCCAGGGACAAATACGTGCAGGATGTCAGACTCACAGAAACAGAAGCCTGCGCGGCCGCATTGGTGATCTGCAAGGGCAGGCTTCTACAGGGAATGTTGTTAGTGGAGGAGTAGCCTAGTGGTTAGTGCAGTGGACTTTGATCCTGGGGAACTGAGTTCAATTCCCACTGCAACTCCTTGTGACTCTGGGCAAGTCACCTAACCCTCCATTACCCCTGGTACAAAATAAGTACCTGAATATATGTAAACCACTTTGAATGTAGTTGCAAAATACCACAGAAAGGCGGTATATCAAGTCCCATTTCCCTTTCCCCCCATTATTTACAAGTTCAGATGAGTCCTTCAGATTTAACAACCTAACACTTAGATCATGTGGGGGTACAAACTAATTGAAGAAAATCTTACTCTCATGGCTGTTAATATTATCCTGTCTTAATACAGAACTTGTCATTCATCCTGCTACACCGCTGAGTTTTCATTTTATAGCAACCATAGATCAAGGTCTATTAAAAAAACAATTCATATGACCCTGCGGTAACTGGGAGTTTAGAAGGTGTGATGCCACTTCTTTAACCTGCAAAGAAGCTTAATAAAATTGTGAACAGATATCAATTAATCGATCTTTTTAACCACCCAAGGAGTTTATTCTTTATGCAAACCGACTAATGCTTGTTTTACATGTTGAGGCTGAAATTTTATGTTTTCAACCCCGATTTGTGACTGTAAATTAGCTCTTTGTGTTTAAGAGGGGGATTATATGCTTGAAAAGAATGGTCAAATTATTTATTCTTTTTTTTTTTCTTTTGCAGGTGGCCAGTATCTGACTGTCTCGAAACCCAAAGGAAGCGGGGGAAGAGCAGCACGACTGATCCTCTCTCTTAGCCACTTTGCATATTCTGGAGAACTGTGTCTGTCCTTTAGGCACAAGGTTTCTGGACTACATTCAGGCACTCTCCAGGTGTTTGTACGAAAAAGTGGCGCTCACGGACCAGCAGTGTGGGGAAGGAATGGCGGCCACGGCTGGAGGCAAACACAACTATCGTTACAAGGAGCAGGCATCAAAAGTGTGAGTACAGCAGCACAGTTTTTCAACTGTGGTAGCACACAAAAAAATTTTTCATTGAATTGGTGCACATTTGAAACCCATGAGCAGTGCCACCGACTAATACTCGACATCTCCAGTTCTACTTAGGGGGGAAGTTATCAACATGGACCAGGGGCATAGCCAGACCTCACGGTGAGAGGGGGCCACAGCCCGAGGTGTGGGGACACTTTTTGGTCCCCCACCCTTCTACTCCCCCTCCCCCTGCCACCCTGCTGCTTCCCACCCACTGCCGCAGCAAATACCTTGGCTAGCAGGGGTCCCCAACCCCCGCCAGCTGAAGCGTTGTCCAGCGCCGGTCTCTGGCGCCGCCGTGTTGCCTGCCCTGCTCTGTCTTCCCCTCACATCCTGCACGCTCCTTTTAGTGAAATTGAGCAGTTTCACTAAAAGGAGTGTGCTGGATGTGAAGGGAAGACAGAGCAGGGCAGGCAACGCGGCGGCACCAGAGACTGGCGCTGGACAACACTTCAGCTGGCAGGTGTTCGGGACCTCCGTCAGCAAAACCAGGGGCCCACAGGAAATTTGGGGGGCCCAGGCCCCTGTGGCCTCACATAGCTATTCCATTGACATGGACTACTGTTAAGATGAGTTATTTTACCACAAGTTGTGATATTTTAGCACAGGTCCCATTTTATGCAATAAGGCCTTGTGCTAAAATAGCACGACTTGTGCTGAAATAACCCATTTTAACAGTAGTCCACATTGATCATTTTCCCCCTAAATGTGCTCAGATTCTGTTACCAGTTGTTCATTCATCTCTCTTAAGAAGCGTTTTTCACATGTAGCAATTACAGAAGGCACTGAAGTGCTTCCCCAGTTATCTGATGCTTTTTTCTCACCTCTTCTTGTGTGATTGAAAAGCAGAGATATGGTGACTCATAGGATCATTTTATAACATGACATATAAACATTTCAAAAATCATATCTATTTCGTAAAGAGAAAAGTCACTGAGACTAGATAATACAGAGGTCAGTGACATAAAATAAAAACCTTACCTCTCTGTTTTCCCTGTTTACTAAGCTGCGCGGCAATGCTGACACAGCCCATTTCAAAGTGAATGGGCTGTGTCGGGATTAGTGCGGCTTAATAAACAGGAGGGTTAGTATTACCACAAATATTTGTGGTAATACTATGGGTATTTTATTATTTTATGAAGGCAACCAGACAAAAAGCTTTGGTTGGTTTTCATTTTGGGGTGCCTTTATTTCTCGATTTTCAGAGTTTTTGTCGATTTTTGTTTCACACATTCAATTTAATAAAGACTTTAAAAATGTGCACTAGAACTTTTTAACATGTGCCAGTCAACTTAATGCATCTTCATTTATAAACTGATGCGTGTTAAATCTACGGTGTGTGCTATATTTTTTTTAAAGACACACTAATGAGCCAAATACACATCCCAAGGTCATCTACATATGTATGTGCTTTTATAAAATGGGATCTCAGAACTATGTCCAGTATTGCACACATGCTGTCAAACATATATACACCTGCTTCAAGGCAGGTGTAACTATGTATATAAATGTTGTGCAAAGACACGTGTATTTTATGAAATACCTGCAGACTTTATAACTCCATCTCTGTTCTGCATAAGTGTTGCCCCAAGGAACACCAGCACATGGCTCATGTGAAAATATCTGGCAGGTGCACCCACTCAGTTTTGTAATAGTCATTTTTCACATGTCAATTTGTTTTAAATGTAGTAAATAGTTTATAAAATTACTCCAAATGCTTACGTCAGGTAATAAATATAGATCCGCCAAGCCTTCAGCGGGTGACTCTTGCTTTTGCGAGCCATCTCCCACTGGGGAGCCGGGATCTCCTACTGTATAGCTTCCCATTCCAATGGCAGGAGGAGACACCTTAATAAAACGTCATCTCCTGCTGGCACGAGACCAGTCTTGTGATAAGAGCTGTGGGACTGGTCCCATGGCAGCAGGAGATGACGTTTTATTAAGGTGTCTCCTGCTGCTGCTGGAAGGGGAAGTGACTGCTGGCTGGTGCCATGGGCACAGCTGTGGGTGGGGCTGGGCAGAGCTGGGTGGAGCTATGGGCAGGCTAAATCTCCTACTGAAAAAGCTGGCCCCCTTGGAAGTTCTATGAATAGACAGTGATAGAGACCAAATTATCTACAATGGCATAACTGTGCATAAAACTGTAAACCCGTGATCATTTATTATTTTCCTATGTGTTATATGGGAGGAAATTTAGAGGATTCCCATAAATCTAAAGCATGGTTTCTCAACCCACTCTTCAAGGCACACTGACCCAGTCAGGTTTTCAGGATACCCACAATGAATATGCATGAGATCTGTGTGTATGCAATGGAAGCGGTGAATGCAAATAGATCTCATACATATTCATTGTAAAAATCCTGAAAACCAAGTAGGGTTGTTGACCTAGAGGACTGGATTTGGACCCTTGCTTTAGACTATGCAAGCATTCACTCCTCCATAGCCCACAGTTCATACATGATTGTGCCTGCTTATACCTCAGTTGGGCAGCCTGTGGAGGAGGGGTGGGGAAGTAGAGCCATGTAGGGCCGCATTGTATAAGTTATTAGGGGTTAAAAAGCAGAGCCATGTGTGAAAAATACATTCCCTCAATGGTAGAGTTGTCTCTGATCCCAAGGAGATTAATGTAATTATGAGTGGTCTCCATTTTGCAGGAACTCTTAAGATTGCTTCAGAAAGTTGTGATTCACTGCAGTGTGGGACAGGTGCAGGAGGCTAGCATGAGGAGAATGAGAAAAGGCTTATAGCAAATCAGCTTCCTCCCTCCTCAACCACATTATATGTAGGATCCTCATATAATGGAAATAGGACATTTATCAGTGAAGTTTTGGTTTGGCAAACAGCTCCTCAATATACAAGCTGGTAAAAGCCGGTCAGGTATTGCAGTGCAAAGGTGCGGTCAGAACAGATTGAGAATAATTCATTCAGCCATGACAGCAAACAAAAGTAAGCATCTGCATCATGATTTATTATTAATAATTATTTATGTAGCGCTATCAAGCGTACACAGGACTGTGCCTCCTCTTTGGGGCTTATAATATAATCAGTACAGACAGACAGGACACTACTACTACTACTTATCATTTCTGTAGCACTACTAGACATACGCAGAGCTGTACACTAGACATGTATGAGACAGTCCCTGCATTACAGAGCTTACAATCTAATCAAGACAGACAATCAGGACAAATAAACACATAGACAAAATACAAATAAAATGTTTTGAGTTAAACTAGTAAGGCAGCGATTAGGAAGACCTACATTGGGTGGGTGATAGGTGGGATTAATTGTGTAACAGAGAAAGCGACGGCAGATGAAGACCTGAACGGTCCATTCAAGCTGCCCAAGTCACTCTCATTATCAATTCATGATTAAATCAATAATGAACGTGAGATTATAACAGGATTCTTTTGTGTTTATCCGACGCATGTTTGAATTCCAACGGTAATGGAATTCAAACATGCTTGGGATAAACACAAAGGAATCCTGTTTAGAAGGAATGGTTCCGCGGAATCTTAGCGGAGATTGGATGGCAACACCGGTAATTGGGAAACAAAACGGGAGCTGGGCAGACTTCTACGGTCTGTGCCCTGAGAAAGGCAGGGACAAATCAAACTCGGGTATACATATAAAGTATCACATACCATGTAAAATGAGTTTATCTTGTTGGGCAGACTGGATGGACTGTACAGGTCTTTATCTGCCGTCATGTTACTATGTTGATCATGAGTCTTTATAGAGTAAAGGCCTCTATAAGACTCTATATTTTAAAAAAAAAACATTGCTAGTGGGGTGAGTGGGTGAGGGACTAAGTCCTTCCCTTAAAGTGTAATCAATACCTTCCTCTTATATCCTAAATTGATAGCCAGGCACCTCAGCATTTCAAGCTAATGTAATATAGTTCCCAGCAAACCTAAATAATCCACTAGAAACAAAATATTAGAAGAATATACTCAGTTAGCAAATAAAATGCACACTGCTGGCTAAAAATGGCAGCTAGCAATGACAACACGCATGCGGTTTCCTGACGTGAAAAAAAAATGATTTGTCTAAAACAGAAAATTTGTGCAGACAATGCAACCAGCAGTGAGTCTATTTAACCGAGTTTCACACTTTTTTTCACTGCTCCCATGAATGCAGAAGTGACAAAAAAAAACCAAGAATGCGTCAAAGGTTGTGTATACAGCCCAAACCAAGACATTTGATGGCTCATCAAAACATCTGGAAATCATTCCAAAAACCCTGCTCCAGCTGAGGCTTACACAATTATTAAGCAGTCAGGCATATTTAACCCAGGGTCGTGCTGATAACACTCCCATGTTGAGGCCAGGGCACTTCTGCAGAAACTGCTGCTTGTATCCTGCCTCAAGGCTCTGTCTGCTTATTCAGGGATTTATTTAGATTACCTTTTCAGGGGGACAGAATGGAATTGTGGGGGCTGAGGGAGATTAATCTATGGAACATAATTGACTGAAGTGCCACAGAATCTCTGGGTTGATATTTAAAGCAATTTAACTGGCCAGAAATGGCTCATGGCCAGTTAAGTCGCCCGTTCAGGGCTAGCCGCTAATTTTCAGTGGCACTTAAGCAGTTAGTGCCGCTGAAAATAATCGGTTAGTACCGCACTGAAATCCGGCTATTTTGGGGGCAGAGTCAGGTACCAGTATTCAGCACTATTTCAGCACAAAACCGGCCAGGTTAACTGCGTAAACAGGAAAGGAAAAGGGAAATGGGACTTGATATACCACCTTTCTGAGGTTTTTGCAACTACATTCAAAGCGGTTTACATATATCCAGGTACTTATTTTGTACCGGGGCAATGGAGGGTTAAGTGACTTGCCCAGAGTCACAAGGAGCTGCAGTGGGAATTGAACTCAGTTCCCCAGGATCAAAGTCCACTGCACTAACCACTAGGCTACACCTAAAAGTCAGTCCTGTCTTTATGTGGTAACCCATAACCAATTAAGTGCCGAATATTAGATTTGCATTTAACTGGGTATATATTAGCTGACTCCAGAAATCCGGAAATTCAATGCCAGTGCCCGGCCATAGCTTGGAATTGAATTTCCAAGTTTAACACCAGCAAATTGCTGATCACCGCTGGCTGAATATCGGGCCCACTATTTTTATCTTTTTGTGAATCATTTAGAAACCAAGTAAACATAATCTGAAGTGGATTAATCCTATATAGTGATGTGTGTAAAGATGGAACTAGAAATCATGTTTCTGTTTACTAAGGTTAACCCCTTAATCCTATAAACTTGGGTGCACAATTTTGTGGCTAGCATGCAAAATTGCACTTGCAAGATATAGAATATAGCCTAATTGCTTATGCGGGTACTAATTGGCTTAGCCTAGTGGTTAGTGCAGTGGACTTTGATCCTGGGGAACTGAGTTTGATTCCCACTGCAGCCCCTTGTGACTCTGGGCAAGTCACTTAACCCTCCATTGCCCCTGGTACAAAATAAGTACCTGAATATATGTAAACCGCTTTGAATGTAGTTGCAAAAACCTGAGCAAGGCTGTATATCAAGTTCCATTTCCCTTTCCCCTTTAACTGCCAATAATAACACTTAAATGACATGAATTGGCACTGTATAACTGCAAAAGGGGGCGTTAACATGGGTGGGTCAGGCACTTGTGTGCCAAGGTTATAGAATACTGTCAGTTCACATACAACTGACAGTACAGAGCTGTAAACATTTATAGCAGCCTTTGACATTGTGTGAATGCCCAGATCTATAGTAAGCTGCTCAAATACCAATTTAAGCTAATATTCTAGAATGGATTCAGTCTCCATCTTTGCTGTTATACATTACTTGCTTAGCGCTCAATTTTTTGCACCTAACTCTCAGCACCCTTTCTTGAATCTACCCCATAGAGATCCAGGAGGCAACATTTATTGCAATACTGAATCCATAAAGATATCCAAATAACTAGTCAAATATTTTAGGTGCATAGTCAAAGTGATATCCATATATTGCTGAGCTACTGAATATTGTGGGACAAAGATAAGAACATAAGCATTAGCATACTGGGAAAGACCGAAGATCTTGTTTCCGACAGTGGCCAATCCAGGTCACAAGTATCTGGCAAGATCCCAAAATAGTAAAACAGATTTTATGCTGTTCATCCTAGAAATAAGCAGTGGATTTTTCCAAGTCCATCTTACTAATGGCTTATAGATTTTTCCTTTATGGAATTATTCAAACCTTTTTTAAACCCTGCTAAGCCAAGTGCTTTACCACATTCTCTGGCAACAAATTCCAGAGTTTAATTACACATCGAGTGAAGAAATATTTTCTCCAATTTGTTGTAAATTTACTACTTGGTAGCTTCATTGTGTGCCCCCTAGTCCTAGTATTTTTGGAAACAAACATACAAAAATGTAGGCAGATGAAGACCATATGGCCTATCCAATCTGTCCATCCATGCCATCTACTCCCCCTATCACTCCCTTAAAGATCAAATGTACTTGTCCCAAGCTTTCTTGAATTCAGATATTGTTTTCATCTCCACCACTTCCAACAGGAGGCCGCTCCATGAATTCGCCACCCTTTCTGTGAAGAAATATTTCCTCACGTACTTCTGAGTCTTTCCCCTTTCACCCTCATCCTATGCCCCCTCATTTCAGAGCTTCCTTTCAATTGAAAGAAATTTGCCTCCAGCACATTTATTCCACATATCTCTATCATATCTCCCCTCTCCTACCTTTCTTCCAAAGTATACATATTGACATCTCATACGCTTTATGATGAAGACAACTGACCATTTTAGTAGCCACCCTCTGAACCAACTCCATCCTGTTTATAGCTTTTTGAAGGTGCGGACTCCAGAATTGTATACAATATTCTAAATGAGGTCTAATAAGATTCTTATACCCGGGCATCATCACCTTCTTTTTCCTACTGACCATTCCTCTCCCTATGCACCCAAGCATCCTTCTAGCTTTCGCCATCACCTTTTCTACCTGATTGACCACCTTAAGATTATCACATATGATCACATCCAAGTTCTGCTCCTTTTTCATGCACAAAAGATGTTCACCCCCTAAACTGTACCGTTCCCTTGGGTTTTTGCAGCCCAAATGCATAACCCTGCATTTTTTAGCATTAAATCTAAGCCGCCAAATTCCAGACCATTCCTCTAGCTTCGCTAAGTCCTTCCTCATGTTAGCCACACCATCAGGGGTGTCTACCCTATTGCAGATTTTGGTATCATCTGCAAAGAGGCAAATCTTACCAGACAGCCCTTCAGCAACATCACATACAAAAATGTTAAAAAGAACCGGCCCAAGAACTGAACTTTGAGCCACACCAGTGGTTACATCCTTTTCCTCAGAATGAGCTCCATTTACCACTTACCCTATGTCTCCTTCCACTCAACCAGTTCCTAACCCAGTCAGTCACTTTACGGCCCATACCGAGGGCACTCAGTGTATTTATTAGTCATCTATGCGGAACAGTGTCAAAGGCTTTGTTAAAATCTAAATATACCACAACTAGCACTCTCCCTCAATTCACATCTACCCGTTCCACTCCACTCCACTCCACTCAGTATTTCATAGACTTCTATCATATCTCTCCTCAGCCGACTCTTCTCCAAGCTGAAGAGCCCTAGTCACTTTAGCCTTTCCTCAAAGGAAAGTCGTCCCATTCCCCTTCATCATTTTCATCGCCCTTCTCTGTACCTTTTCTGATTCCGCTATATCTTTTTTGAGATGCGGCGACCAGAATTGCACACAGTATTCAAGGTAGGTCACACCATGGAACAACACATTATAACAACACGTTATAACATTTGTAAACAGTTAGTGAATGTCTTACTTAGAGGGGGAATTATTCTGTTTTCAGCGAGATGCTGTTCACATTCTGCATATGATAATCTGTTGGAAAATGTATCCCATTTATCCAACATTTATAAAGAAAGTCTTAGAAAGCAGTAAATGTAATAAGAATGCTAATTTTTTATCACAGCAAATAAATGTGTGTAATCATGAATATTGTATTGGAATTCTCATACATAGGCATAAGTACATAAGTATTGCTGCACTGGGACAGACCAACGGTCCCTCAAGCCCAGTGTCCTGTTTCCAACAGTGGCCAATCCAGGTCACAAATACCTGTCAAGATCTCGAAAAAGTTTAATACATTTTATGCTTCTTATCCCAGAAATAAGCAGTGGATTTCCCCCAAGTCAATTTAATAATGGTCTATGGACTTTTCCTTTAGGAAGCCATCCAGACCTTTTTTAAACCCCGCTAAGCTAACCACCTTTACCTCATTCTCTGGCAATGAATTTCAGGCAATACTCACATAATTGTCTGTCTTTCTTTTCTGTGTGTTACACAAAGAATCAGCTTATGGATGTTCCATTAAACTCTAGCAGTTATAGCTCTTTTTCCCCTTGCCCCCCTGTTGGCTGGCCATGTCTGTCTCAGACTGATAAGAAATATTCACACCCAGCTCTCACAGGCCTGTCACTGTGTCCTGAAAAGAAAAAAAAAACTTTCACAAACACTGCTTGCTAGGAAGAGTAAAAGAATTAGAAGTTGTAGAATCGTTTGGGGGGGGGGGGGGGTCAAGAGTAGCTATTAGTGTAGGTAAACAATGGGGCTGCTGGTTCATGCTTCGATTTTCCCCAAGCCAAAGAACTCAGGCTCTGCCTCACTTCATTCCTTTAGGATAAATCAGGGGGCCGGCCCGTGAACAATTGGGGTTCTGCCCTGTATATTCCCAGCCACCTTTCCTGCTTGTCATGGCTTCAGCTTCCCTGACCTGGATCTTTAACTCGGCCACTCTGCCCTTACCTTCTCCCCCATGACCCTCTCTCTCTCTCTCTCTCTCTCTCTCTGCCTCATTTAGATAAGAAAACCACAGCTAATCAAACTGCCCTGGAAAAGCTTCCAGGTTTATATTAGTATTAAGCAAGCTCAGATATTAGGGCAGAGGTTGTGGATGGAGTTGGGATGGTTACCAAGGTTTCTAAAGGTAGAGGTTCTACCAGCCTCTGATTGGTACTTCTACCAATCAGAAACATTAGGTTCTTCCCTGTCCCCCTTCAACCACCTGGCTACTTCTCCCAATCCCCCCCCCCCCCCCTTACTAGTTGCACTCACTTACTTATATATGGTGTCTATTTACATGTTTGAATATGCCCTGAACATGCAAGTCACGGTGACTAGTGACTTGAGAAACAAGTTTGGTTTTGGTTTTCACATTTTGATGAAATACAGGTGGTTGTTCTGTTGGGTGTCCTGCCTGCACCCTCAAAACAGGAGCGTTGTCCCTTGAGAATTTCTTATCAAAGACAACCCATCATGTTCTGCACAAATTCCTAGAACTTGAACCCACAAGCAGAGCTGGGGGGTTTTTTCCCATCAGAGACAGACACATCAGTTAAAAAAAAATTTTAGGCCTTTGTGCCTCAGTAATAGAGAAATAGGTCAATTAAAAATATCTATATTCCAATTAAAAATACCTCCCCACAATTGAACCTTAACACAATCTCATTTTTGTTTTCCATTCCTTTCTAAATAATTCCTAACATTTTATTTGAGCAGAAGGTTTCAGTGTATCATCAACGATAATACCTAGAACCTTTTCCTGGTCGGTGACTCCTAATGTGGAACCTTGAATCATGTAGCTATAGTTTGGGTTCCTGTTTCCCACATGCATCACTTTGCACTTGCTCACATAAACCTCCAGATTCTATATAGCGCAACTGAAATTGTATGCACAAATCTGGTTGTATTCTGGATTTGCAAGTCAATCAGAATTTAGTTGCACAACTTCCTAGGCATATTTTGTAAAGTGGTGCTCGTAAGTTCTAATGTGTGCTGTGAATAGGGGGTGTGGCCATGGGCATGGAATGGGTGGGTCGTGAGCATTCCAAAAATCTACACGCAGGTTTATAGAATACACCTGCTCCACACCTAACTTAGACACCAGTATTTACACTGTTTTACTTGGCATAAATGGACATACCTAGAGTTAGGTGCAGGCATGGCCGCTAGGTGTATTTTATAAACCACACTTAAATCTAGGTTGAAGTATTTTTGGTGCCGCTCGTCCATGCACCATATATAGAATTTAGTCCTAAACGTCATTTACCCAGGCTCCCAGTCTCGTAAGGTCCCCTTGCAATTTTCCACAATCCTCTTGCGATTTAGCTTTGAATAACTTTGTGTCATCAGTAAATTTGATTACCTCACTAGTTACTCCCATCTCTAGATCATTTTCAAATATGTTAAAAGGCAGCGGTCCCAGCACAGACTCCTGAGGAACTCCACTATCTACCCTTCTCCATTGAGAATACTGACCATTTAACCCTACTCTCTGTTTTCTATCTTTTATCCAGTTTTTAATCCACAATAGGACACTACCTCTTATCCCATGAATTTCTTATTTCTTCAGGAGTCTTTCATGAGGTACTTTGTCAAATGCCTTTTAAGAATTCAGATACACAATATCGACCGGCTCACCATGATGTAATATGTTTATTAACCCTTTCAAAGAAATGTATTAGATTGGTGAGGCAACATTTCCCTTCACTAAATCCATGTCGGCATTGGGGCTCATTTTAAAAGCACTTAGACTTACAAAGTTCCATAGGTTGCATTATTACTTTGTAAGTAACATAACGTGGAGGGGAATAATCGAACATCGCCGGCGAAATAGGTCACCGGCGATCTATTTTGGCGGCGGCGCAACAGCTGGCTGGAACCGTATTTTCAAAAATGATGGCCGGCCATCTTTTTTTTCGATAATACGGTGTGGGCCGGCGAAATGCCTTGGATTTCACCGGGTTTGAGATCGCCAGTTTTGTTTTTCCGCGATAATGGAAAAAAACTGCCGGCAATCTCAAACCCAGCGAAATCCAAGGCATTTGGCCGTGGGAGGAGCCAACATTTGTAGTGCAATGGTCCCCCTCACATGCCAGGACACCAACCGGGCACCCTAGGGGGCACTTCAAACATCTTTTATAAACAACCAAATTAGCTTCCAGGTGCATAGCACCCTTCCCTTGTGTGCTGAGTCCCCCAAATCCCCCTAAAACCCACTGCCCACAAGTGTGCACCATTACCCTAGCCCTAAGGGCTGAAGGGGGGCACCTACATGTGGGTACAGTGGGGTTTGGGGGGTTTGGGAGGGCTCAACATTACCCACCACAAATGGAACAGGTAGGGGGGGATGGGCCTGGCTCTGCCTTTCTGCAGTCCACTGCAACCAACAACAACTGTTCCAGGGACCTGCATACTGCTGTCAGGGTGCTGGGTATGACATTTGAGGCTGGCATACAGGCTGGCAAAAAGGTTTGTATTTTAATAATTTTAGTGTGGGAGGGGGTTGGCGACCACTGGGGGAGTAAGGGGAGGTCATCCTCCATTCCGTCCGGTGGTCATCTGGTCAGTTGGGGCACCTTTTTGAGGCTTGGTCGTGAAAATAAAAGGACCAAGTAAACCCGGCGAAATACTGCTTATCGCTGGGTTTTATTTTTCTATTATCTGTGAAAGCCGGCCATCTGGTAGCCGCGCCCAAGCCTGCCCATGTCCCGCCTTCGCTTCGCCGCCAACACGCCCCTTTGAACTTTCGCCGGCGAGGCAAAGGGAAAGCGGCGAAGCTATCACAAATGTAGCTTTCGATTATACACTTTTCACCGCTTTTGTGAAATCGCCGGCCATATCCCGATTTGTGTCGGGAAATAGCCGGTGATTACTTTCGATTATAAGCTGGATAGTAACATAGTAGATGACGGCAGAAAAAGACCTTGCACGGTCCATCCAGTCTGCCCAACAAGATAACTCATATGTGCTACTTTTTGTGTATACCCTACCTTGATTTGTACCTGTGCTCTTCAGTCTAAGTGCTTTGAAAATATGCCTCTTTGTCTCATTAATCCATGCTTATGTATGTGCCCTGTAATTTTGTTCTTTATAATAGTCTCTACCATTTTTCCTGGCACGAACATCAGACTCATCGGTTTATAATTTCCCAGATCACTTCTGGAACCCTTTTTAAAAATTGGTGTTATATTGGCCACCCTCCAATCTTCCGGTACCATGCTTGATAGTAAAGATAAATTGCATGTTAGTAACAATAGCTCTGCAACTTTATTTTTCAATTCTATCAGTACTCTGGGATGTATACCATCTGGTCCAGGCGATTTGCTACTCTTAAATTTGTCACATTGCCCCATTACTTCTTCCAGGTTTACAGAGATTTGTTTCAGTTTCTGTGATTCATCAGCATTGAATACCATTTCTGGCACTAGTATCGTTCCCGCATCTTCCTCGGTGAAAACCAAAGCAAATAATTAATTTAATCTCTCTGCTATGGCCTTGTCTTCCCTGCACATCCCCTGTACCCCTCGGTCATCTAGTGATCCAACTGATTCTTTTACCAGCTTCTTGTTTATAATATACCTTTAAAGGTTTTTACTATGTATTTTTGCCTCCAGTGCAATCTTCTTTCAAAGTCTCTCTTTGACTTTGCAGATTTTTTTTCCCCTGGGTTTTTTAAGCTTGCTATTTTTGCAGCCAAAATTTCCAAATAAATGTAGCTGGGTAGCAACTAAATATTGTCACTACTCAGCTAACTTGAGACTCTGCCTATAGACCACAGATTTTTCAGGTTTTATGTGTTGACATAAATTGGTCCTCTAGTACACATGCTACATACAAATTCCTTCTGTGGTTCCCGCTTCTCTTTACTGATACATTTTGGCTGGACTTCAAGTTCACTGACCAAAACTTAAAACACTTTTAGCCTCTGGAAAGTTTTCCAGAGAAAGGACTTATCCAGATGAACCTGGAGACCTTTTGGATTCATTCTAGTTCTGCCCCTCCCTCAGTGATGCTTCAGTTTGCTATGTCTGTTTCATTGTCCTTTTTTGGTTAATTCTTTTCCAGGTTATCTTCAAAGGCGAACGAGGAATAGACGGAACAGTAGAGATTGGCTTGGATGATGTAAGCTTGAGGAGAGGCCTATGTTCTGAAGACCATTAAGAAAACAAGCAGTCTGACCATTTCCGTGCACCTACGGTCTTATAGTTCAAAGTGAAAAACTTAGGAAAACAAATCAACTGGCGGAAAGGAAAGTGTTCATGGCTCACTGCCTGCTTGACTGCTCATGCAATGACTGTAAACAGTGAGTGACTCTCTCCCCTAAAGACAAAGTAAAGAAAACTTTTCCGCAAGGGCACAGAAACTTTGAAAAACAACATTAGCTATTTTATTAAACTTCATCCCAGCTTAAATTGTCTACAAAGGCAACTACAGGTGTGGGATGCCCACACGAAATCCATGTGTGAAGGAAAAGCAAATTATGACTGAACCTCCTGACGGCACATCCAGTCAGTAGGATGTGATTAGCTTTCTCCTATGGGGTTTTTGTTCTGTTGTTTTGCTAAGTGTGTCCTTTTAGCGTCTAAGTTATATTATATCCTATGTACTGTGGTTTTATCTTCCTAATTTAAAACGTATTTTAAGATCACCGGAACCATCACATTTTACTGCCACTGACATTATGTAAGGATGTGTTATTACCTTTAGTAAAAGCATTTATCCTTGCATTGTAGCAGTATGGGCAGGTAAACACACACAAGACCTGTATATGGAAAGGGTGCTATATTGTCTCAGTACCAATAGTGTTATGTGTAAATGTATGTGTTTACTAATATATTTATACGTCTAACATTTGTGAACTCTAGTGCCAAGGGAGATGGCAGCTGTAATCACGTGAGCATACCTAAGGTGTGTGAAATAATTGTGGTGTGTGGCCCACTCTTGGTGGCCATAGATCAACCAGTAACTCATGGTTTCATGGATAAAAATCCTTTGCTCTTTTTTTTTTGTCTGAGCTCATAGTCTTCAGTAGCTTTATATTACAAAATTAAGGGGAAACCAAACAAAAATTGTGCAGATAATGTTACCCCACAAAAAGGCTACACTGCAAAGGGCAGATGAAACGCAGTTGTACAGGGTTACTTGGACTAGATTTGCTAATGTGTACCACTGTTCTAGTGCACGCTAACACACATTAATGGATGTTGTTTACCACAGGTCTCTTACTAATTCACGCACTAACCCCCAAATTCTAAAAAATAGGGCATGCAAATTAACATGTAGGGGGTCTTTTACAAAGGCGTGTTAAATGCTAAGACACCCGTAGGGATATAATGGGCATCTTAGCGTTGACTGTTCTGCACCAAAATCCAAGTGTATTCTGTAACAATGTGTGTAACTTAATTGGCTTAACAAGCCAATCAGCATTGTTAACAGCACTTATCAAGCAATAATGAGCACTAATTAGCAATAATTAGAATTTACGCACGTAACTTGCTAAGCGTATTCTGTAACACACTGCGCCTAAATTCTAATGTATGCAGGCAAAGAGAGGCATGGCTGTCGGCGGAGAAATAGGCATTTCATGGGCATTCCAAAAATTTACCTGCATAGTTATAGAATATGGTCCAATGCGCCTAAATCTACGCATCAAGATTTACACCACATTTTCATTGGTGTAAATGGAGGCATGTAGTTTTAGATGCTAGGATATCGATTAAGCGTATTTTATATACCGTGCCTAAATATAGGCGCCCCTTATAGAATACGCATAGGCGGAAATTTTTTCCATGCGGATTTTCTAGATGCGATATATAGAATCCGGCCCTTAGCGCATGCTAATTTTTAGCTCGTGCTAAAAACACTAGCGCGAGCCCTTAATGCCCAAATTTGCACATGCTGTTATAAAATAGGCTCAGTTGTGCACACAATTTAATTCATTAATTTGCTGCGATTGGCGTTAATTGATACCAGTTTGCAGTTGCACTTGCAGCTTCCCTTCGTCACTATTCTCTAAGCTAAATGTGAATTCTAGGGTGTACATCTGCAATGGGGAGGGGCTTAGGCGGGTCAAGGCATGGCAAAGATTACCACACGTGCATGCATTTGTTTACACGCGCATCAGTCACACTTAGGTGTTCTTATTTATACCAGCCTTTGAACTGGTGTCAGTGAGGGTGCCAAAATGTGCATGTGCAAATACAATCTTGGTCCCTGTTCTACAATGGCCATTATAAAATTAGCACTGAATGCTCAGTTTCTGGCCTACGTTTGGATGCACTTTACAGAATCTACCCCTAATTGTATCAGTGTCATTGGCTGACAAAACTAGGGGCCCTGTTTACTAAGTGCGCTAGCGTTTTTACCGCATGCTAAAAATTAGCATACTCTAACTGTGTGGATGCCCACAGGATTATGGGCATCTACATGGTTAGTGCGCACTAAAAACTCTAGCACAGCTAAGTAAACAGGGCCCAGGGACAGTGGTGTAGCTACGGGGGCCAAGGTGGCCTGGGCCCCCCATATTGGCTCAGTTACAAGTTGGAGGTTTTTGACTGATGAGGAGCTCGCCCGATATCTACTTTAAGAAGAAAACTTCTTCAATGGTGGATATTGTAGGCGTCAACCACGCACTGTTATTTCAATCAAAAACAGAGAAGGTTGAGCATCTGAAATCTTTTCCTCCTTCATAATATCAATAGCACATTATTGAGTGGTTCATTTGCTACTGTAGAAATTGAACTGAGGTTCATTAGCAATACACCATCAGTAGTCTGAAATATAGAAGAATGCAATTTATTCAGACAATGCACCCAACACAACCACGTTTCATCTTATCATGCTGCATCAGGGGTAGAGCTGTCAATTTGAACATATATAATTAAAAACCAGACATTGGTATCATTAATAAAATATAACAAACACAAGAACCAAATGAATGTAAAATCAAAGAAAGCATACCATTTATAAATATGGAAATGAAATGATACATTATACTGAAAGGGGTGATATTGTTGCTATTGTGGTTTTTTTACACCCCTTTCAGAATAATGTATCATTTTATTTCAATATTTATATACATTTTACATTTTTAAACTGTATGCTTTCTTTGATTTTATATTCATTTGATTCTTATGTTTGTTTATAATTTATTAGTGTTACCAATCTCTGTTTTTTAATTATGTATGTTCAAATTGATAGCTCTACCCCTGATGCAGCATGATGACGTGAAACATGGCCATGTCAGGTGCATTGTTTGAATAAATTGCATTCTTCTATATTTGCTGGTCTGCTTTGTGGTTGCTGCTGTAATTGTTTGCAGGTCACTGCCTCTTTATATTTCTGCAAAAGTATATAGCATGACAACATAACAGTGTTGTCATCTTAAAAGAAGTTGTATCTTCTGTACCGGGTAGTATTTCAAGAATTACACACAGCAGGTAATAATATTCACCTTCTTTCCCTTATAAAATGTTGCTGCTACCTCATTCTTCTTAAAATTCTCCAGCCCAGTCCTTTGTAGTTCCCCCTGAATCCCTTTATGGGTCCCCAGAAGTCCTCACGTGGAATGAGACAAATGGAGGATGCAGCATGTGGTTGTATTGTGACCTCTTAGCCAGTGTGGATTAATCAAGTGTAATTTGTGATGCTTGCTAACACAACTGCTCCCAGACTTTGAGGAGTTGACAGAGAGTTTGTTAATAATTTCAAAGGTAAAATGTTTTAATAGATGAAAGGCACTGCTGTTTGCCAACTGTACATGTAAAATACAAAGTTTACAGGGTTTAAGTTCTACACAAGAAGAATGAAAGACTTGTAAGTACTGCACCTTTTTAAAGGTAAATTTGGTGAAATCTTATGACTTAATATATCATCAAGCAGCCAACAATTAGTGGAATTCATCAAGGAAAAAAATACTTCAAAGACAAAGAAAATCTGTAACAAAATTCATCAGGTTTATTCATTCAATATAGGTTACACCTCAATCCAAAACGAGACCCAACACGGGCTGTGTTTCGAAATGCAAGCCTTTCTCAGGGGCCCTATTTCTATGATTGTTGAAACAAATGAATAAATATAACCAGATATTGAGGCTATCCAGCCAAATCTGCTTGCTTCCCTGTCTATTTCCAAGGAACTCCCTGATGAATTTTAATACAGATTTTCTTCGTCTTTCTAACATTTTTTTCCATTGAGACTTCCACTTCTTGTTGGTTGTTTGTGGACTTCTTGTGGAAGATTTTTTAAATATATCATCAAGCATTCAGCAAAAAAAAAAAAGGTTTCTAGTCTTGTACAATCCTATCCCTGCAGATGACACCACAAAATGTTAGGGGGTGCACCATCATTAGTACATAAGTACATAAGTATTGCCATACTGGGAAAGACCAAAGGTCCATCAAGCACAGCATCCTGTTTCCAACAGTGGCCAATCCAGATCACAAATACCTGGCAAGATCCCCAAAAAGTACAAAACATTTTATACTCCTTATCCCAGAAATAGTGGATTTTCCCCAAGTCCATTTAATAACGGTCTATGGATCTTTCCTTTAGGAAGCCGCCCAAACCTTTTTTAAACTCCGCTAAGCTATCCGCCTTTACCACATTCTCTGGCAACGAATTCCAGAGTTTAAGTACACGTTGAGTGAAGAAACATTTTCTCCGATTTGTTTTAAATTTACTACATTGTAGCTTCATCATATGCCCCCTAGTCCTAGTATTTTTGGAAAGCGTGAACAGACGCTTCATATCTACCCGTCTTTTCTCCAAGCTGAAGAGCCCTAGCCGCTTTAGCCTTTCCTCATAGGGAAGTTGTCCCATCCCCTTTATCATTTTCGCATTACGCCATGAATAGGTGAGCAGCACCCTTTGAGGCCCTTTTACAAAGCTGCAGCAAAAAGTGGTCTTACCGTGCCCTTACACAGATCTTTTCCGCAAGCTAAGGTAATTTCAACCACAGCCAGAAAATGGCCATGAGCTAATGTTGGATATGTAGGAGAGGGATTTCGAGGAACACACAAGCAACAGCAAGCAGCCAAAAAGAGCACAAGGAGCCTTCAAGAGGTGGGTGTCACACTAGTACTTTATTGATGAGACCCGACAGGGGAGATACAGTCTTACAAAATCTCAAAAGCACACAAAGACACCAAAAAATTGAGCGGGAACTAGAAGTAGAAAAACAGTACAGACTGTGGACTAAAATGCTACTCTTCAGGAAACACTCTGCTGAGCATTTGTGACTTACCATGAGACGCCTCAATGCACCTCATGGGACACCATTTCAAGCTGCAGTAAGCACACATTATCGCTTACCGTGGCTTAGTAAAAGGACACCTTTACCTGCTATGAGGGGCTGCATCCAAATATAGTACTCGAAACACTGCTCAAATATTTCCCCCTGAGCTTTTTAAAATTCTGGTTCTTGCTGCAGAGGTTTCTAGGAGAAATATCATAGAGAAAAGCAGTCAACTTTATAATTACCCAGCAGAAATGACTGCATTGCAAGCTACAATCTAAACAATTATCAGAGCTCACTTAGGACCCTCGTTTAGTATGCCACGCTAGAGGCGCGTTAGTGATTTTAGTGTGCGTTAGTGCTTTTAGTGTGCACTAACCATTCTGTGTAGGCGCCCGTAATATTCCTGTGGGTGCCTACACAGTTAGCGCATGCTAATTTTGTGCACGCAGTAAAAACGCCAGCACACCTTAATAAACAGGGCCCTTAGCGAGAGCTTAATTCTATCTTTTTAATTTTAATATAATTATTTTTTTGTGGAAAAAATATTGACTTTTTTTCTTCCTACAATGGTTAAAATCAATAGCCTTATGTCATTGTCCTCAGTAGATATAGTTTAATATATAGCAGTGGAGTGGAGGAGTGGCCTAATGGTTAGAGCCGCAGGCTGCGAACCAGGGAAGCCAGTGTTCAAATCCCATTGTGACTTTGTGTGAATTTGAGCAAATCAATTAACCCTCTATAGCCTCAGGTACAAATTTAGGGGTCTTTTTGCTAAGGTGCACTGAAAAATGGCCTGCAGTAGTGTAGGCGCGGGTTTTGGGCGCGTGCAGGTCCATTTTTCAGCATGCCTGTAAAAAAAAAGACCTTTTTTTAAATTTTAGCCGAAAATGGATGTGCGGCAAAATCAAAATTGGCAATCGTCCATTTTGGGTCTGAGACCTTAGTGCCAGCCATTGACCTAGCGGTAAAGCCAGACGCGGTAACAAATGTCAAATGCCACTTGGTGCGTGTCTGATACACAGCGGGTAAAAGGGAAGTCTCTCTTTCCTGCGGCCATTTCATGGGAGAGTCCTTACTGCCACCCATTGAGCGGTAAACAGGCAGCTCGCAGCACTGCCCAATTACCGCTGGGTATACTCCAGTGCTACAAAAGTAAATATATTTTTGTAGCACTGGATATGATGGCGCGCTAAGGGTGGGAAGTACCGATGGGCTGCTGCAGTAGCCCAGCAGTACTTCCTGTTCAGCAAACGATAAGCCTGTGTTGGATGTGCATAATTCTAGGCACTGGTATATCAACCAAGCATATTCTATATATTGCGCCTAAATCTACATGCCGTTTATAGGATATGCTTAGGTGGAAACTTATTCTGCACAGATTGTTCAGGCACCACGTATAGAATCTAGCTTTTAGCACCGATTCCCGCGACTAACTGTAGATGTTAGATTTAAGCCTGCCGAAACCTGGTGTAAATGCTGGTACCCAAGTTATGCACGCAGAACCAGTATTCTATAACTGCACGTGCAACTTTTCAAAATACCCCTCCTATGGCTATGCCCCTTTTAGAGAGATGCACTATGGGAGATAGGCACCCTGCATTATAGAATAGTGCACAGCCAGATGCTTGTGTACATTTTAATGGGTTCCAATTAACATCAATAATTGGTTGTTAGCACCCAATTATTGATGTTTTTGAGCTTATTATTCAACCAAATTGCGCGTGCATCTGAGGCATGCACACAAATCTAGGTACCCTATATATAATCCGGGGGTAACTGCCGTGCCAGCATTGTGGTGATCAGCTCACTCGTGCACTAACAACACATACTAAACTGCTTGGCACACTTTGATAAAAGGACTCCTTAGTCTTCAGTGTATTTTCTTATTTTGGAGTGCAGATATGTTTATTCCTTGAAGGGAACTCACCTTGTCTGTAGTTAAGCACCTGCCACTGGAGCATATGCTTCAAACTGCAAATTTCACCAAAACCGTGATGGCATTGCCTTTCTGGTTACCATCTAAACCTCAAAATTTGTATCTAGAATAGACAATATCCCACAAAAGAATTTGTAAATATATATATGTAATAATAAAATGCATGTTATTTTAAAGACATTGAGTTGTTATTTAACACATCAAAGCATGATATATATGCAACTTTCATGCATTTTGTAAATATTTTTGTGTATCATGTTTATTTTTGGAAATAGAAGCTTCACATATGTAAGTATCACATATGTTATTCTTCTAAGGTATAGCGAATTACATCAAATGCTTACAGTATGTTTTTACAGACTTTTTTAACGGCATGAAGTGTTTGAAAATATTTTCCAATATGGCAGTGCACACTAGATAGTATGAAACATTTATTGAACTCGGACATTTATTATTTAGAATGCAGAATATACACTGTGCTATTTTGCAAGAAAAATCATTGTAAATGACCAACTCTACTCAATATTTCTCTACCTTGTAGTTTGGAAGGTATAAGCCACCTATTTTGATAGTGATAACTTGTTTACTTTATAGTATTTTTCCTCAACACAAGAAACTGAGATGTCTGTTTAAGCATTTTTTTGTCACAGTCCTATGCTTTACAATAACATTACACCCAAATACTGATCATTGTTTTCACTGGGCTACAAAGAGGCATATTTTCAAAGCACTTTGGGAGCCTAAGTTCCATAGGTTTCTATGGAACTTTGGGAGGCTTAAGTGCTTTGAAAATGAGCCTCATAGTCATTCATGGTTTACATCAATGCTGTGTGAGTTGGGAGATTCCAGTAGTGGAGTACAAACACCAATAGGATGTAGCACTCATATAAGTGGGTTGTGTTGGGGGGGAAAACCCTAAGGCACATTTCTGATGAAGTTTCAAGCATTTGTGTAACAACAAACTCAATGTTGGTGTCATTGTTGATCCGGGAGAATGTTTCAGTGGAAGTTTATCTGTGACT
Organism: Microcaecilia unicolor; assembly: GCF_901765095.1. NCBI lineage: Eukaryota > Metazoa > Chordata > Amphibia > Gymnophiona > Siphonopidae > Microcaecilia > Microcaecilia unicolor. Next base: position 428,834,143 of record NC_044032.1, read on the forward strand.
GTAAAATCATTAATAAAAAGTAAGTTTTAAAAAAATAAGGGGGGTCTTTTACAAAGGTGCACTAGCGTTTTTAGCGAGCGCTAATCATTAGCTTGTGCTAAATGCTAGAGACGCCCATAGGAATATATGGTTGTCTCAGTTCCAGGAATAACATGTATAGAATGTGTGTACGTTTGGGAAGCTTGCCAGGTGCCCTTGGCCTGGATTGGCTGCTGTTGTGGACAGGATGCTGGGCTCGATGGACCCTTGGTCTTTTCCCAGTGTGGCATTACTTATGTACTTATTTTTAGCGTGTGCTAAAAACGCTAGTGCAACTTTGTAAAAGGGGCCCTAAGTCAATGTAGATAGAATGTCAGTGACAATGCCCCTTCTCATAGTAGTACCTTGTTGAGGATTCTGGATTCTTTTTCTTTTGATGTCCCTAGATGTGGTACCTCCAAAAGAACGTAGAGCTACTAGTACTACTACTTATCATTTCTATAGCGCTACAAGGCATACATCATCAATTAATAGATAAGTATGTATTCAGCAGAACATGATAATATGTGAGCTTCATTTTATTAAAGTCAGAGCAAACAATCAGTTGACATCCTAAAATTGTGTGACGCCTAGGATTCCGTACTTAAAATGGTCTAGTTTCTTGTTTACTACTGAAATCGTGTCCTGTATGCTTGACAATCTTCCACACCAAGGGGTAAATTCTATATATTGTGCCAAAAAAAAAATCAGCACCAAAAAAAGCGCTATTCTACAAAATGCGCTTTAAGTTAGGCGTGATTTATAGAATAGCACTTACATGCTAAAAATGTGGTGCAAATCCCCATGTTTAAATGAAGGTGTGTATGCCCTTATTCTCTAACTATGTGTGCAAATTAAAGGAACGCCCCCTGATCTGTCAGGACCCTCCCATTTCCACACCTCCATTTTTTGACTCACGCAGATCCCGCACCTAAATGCACGTGCACACATTTCAATTAAATTTAATTATTGACAATAATTGCTTGATAAGCCAATTATCGGTGCTAAATTAGCTCATTATTCAATCAAATTGGGCATGCAAATTGGACTCATGCCCAAATTTGCCATTTTTAGTGACTTTTATAGAATTAGTAGCAAATGTTGTTTCAACAAAGGAGTAATTGACTGTTATGTATAGTAGCCAGAGGTCTAATGTATATTATTTTAACAACTAAACAACAAACATGATTTGAGCGGATAAGTTATCATGTGCTATATTGATCATCATAACCAATTATGTGTTTTATCCCAGAAATATAGCCAGTTATTGTTGAGAAGGAAATTACTAACATACTGGTTGTGATTATTATTATTACTGCAGTATACTTACTATTTTCTGTACTGTATTTTTTAATTGTCTTACTGTCAATTATCAGAATTAGTCCATATCTCTGTAGCCTTCTCATAGGTTTTGTTTATCTTCTTTTTGTGCTATCTAGAGCTACAGAAACTTAGGAGATACAAGGAACCATTAAAATATTGATCGATTCACACTTGCTTGTCATGTAAAAATGTAACCTACTATTTTCTGATAGTAAGTTAGCTGAAAATTGTCATCAGACATCTCATTCCATACAATTAATAGTCAATGAATGCAGTGTTCTACAGGGCTCAGGCAACTAAGGGCTCCTTTTACTAAGTGTCAATAAGCCCAATGAGGGCTGACCGCTCACTATACAGGAAGTACCACCGGGCTGCTGCGGTATTTATTTTTGTAGTGCTGGAGTGTACCCGGCAGTAATTGAGCAGTGCCACAGGCTGCCCGGTTACTGCCAGGTTAACGCGGGAGCCCTTACAGCCACCTCAATGGGTAAGGGTCCCCCCCCCCCCCCCCGAAATGGCCGTGTGGCAAGTGCTTTACTTGCTGCCCAGCCATTTCCTGTAGGAAAGCGAGACTTCCCTTTTACCAGCTGTGGTAAAAGGGGGACCTTGACGCACTTGTACAACACGCGCCAACGCCATCACCAGCCCCTTTTTGCTGCAGCTTGGTAAAAGGGGCCCTAAGCAAATTAACAGAAAATAAGTGCTCATGAATTGTAGGTATTATTAAAGGGAGAATTTCTTCAGGCAGAGACTGCAGTTTATTTACGTTGGTCTCATTCCCATGAATTGCTTTTGGCTTCAGCAGTGCAAATAACTTGACTTTGTCAATTATTAACTGTCATGAAAGCAGATATTCAGTGGAAAAAGAAATAACCATGGAAAGCTATCCATGGGTTATACAGCAGTTGTGTTGGTGCATCACTGAAGCTCATGGTTTTATCTACTGGCCTACAGGAACCATCAGGCCCACCTGTATATACTTAGCTCCAAGGGCTGCAAGCACTGTTCCCTCTAAGCTGAGCAGGGGTCCCCCACCAAAAGCACTGTTCCCTTTAAGCTAAGTGGGACTCCTCCAGCTATAGTCCTGCCAATGGGGGTGGGGGGTGGGATGCTGTTTCACTAACCCATTTTCAATAGTGAAGGACAGGCAAACTCTGCAGGACTCCAGTGAACCTGCCTGTCTCTAGTGATTGAAAACACAATATTGAATCAGCACCCCCTACTGGCAGCAGTGCAGCTGGAGAACTCCTGCTCAGTTTAGAGGGAACAATGGCAAGTTCAAAACTCCATTTTTCAAAAACTTGGAAACCTTTATGCTGATTTGACATTAACATTACAATAATGCAACCAAAGTGTAGTTTCTTTAATGGTGCCCAAAAAAGAAGTCTCTTTGTTATTTTTCTGTTGGCCTGGCAATTTCTTCCCATTTCTTTGGTCTTCTAGTTCAATCAGAACTGGCTCTGCTGGAGCGTTATCCCCCTCTTAGTCATTGGAGTAACAGTCTTCAGCAGGGCTTAATTTGTAGATAAAAAGGAAGTGGAATTGTAGAGCTCTGAGAGGCGGTTGGCAGGCAAGGGGCAACAGGAGAATAGGGCCATGTACTGTGAGGGTATGGAGCAGAACACTCCTGATACTCTGGAGTCTGAAAAGAAGTGGTGGAACTGCGTTCCATGCCATTCTCACAGATATTAAAGCCTGGTCTTCAGCCATGGACCACAGACTTATGGTCTCTTTGCAACCAAGTATATGTGCACCCTGAGTCTGAGGCCCTATTCTCCTGTTGCCCCTGGCCTGCCCACCGCCTCTCAGAACTCTACAATTCCACTTCCTTTTTGTCTGCAAATTAAGCTCTGCTGAAGACTGTTACTCCAATGACTAAGAGGGGGATAAAATGGGGAAAAGCCCCAGCAGAGCCAGTTGATGCCCCTCTACAAGTCGTTGATGAGGCCCCACTTGGAGTATTGTGTTTAGTTTTGGATATAAAAAGACTGGAAGCTATGCAAAGAAAAGCTACAAAAATGGTATGGGATTTGCGTTGCAAACAGTACGAGGAAAGACTTGCTGAACTGAATATGTATACCTTGGAGGAAAGGAGAAACGGGTGACATGATACAGACGTTCAAATATTTGAAAGGTATCAATCCGCATATGAACCTTTTCTGGAGACGGGAAGGTGGTAGAACTAGAGGACATGAATTGAGGTTGAAGGGTGGCAGACTCAGGAGTAATGTCAGGAAGTATTTTTTCACAGAGATTGTGGTTGATATGTGGAATGTCCTCACGCGAGATGTGGTGGAGATGAAAATGGTAATGGAATTCAAACATGCGTGGGATAAACACAAAGGAATCCTGTTTAGAAGGAATGGATCCATGGAATCTTAGTGGAGATTAGGTGGTGATGCTGGTTATTGGGAAGTGAAACCGGTGCTGAGCAGACTTCTACAGTCTATGCCCTGATCGTGGCTGAATAGATATGGATTGGCTGGAATGTACATTTTAAGGGATTTCGACGTTAGCTTCAGAACTTAGTACAAGAACAGTGCTGGACAGACTTCTACAGTCTGTGCCTTGAGAATGGCAAGGACAATTCAAACTCGGGTATAAAGTATCACATATCATGTAAATGAGTTTATCTTGTTGGGCAGACTGGATGGACTGTACAGGTCTTTATCTGCCGTCATTTACTATGTTACTATGATAGACCTCACTGTTTGTTCAATGGCTGTCTCTCTCCTCAGCGCTTCTGTGGACACTGTCTCTTTCAGCCCTGAGTTTGAATCCCAGTGCTCAGCACTGCTTACCTTCCATATCTGAATATTGTGTCACATCTGAGTTGGTGAAGAGCATGCTGCAAGTTCCCAGAAACATATACTTTTTCAACATGGCTCCCTTTCATAATGAGATATGACGAAAGCTGGTTTGGCATAAAACACTGTACAGATCTTCACACCTCTGCTTGTTTTGCTTCTGGGATGGACAATTACTTTAATACAATGAATAATAAAATGATGTTAGGAAGGCACAAGACATATCGTCACGTGACAGCCTTAACGTAAAGAAACTTCCAGAGAGGCCTTTAAAATTTACCTCTTTGACAGTGTTATTTGCTGTGGGTAACTCTTCTTGGGGTGAACTCCAGGGGCAAACTATTATTTACCCCAGTCCTGCTATTTTTGGTCTATTTTTGCTTATCCTTTTCTCTGTGGATGATTCATCCCTTGGGTCTGCTTGCTTTTTCGCTGCTATTTTTTCACCACCTTCTCTTTATTCCCTTTCTCCCCAGTCATCCACTGTTGTTTGTCTGTCACCAATACTGTTCTTCAATTATTCCCAAGTTTTGTGTGTCATGGAGCAGTGTTCTCTACCAGTGCTTTGGAATCACCACCCACCGAGGTCCTCCTATCCACGCTTTTCTTCATCCCAGGTGCGCAGTATTGTGGAGTGTCCACTTTGAGCTGTGCATAAATCTGATACTGCTACTATTTCACTAGGGCTTTTGAATTACCACTCTCTCCGATCCACGTCAACTCTTTTGTGTGACTTCCTTTTTGTGACCTCATATCAGATCTGCTGCCTCATTGAGACCTGGCTTCGGCAGATGAAGAGGTGTATTCCACCAGGGCTTTGCGTCGTGGTGGGGGAATGGCAATTATCTTACCAACTCATGTCTCAGTAGAGCTACCCTCGAACTTTTTTATATTCTGCTTGGGGTACATATTTCTGCCCCTTTTGCATTTCATGTATTGGTTTTCTATTGTCCCCCTATCATGCAGTCTGTACTCTGGGACAAACTTTTCCAGGCTCTGGCAGAAGCCACCACTAAATTCAGCAATCTTATGGTATTGGGTGATTCTAATGTCCATGTCAATGATCCCTTTTCTACTAGATCTGCTTCATTTCTTTTCTTTCTGAAGGACCTAGGGCAGCGTTTCCCACCCTGTGTGCCATGACAAACTCACTGGGGTGCCACAGAGAGAGATGGGATAAAGGCATGCACACCGTGAATCCAGGGCCCTGCAAGAGCAGTGAATCCTGCCTGCTGCCGCCACTGCTGCTGAGAAAGATACTGCAACGGCACCCTTAACAGTGCCACTCCTGCTTCAGTGGGTCTGAGGCAGTGATTCCCACAAGCTGCCTGCTACTAACCTGGGGCCAGGACATGGCAAAGGGAAGGCTTCTGGGTTAGCAACCGGCACTGTGTGGGAATCATTGTCGTTGCTGGGGACCTGTTGAACCATAGGGAGAATTGTGGGTGGGAAGGGAAGGACAGATGTCATACCTCACTACCGCAGGCCACGTTTTACCTTGGCTTAGTAAAAGGACCTCTATGTTTTTTGTATTTGATATACTACTACTACTACTACGATATACCACTGAAGCTGGCAAGCAGGTCTAAGTGGTGTTCAATAAAAATAGCAAATAAGATGTAAAGAAATGAGCTTTAAATTATAAAAGGATACACAAACACTTTTGACCAATGGTTCTTAACCAATGTGTCAGGACACACTGGTGTGTCACCATGAACTAAGGATTACATTAGATTATAGCTTAGAGAACTCAGTATCCTTTTGTTTGCTCATTTAAAAGATTTAGAATAACATGCAGTAAAGTGAAACACTTGCTGCGTGGCTGTTTCCTGAGGGAGCCCGTACTGCCACATTTTAGGAGGGGGTAAGGGCTCTTCTGCTATCCTGGTGATAACCGGCCAGGGAAGCCCCCAGCACAAAATATTTTTAAAAAATCTGATGCATAGGAAATGTGTGCTGGGGGCGGGCACTACTGCCAGGCTCCTGTAGTAGTCCGCAAGTAGTGCCGGATTGGTGTGTGGCAAAGTGGCAGTATGGGTGCCACCGTTCTCGTCCAAGCCACTGTTTTTCTTTGTTTACAGGAAGCCACTCCATCTTTTGAATTTAACTGCCTGCAGTTCAGCCTCTGGTTATGGTTTTATTCTACAACAAGAAAATAGCGAGGGATCACAATGCTATAAGACTAGTCACACAAGCCAAAAATTGAAGTTGGCTACAGAAGACAGTAAGCTAATTAGCAAGGATGATTTTACTGAATGGAACCAGACATGGCTGTGTTTTGGCTCTCTTCCTGCATCAGGGATCTGGTATATGAAAATAAAAACATATAAATACATTTAAAACACATCATAAAATTCTTTAAAAAAAAAACCACCCCAAACATACCAATTAAAAATTCATTAAAGATACATCAAAACTAAAAAAAAAAAAAGTATATAGACTGCACAAAAAATGTAAATATTTTAATAAAAATTGTATAAATACAAAGGGATATCACACAAAAATATGTTTATTTATCAACATTTATTTACCACCTTTTTGAAAGAATTCACTCAAGGCAGTGTACATATTTCTTATAATCAAGTAAGTACTAGGACTAAAGACAAGATGTGCATCTATGGCAAAGTGGGGGGGGGGGGGTTGTATATTTCTATAATGGAGGGGGTGTTAGTGGGAGGTCTATATCTATGAAAGGATAGGCTTTCCTACCTTGTACTCTCCTCTCAAAGACCTCTCCCTACCCTCTTGAACACTCTCCCCTCTCTTCCCTGCCAACCTTTCCCTTGTGTTTTTCCCCACTCTTCTTTTTTCTTTGCATTTGTTCCCCCACACTTCTCACCCCCTTCCCCCTTCTCTCTTCCTGCACTCCCATCTCTGAACCTTGACTGCTGGTGGGTTCCTCAGTGCTGCAGCTCTTCTCTTCTTGTCTGTGCTGGTAGGTGTTTTTTTGTCCCTGCTGACTCACAATTCAATTCTTCTGCTGTGCTCTTTGATGACGAGGCCTGATTTCCTCACCACTGTGCTGTTTTATGTCACCTGCAAAGAAAACTAGTCTAATGGAACAGGATGGACAAACAGACAGACAGACCCTCCCTACAACTGTTATTGCTTATTTATTTATTTAGATTTTGCTCACACCTTTTTCAGTAGTAGCTCAAGGTGAGTTACATTCAGGTACTCTGGATATTTCTCTGTCCAAGGAGGGCTCACAATCTAAGTTTGCACTGGAGGGTTAAATGACTTGCCCAAGATCATAAGAAGCAGCCATGGGATTTGAACTGTCCACCTGTGGATTGCAAGACTGGTGTTCTAGCCACTCCTCCACTCCATTGTATTATATCTCTGATATTTGAATGCCAGTGCAGTTAAATGTGTATATTTTGATCTGTTTCACAGTATTTCTATTATTAGGTTTCAATTTACTGTTTTCAAGTTTACCTCATTTATTGTATTTATGTTTATTTTTGGTTATTAAGCAAAACATGCCTAAAATGTTGGTCCTCAATGCTTATTGAAGTTATTCTCTTTGAATAGTAAGGTGTGCATGTGCTGCTTGTTGATTTTGATGACTGCCTATTAGTGCTCAATCCTGTTTGGGATTTGCCTTTATAAAAGAGGCATAACAAAGGGGCCTTTCTGGACTTTTCACATGACATCCTGTAGTAAAATCAAGCCCACAGTGACTCTCTGGTGAAATATGAAAGAGCAGAATGCAAAGTCCAAGATTATTTTGGTAACTGATCCCATAAGATCACAGGATTTCAGATCCTGAAAGAATAGTTACCGGTCCTAATTCATTTCACTATAATGTGAGAAAATGGTGTTAATCTATTTCCTTTTATTTATTTATTTTATTTCACAGATGCAAAACAAAAAAAACAAAAAGGCACACAACTGCTTACAAAACAGTAGATAAAAAACAACAAAGCAGTGGAAGAAATGCATTTGATTCCACTGCTTTGTTGTTTTTTATCTACTTTTATTTCACAGATACAATTTGCAATATCATAGAACAGGTTACACAAAGGAAATCATTTTTACAAAGTGACTTTCATCTCCAGGTTTTTGTGTTATGTGGCTGGGCTGATTAGAGTACAGTGCTGGGAACCTGGAGACTCTGATTCCACTCTATCAACTAACTCCTTACTGCCCTTGAAAGAGTTACTGACAAGGTTGGGTAATGGGAAAGAGAAGTTTTCAAAGAAAGTGTTCATTCTTCAGATGATAGTACTAAGTTTTGTATTATTTTAGGTATTGATTTCAAGGTGATTTAACAGGACAGAAGAGGCTCAATATTCAGCGGCACGTAACTGGATGGTGCTGCAGAATGTCCCCTATGACCGCCTAAGCAGAAACTGGCTCTATTGTGGGCAGTCTGGAGGTGGAAATAGGGTGTAGAAGTGGTGCATTTAGGGTAGCTGTGTCATGGTGTATGCACACCGTGTCAGACCCAGCCCTCCCTTAAAATCCTATCGGCTTCACCCAGGCAGTGGCAGTGGTACTCAAAGGCTGCCTGTGGCCTACTCCAGGGCTTCCTCCCTGAAGAGCGAGATGATTCAGGGAAGAAGTCCAGGAGTAGGCTGCAAGCATTCTATGAGTGTCCCTGCTGCTGCCCAGGTGAAGACTAAGCAAAGAAGTGAAGGTGGGGCAGTGGCACAGGGGGGCAGGTAGAGACACTCTTCCTTTAAAAAAAAGATCCTGGCTATGCTACTGGGGCAGAAGCAGCACTTATGCAGTTAAGTGCCCAGTATTCAGCACTTAACCATGTAAGTTAACAGACAAATTAGACCACATAAAGGCAGTGGCGTAGGAAGGGGGGCGGTGGGGCGGTCCGCCCCAGGTGCACGCCGCTGGGGGGTGTCGGCGCCTCGCTGGTTCCTTGCTCTCTCTGCCTCGGAACAGGTTACTTCCTGTTCCGGGGCAGAGAGAGCAAGGAACCAGCGAGGCGCCGACACCCCACAGCGGTGTGCACTCGGCGGATTGGCTCTCCCGCCCGCCCTTCACTGCCTTCCAGGTATGTTCTCATGGGGGGGTTGCGCTACGGAGGGGGGAGGGTGCATCGCGCTGCACCCAGGGGGGGTGCGCAGCGGCAACCCACCCTGGGTGTCAGCTGCCCTCGCGGCGCCACTGCATAAAGGTCCTATCTTTGTCTGGTTTCACCTATCTAATTAAGGGCTGAATTTTGGTCTTAACCGGATAAGTGCCATCCATCCACACATACCTGGATATCCATTATTCATATTTATTTGTTGCATTTGTATCCCACATTTTCCCACCTATTTGCAGGCTCAATGTGGCTTACATAATGCCGGAGTGATAGGCGCCACTTCCGGATCTGAGAAATACATATTGGTATAGCATGTACATTATAGGGTAAATTACAAAAGTGGTAATGCCTTAGTGTTCATGGTTGAAAGAGTGATTTACATTATGCCGTAATGGCAGTCACTATTTCTGGATCTGAGAAATACAACGTTGTATGGCATTGGTATTCATTGCTGATAGCCTAAGTACATGGTGAAATTGCATTATAGTTATAGGTAATAGGATAAAGTAAAGGGTGGTTAAGCAGTCCAATATAGAAAGTTCATTGCGGTATGGACATGTTCCATGTGAGGTAATCCACTATACAACATATGCACACATAGAGGCTAGGCATTTCAGAAAGTTCACAGGACAGACAAAAAGAGAATGCCACACCTGTCCTTAGAAGTAGACAAATTGCAGAAGCTATCTAACGAGACGCTGACCGGAGCTACAATTCACCGATACAGCTTCAGTTACGATTTCAACGAGACATGTTCTTGCGAGAAATCCGAAGAATAGATGGAGCAGAATCGTCAGCTCAAGTTTTTCAATATAAACATTTGTGAATGAAAACAAGATTTTCTGTATGGTGAAAAGACTCCTGATGCAGGCCTGATAGGCCAAAACACAGCTGTGTCGAGTCCCAATCACCTTGTCTTTTTAAAATTTTTAACAAATACATTTTTTTTTTAATTTGACTTCTGTAAGATCAACTTTTTTCAATTTTAGTCATCTTCGCTGTTTTTGTTGTGTCACGTATGTGATCATCGTCTGCCAGGTGTGTCCTGACTGAAAAAGTTTGAGAACTGCTGCTCTAGAGTATACATTTTCAGGTCCTAACTTCAGCTCTGTCAAGTGTATTTAATAGCCTCCTATGGGGAACCATGTCAAAGGCTTTGCTGAAATCCAATTCTCCAGTTGCCCAGTCAATGAATTCAATCAAATTAACTTGGTGTGATTTACCTTTGGTAAAACTATGTTGCATCGGATCTTGTAACCCATTGTATTCCAGAAAATTCTATTCTATTGAATATGGGCAGTGCCCTAATAACTTCCAGATCCATCCTGACTCTACCCAAGACTGTCCTGGCACTAATTCAATAGTGCTATGGTGGTCTCCTGGGATTTTCAGCAGCATCTGGGCATGTGCTGCTGAAAAACCAGGAATCACCCAGATAGCCAGGGGCGTGGCCATGGAAAGGGCATGGGCATGTCGGGGGAATTCAGTATAGATGCACGCAGTATTATAGAATTTGGGTGATCTGTACCTAATGTAGGATTGCAGTTGGTGTAAATCCTTGCACCCAAAATTGGGTGCAAATCCCAGCGCTAAGCACAGTTCTATAAATGCACCCAGCACTTGTTTTTTGGGCATCATTTACTGAATCTAGTCGATGGTTCCTAAATGTAACTTATTTGAATTACTGAGAAAGTTGTGCGCTACATCCAAAGAAAATTAAAAACCATAAATCCAAGTCAAGCCATATGCAATTCAGCATGTTCAGTGGATTATTTTCAGGCTGAAGAAAAATAATTCCAAATGAAACAGAAAACCAAGAGTGGAGACAATGCACAAGCTTCTCTGCTATTTGTTAGTGTTTTTCCAGATCAGTTACACCCTTCTCTCTAGTCTACCAGAAACAGCTTCTGCCCTTATGGATATGCAGGAGCCAGAGTCAGGAATTTGAACCTGCCAAAGAGTAATTACAAAAAAAAATGAAACCTTGAACATTCCTTTACCAATTAGATAGAGTCCTTTTGGTGACTCATTAAATAAATTACTCCTTTCTATGGGAGGATGCTGGAATTTTCCATCTCCTCCACTCCAGCACTATCCTGGGCAGAAGATCTCATTTTGATCAGTCTGGAATTCTAATGTCAGCTGCTTTGGACTTGGGATAATATGATTAACTCACACACAGCTGGTCTACAATTTTTATTTGTATTTAGAGAGGGGTTGGAGAAGAGGGAAGGAAAGCAATTCTGGTACCAAATATACTGTAAAAACAGAATATGCTTTGGAATTGTCGTGGTCAGTGTAGAAATTTGTGAGTCAGTGAAATTCACTGGATCCTAAGATTCTGCAGCGTGCTTCAGATGTGCCAGTCCATCAACAAAAAAAAACAAAACAAAATCCTGTTCTATCTGTTTGATAGTTTCTGAAATGAAAAAGGAGATGGGGAAAATATTATTATAAAACCACCTCTGGCCATAGTGGTAGAGGTCCCTCTCATTTACATATTTATTAATTGGTTTTGTCCCTGATGTGTTGAGTTCCTTTCTCATCATTAAAATAAATGTCACTGTTAGAAAATAGGTTGATTTATGTTTAAATCGTTTGTATTGATTCCAAAAGGATAACCAAGAACACGGATGACACTGGAAGCAGAGATCAACAATACAGTATAAGCACCATCTCCTTACCGCCCCTCTCCACCCCATCAACCCCCTTCCCCCATCCCCTTCTCCTTTTATCTCTATTGCTCACATAGGGATACATTAACAATACAGTTGCCAAAGAAATGCTAAGAGGCACAATCAAATATTAAGAAACAAATTAAGGGAAGTTCAAAATTCTACTATGCCCCACCGTCCCTAAAGTAATCCAAAAAGGGTTCCAGATTTGACATACTCGAACACCCAGTGGTGAATCCATGTCCGAAATATCATGATGTTCCATAGTAAGCAATTGTATCATTTGTATTCGCCATAATACCAGTGTAGGATAACCTGCCATAATTCACACCAGTACAGCTCTCTTCAGAAATGATTGTAGTTCTCTCGGGGTAAGGCTAGCTATACGATACTTACAAACAACACATTAGGTAGTATTTCCACTTTACGCCGACACTGGAGACGAACAAAAGCCAGCACATTGAATAGGTCTATTTATTTCAAATGCATGCTACATAACATGATTGCATTAATAAGTTTTATTACACCCTTTTACCTTGCTCTTTTAACATGGTTTTTTCAGATGAGAAATCCATACAAAATTGCTTAAATTTTTTATTTGACATGCCAAGTTCTTTTTGGTCAATTTTAAACATTTCTTGCAGAGAGATTCTTTAACAAATGTCACTTTATTTGGGAAGGCAACGTCAAACCAGTTTTACATGAATAGACACAAATTTGCCACAAGTTGGATGATTCATTTTGGATTACAGGGTGTGGGAAAGCAGTATATACGTTTTTATAAATAACAGTCTTCTCTTGGAATGACAGCTCCTCTGCATTCATTCTACTCCAAATAGTGGGGCTATGAGTCTGACACTACACCAGCTCAGCACTAGAGATGTTCAAATGTCTTATACTATGGAAAATATATGACATAGGATGACGGCACTTTATTCAGTAACGAGCTTTTGAGAGCAAGAGGCCCACTATGTCAGAGGTACGAAGTGATGAAGCAAACTCTTGATCTCGAAAGCTTAATGCTTCAATAAGTTGGTTAGTCTACATGGTGCCACGAGCCTCTGTTATTGTTGCTATGCCATCCCTATGAAATTTTTTGTAGAGTATATAGAAAACAATTTTCAAAGCTATCTACCTTGGTAGGTTGGCTTGACTAAAAATCACCCTCTTCTGTTTTGGCAGAAAGTATGTGCTGGTTTTCACAGCAAATGTACTTTTGGTGAAGGAAGGCCTTCTAAATGAAGGTGGGCTAGGACAACAATGTGTACAGATTTCATTTTTAGCTCTACCTATTGTCAATAGTTTTTATCTCATTTCATTTCACATTTTGAGTTGATATACCACCCATAATGTATTCCACCATCTCACTGCCTGTTTTTGTTCAATGTTAGTTTCTATATATGTCTATCTAAGGTCTTTCTATGTGCGCTTGTCATTACACTATTTACTATTGCAAGTCATCGCCGTATTTGTTCAACATAATGGTGGCAATTCTATAACATTTTACATGCTGATTATATGCATAAGTGGTATTATTTAGATACCTGCTTCACTTATTTGGAATGGGGGTGTACACATGGGTGGAGCTTCGGCAGAGCATGTGTATAACTTACACATTACTGTAAATTACACAGGTATCTATAGTACTTAGTTGCTAACACTTACACCAGCTCTATGGCATAAATGCTTCAGTGGCGTAGCCAGACTGCCAATTTTGGGTGGGCCTGAACCCAAAGTGGGTGGGCACAAAATTTTCTCTGTACCCCCCCCCCCCAGCAAAATTTAGTCACACTCAGATGCATTTGTCACACAGGGTAAAGTGCTGCTTTTCAGTGCATCCGATTTCAGACAATTTATTTAATAGCCTAATCCTTTTCAGTGAGCTTTCAGAGGCCAAAACCTCCTGCCTCAGGTCAGTATAATGCTGTTAGGGTATCCTCTCCTGACCTAAGGAAGGAAGTATTGGTCTCTGAAACTTTATTAACACCATATTACTTTATCCTAAATTAAAAATACAATTATTTTCTTTACATTTGTTGTATGGCCATTTACTTTGTCTGATTGTGTCTCTAGATTCTGCTTTCTTTCGTTTTCGCTTAACTCTTCTGCCAGGGTATCCTGGCCATTTGTCATTTTTCTCTCCTTTTTCTTTGCTTTCTTCAATATTTTTCTGCCTCTCTCTGTGTCCAGATTTAATTCATTCTTACTATCCATTCTTTAATTTCCTTCATCTACTTATGGCTTTTCATCTTTTTCTCACCCTTGTTCTCCCCATGCCCTTTCCTCTTATTCTCCAATCTTTCACTACTCCCCCTTTCCATGCAGCAGCTCTCCTCTTTCTCTCCCCATCCTTCCAGTGTCTCCCCTCTCTCTCCCCATCCTTCCAGTGTCTCCCCTCTCTCTCCCCATCCTTCCAGTGTCTCCCCTCTCTCTCCCCATCCTTCCAATAGTCTCCCCTCTTTCTTTCTGCATCCTTCCATCCAGCGTCACCTCTTTCTCCCTACCCTTCCATCCAGCGTCTTCCCTCTTTCTCTCCCCATCCTTCTACCCAGGTTACTTCCTGTTCCGGGGCAGAGGGAGCAGGGAGCCAGCAGAGCCGAGAGCCGCACGGCTACTCCCCGCAGCTAAAAATGCACCCGGGGGGGGGGGGGGTGCGCATCGGCGATCTGCTCTGGGTGGCAGCCAACCTAGGATCGTCACTGGTTAGCTCATGTACTTTGGCAATTACAGCAGGTCATGGAACACCATTTTAAGCTGCATTAGGTGGACAATAGTGCCTAAGGGGCCCTTTTACTAAGCTGCAGTAAAAAGTGGCCTGCGCTAATTTGGATGTGTGAAGTAGAAGCACACTGGGTCATTTATTACCATGGCAACTTAAAAGGCCTTTTTTTAAATGGTGCAGTAAGTGGTTGTGTGCTAAAATGAAAAGTAGTGCAATAGCTATTACTGCCTGAGCCCTTACCGCCACCTATTTATTTGGTGGTAAGGGGCTCCCGCGCTACTCGTGTGGTAATCATGCAGCGCATGGTAATGTGATTGTGCTGTCGATTAACACCAGGAATGCTTCCTGCAGTAGAAAAATAGAAAATTATTTTCTGCCATGGGAAGCAGCGCCAACTTTGAAATTACCGCCAGGCACCTGTGCTACCCCGGCACTAGTGTCAATTTGGTGTGCATTGCCCTCGCCTTAGCCCTACCACAGCTTGCTA
Organism: Microcaecilia unicolor; assembly: GCF_901765095.1. NCBI lineage: Eukaryota > Metazoa > Chordata > Amphibia > Gymnophiona > Siphonopidae > Microcaecilia > Microcaecilia unicolor. Next base: position 428,849,222 of record NC_044032.1, read on the forward strand.
AAAGGGCTCCCAAATAATTTTCTGCATTTTATATGTTTCAAAATCAGGACTTAAAACGCATGCTCCCATTCACAGGTCCAGTGTCCATCTTTCTGTGCAAACGTTCACCCCCTCCTGTCTTAATATCAAGGTCCCTGACTTATCATAATTAATGTTTAGCCCAGAAAATTTCCCAAACCAGTCTGTAATAGCCATAATCCACCCCATATTTTTAACCATCTGGGTGAATGAGAACATCATTTTGGACCCAATTCTATAAAAGGTGCCCATTTGCACGTCTACTCTCAAAGTAGGTGTCATCAAGCAACATGTGGACTTTTATGCTGGCCATGATCTTATAAGAGGTCATTTATGTGTGTATGTTACATATATAATTGTGTTAATGACTAAAATACACCCAGTTAGGTGCATACTTCACATCTAAAAGTATATGCCCCCCTTTTTAAAATTACCCCCTTAGTGGACATTAAAGTACAAAACTGAAGCTAAAGGAACACATATTTTTTTATTTCTGTCATTTTGAATTAGAAACAACATAGAATTAAAAATAAACCAAAAATCCTACTGCATTAAGGGTTTCTTTTACAAAACCAAGCTAGTGATTCCCGTGCGGCAAATGAGAGGAAGCCCATAGGAATTGAATGGGCTTCCCCTCATTTGCCTCACCGCGAATCAGTAGCGCGGCTTTGTAAAAGAGGCCCACCGTTGCTTGTAATGGCAACATTGTGGTTAAATTAAACAAATAAAGGACTCTGCTGATCTCCTGGCCTTGAGGATCAGGCTGAGAGCACCACAAAGCTAAAATATAAACCATTGACTCTCTTCGTCTAAAGGAGAATTCGTGAAAGCAACAGGGCAGAGTGCTGTGAAAACAAAGCCAGCTCGCCTGAGCCTTTCTCTTCTGAAGTCTCCACATAGTTAAAATAACTAAACCATTACTAATAATCATCATTTTTACAGCAAAGATTTATCACAGTTACCTTTTTTTTTTTTCTTCCTTCACTGGCGCCAGATTTCTAAACTACCTGAAGCAAGAAGATAATACTCCCTTGTAAGCCTCCTAACAAGGGTGTTGTCATGACTCACACATCTGAGATTGTTTGCTATGTTCCTGCCAAGTGGGACTTTACCAGGGGGTGAAAGAGATAAACAATGAAAAAAAAAATGCTTGACAAAAACCTGTCTCCTGACTTGGGAGAACATGTTGGGAATAACTAGAGGGTGAAAAATAATCCTGAAGCTACTGTGCTGCTCACTTACTCTAGGTGAAGTAATAAAAAGCAGGCCACATCCATCAATCAGATTGGGTCAAATAATATCAAATGGTCTCTCGTCTACCAATCGAATTTGATCCAAAGTTGCAGCCATTCTGCCCCTCCCCCTCGCCGTCTGATGCCTTGTTCCTTGGAGAGAAACGTACAAAAGTTCAAGAGGTTCTTTACAGGTTTTACAAGTATAAATCTGTTACATAAACTAGGGATTTGGTGGGGATAAAGAGTTTGATTTTTGTGTATTTATTATCAGAGATGTAGCCAGCCCTCCGATTTGGGTTGAGAGAGAGGTCAAAAGGTAGATTGAGGGGGCAATATATTCTCTTCCCCTCCTCCAGCCATTTAACGAGTACAGTGTAGGTTTTGTGGGGTCTGAGCCCAAAATGGGGGAAAGACCCAGGCCCCCAAGGCCCCCTGTGGCTACGCTACTGTGTATAACCATGTTTGATTTGTGCTTGGTTTTATTCTTGTTCTAATCTGCTCTGAAGTGGAATGGAAAAAGTAAATGTGTACTCCTGTATTTTTTAAAATATGCATGTACATTGCAACTCTGTTAATATCCATATTCTCATGAGTACATGCTGTCTTGTTGCTGTGTATACTTATATGCATGCATGCTACTGCACAGTTTTATTAAAAGCCTTTTCTGAGTGTAAAACAGGCTTTACACACGAGAACTGAAAAGCGCAATAGTACAATCCTAAGGCCAATACACTTAACAGCAATTATGAAGTGTCAGAGAGCAAATGCTTTCAACTGAGCTATTTAAAACTTGTGTAACAGTTTCACCCCACACTTTTCAGGGATTGCCACCACATTTAGCACTGAATACTGCATTTTTGTCTTCATGAACTAGAATGTGCTGAGGATGCAGAGGTAGATTCCAAGTCATTCTTTCGGCTAATTTGGTATCTAGATTACAGGTGATACAGAACGCTGCAGCTAAGAAGATTATCATTATGTTATACTTAATTTCCTACTTTACATAACAAAATTCTGTGTTACCTATTACTATGTAAGCCGCATTGAGCCTGCTTTTAGTGGGAAAGTGCGGGATACAAATATAATAAATAAATAAATAAATAAGATTATGGGACAAAAGAGGTCGGATCATGTAACACCTACATTGAGAGAATTCCATTGGTTACCTATTAAGGCTCATGTTTCTTTTAAATTAGAATGTTAGGTTCCTAAGATGTTTAGAGGTACATATCCAGAGTATTTAATTTCTCTATTTTCTTTTCTCTTAACCCCATCTTCGTCATAAGCTATAGAGTCTTGCCTTATTATGGAAAAGTCCATAGACCATTATTAAATTGACTTGGGGGAAATCCACTGCATATTTCTAGGATAAGCAGCATAAAATGTATGAACTTTTTTGGGATCTTGCCAGGTATTTGTGACCTGGATTGGCCACTGTTGGAAACACGATGCTGGGCTTGATGGACCTTTGGTCTCTCCCAGTGTGGCAATACTTATGTAATCCTTCTTTTTTGAGAGTTGTACACAGTGCATTTCTTTCTAGCAAAAAAGGTGCCGGTACTCAAATGCCAGATCACCCTTCAGGGGTGTGGTGATCACTGAGGGACCTACCCCACAATAGCCAGGCCCTCTACAACCAGTCACAGAATCTATGACAAGGAAGAATTGATGTGTAGAGCCTGAGCTCTTTCATTAAAACTCAATTTTAGCAATGGAAAAGGTGCCCCAAGTACCCCCTCAAAAAAAGCCCTGGTTGTATATAAAAAAAAAGCTGTGTCATTATCTTTTCCTTATCAAGCAGTTTCAACATTGTGCTCTCTACTTAGGAAACTTATGAAAAAATTGTCCTATTTGTTATTCCGTAAGTATTTAAAAGCACATCTGTTCAAAAACCTTTTATACAAGACCATAATTTTAGGCTGTTTCTCTTATATCGGTTCATTCTGTGACTCTGTAAGACTTTATTTGGATCTTATATTATCTGCTTTGAACTTATATGTAGGAGATGGCAGAATATACCATTACCATCCTGTGAAGCATGCCAGGTTAGACAGTCACTGAGGGGCCCTTTTACTAAGCCATGTGATAGGCACCTATGCGCATCCTACGTGCATCAATTTGAAATGCCACCCGGCTACCATGTGGCCCAGTGGTAATTTCATTTTTTACGTGCATCCACTAGGTGTGCTAACCGGGCAGTAATCAGCATTGCACACGCATAGACCATTACAGCCCGGTTAACGTGTAAGACCTTACCGCTAGGCCCAAAATGGACGCGCACCAATTTAAATTTTGCTGCATGTCCATTTTCAGTCCAATACACGCTTCTACACCAGCGCAGGCCATTTTTCGGTGCACCTTAGTAAAAGGTTAGGTTAGGTCACCCATATGTTATGGAATGAAGTAATCATTTACGCTGTAGTTAAGGCAGGCATGGTGCTCACTATCACTTTTTTATGCTAAGGATACATATCTTCAGTCCTCAAGTGTGACAAGGCAGTCATGTTTTCAATGTATCCACACTGATTACCTCTGCATTGTGCTGCCCTACATTCTCAGTTTCATTGAAATATGAGGTTAATCAATGGACTGTATTGAGTAAATAGTATCCATACGAAATTACTATCTCCTGCTGTTCATACAAGAAAAGAAGAGGCTGTGTTAAAAAATTGCATGCAATGTCATTGATACTGTTCTAAGTTTATCCCTGTCCCTGCAAACTCAAACTCTATCCCCACAATAATACACAATCTCATTTGTGCAAAAAGCGAGCGATTGTCTTTTATTGAAAATGATGGAACTGGTGCGGTGGAGTTTGAGTTTGCAGGGTTGGGGTGGAGATGGGGATAAACTTAGAACAGTATCAATGACATTGCATGCAATGCTTGTGGGGATGAGGACAAACTTTGTCCATGTGCCATTCTGTATTCTACAGTCCTAACAGATGTCTCTTTGTCCTTTGAGAAGATAAGATGAACCAGTCGCATGTTTGTCACCAGCTTGGAACCTTTCGAAACTTGCTTCCCTTTCCCCATTGCAGCTGGGGTGGAAGATGGAGCTTTTCCCCTCTGCAGGCCCCAGTTTGGCACTTTTATTTTGTGAGAAAGTTACCACTGGCTCAATTTCACTACTGACTAGCTATACTAAAGACTTGAGCTTAGGACTGCAGGGTGTAAGCCAGCAATAGCAGCCTGGAGTCCAAACTTCTGATTTATACATTTTTTGAGGGATGTAACCTACTCCTGGTTTATGGTAATGATACAAAACAACTGCATCCAGAATACACTGAATAAAGGAGCTAAACATAGAAATATAAAAACATAGATACATGATGGCAGATAAAGGCCAAATGGCCCATCCAGTTTGCCCATCCTCTGTAACTCCTAACTCTTCCTTTTCCTAAGCAATCCCACATGCTTATCCCATGTCTTTTTAAATTCTGACACAGACCTCGACTCCACCACCTCCGCCGGGAGGCCATTCCACGCTTCCACCACCCTTTCTGTGAAATAATACTTTCTTAGATTCCTCCTAAGCTTATTCCCTCTTAACTTCATTGTATGCCCCCTCATTCCAGAGTTTTCCTTCAGTTGAAAAAGGCTCACTTCCTGTACATTAATGCCCTTGAGATATTTAAATGTCCCTATCATATCTCCTCTCTCCCTCCTCTCTTTCAGTGTATATATGTTGAGGTTCATAAGCGTCCCTATATTTTTTGTGTTCCAGACCGCTTTCTAATTTTGTAGCTGCCCTCTGGACTGATTGCATCCAGTTTATATCTTTGCGTAGAAATCATCATGTTATCATGAAAACACATATGGTTTCTAGTCCTCTGTTTTATTCAGGTTCATTTACCTCTAATTTACTGCAGCAACTTTCTTCGTTTGTTTTCTTAAATATCTCAGATTGCTGAAGATGGACAGTTTGTCATTCCTAACATCAAGATCCAGTGAAGAATATTTCAGGGATATTCCCTGTCACTGCCCTTGTTTTGTATGAAGTAGTGTGGTTGCTGAGTTAGTCCACATTAAAGATAATAGAAATAAAACTAAAATAAGGCAAACAAGTCACTTAACCCTCCATTGCCCCATGTAAGCTGCATTGAGTCTGCCATGAGTGAGAAAGCGCGGGGTACAAATGTAACAAAAAAATAAATAAAAATAAATAAAGGAAAATAAGGTGATATCTTTTTATTGGACTAACTTCATACATTTTTTGACAGGCTTTTGAAGACAGAACCTTCTTCTACAGAGCAGATACTAGCAAAAGATGACAATATCACAATATATATATGGAAAACACGAGAAGCATTTCAATGACAGTCTTGAGGGAAAGGTGTGTGGGAGTGCAGGGGACTGAGAAACAGGAAGAGGTGGATAGGTAATCAGAAGGTGACAAAGCAGTATAATTTCATGGTTTCTAATTTTTCTGCCTCTTTTTGAGTATCAGAGAGAAGTAGGTCGTGTACTGTAAAGCTGTGTACTGCTGTATACTTAGCTAAATATTTATGATCATGATAGGTACCACAAGACTGTTTAAAACCAATTTCTAAGCACAAGTTGTTGAGTTTTTTAATGCCTTTTACATCTTATGAACTCCAGAAAGAAGCTTTCTCTGGCACAATGTAAATGTTAAGATGAGAGCTAGCAGTAAATCTGAGAGACTGAGATCATGTCCAACACAGCCTGGCTTAGGAGTGAGGGTCATTACTGTTGCGTTATATGCAGCATTAAACTTTTTTTTAAGAATTTGATGGCAAAAGGCTACTTGCTGTCACACTGCCAGAAAAATTATATGAAAGGACTTAGACCCACTACTTTCAAAAGAAAATGGAATGCAGCCTATAAGACATTGTGCTAGAAAGTGTAACACATGAACGAACAAGTGACCATCAAAATGCACGAAGAAGAAAAAAAAAAAACTACCAATGCAATGCTCAAATCTTATAAGAATGTACAGTGCTATGTCAGATAAAAGAACCTATAAAAACTTTTTTTTATGAACATAGGTCTAAGATTCATAAACTTTATAGAGGCCAATGAATCAACAATCAACAATTCTGTAACTGGATTTAAATGGATGAATGTAAAAAGAGAACTGACTGGTAACCACAGGAAAAAGGTCAGTGTAACATCTAATTAGAAACTGAAAATTAAAAATAAGGAAGAGTTACTATCGCAATTCAAACCATCGGGTCAGGCATAGACTATGGACCCATTAAATAGGCAGCTTCAAGCAAGCTTATATAGAGAACTATGAAAAAAGAAAAAAACATAAACTTGATCATTCCCCAACGAGCATTACCAGAGTTTTTACCACTGTGTTCACTCACAATCAAATAATAAAAAAAAGGAAAACAACTACAAGCTTATAGCGGTTTATATAAACTACTTGGAAAAAAAACATCTAAACTATAATTAAAGCACTACTTACAAAAGTTCCTTAAAAGTGCTACTCAGCAATCGTGAAGCAAAATAAAAAATGCCAACAAATTAATGCTGAAGCTTTATCTGGTAGTTAAGCATGCATGGTGATGTCATAAAGGTGAAGAAGCTCATCCCTTTCATAGTATTAACTTAAAATTAAACCAATGAGAACTACTGTATGGTAATTCCCTTTGTTTCCACTAACCAATCAAGTAATATAATAAAGTCATAGCAGCGAAAACAATTGCTAAGTAGTACATTAAAACCAAATCATACAACATGATTTTTTCACTCAATGCATAGTTAAACTCTAAAACTGCACTCTTGCAATACTTTGGTAGTATCACGAGGCTGCAACTAGAGGTTGCAGCATCCATTTTGAAGCAGAAGCTGTGATGGGCAGTAACGAGTAGGCATCACTCCTGCCTTTTCTCCTATATACCACCAGGGATCGTACAGGTAGGTTTGAAGGGGCCTAAAGGGGGTGAAGAAGATCCAGGAGGGGTTAGGGTCCCCCGTAGGGATGCACTTACATTGTTGGAGGGGTCTGCAAAGTAGGGTTACCTACTAGATCCAGATTGGCATGGTGGGGTCAGAAGGGGGTTCAGATTGTGGGGTGGGGATGACCAGGAGGAAGGGGAGTACATGGATTAACATTAGCTATGTCCCAGAAGTTTCGTGGGTGCTGGCTGATATTCAATGCCAGCACCTGCAAAGTTAACTGGGCAAATGTAGAAGTGCTATTTATGTGATCCTATATCCCTAGTTAGCTATGCCGGAGGATGTGCGTATCTGAGTTTTAAAAAGGTTTGGACAAATTCCTGGAGGAAAAGTCCATAGTCTGCTATTGAGAGAGACATGGGGAAGCCACTGCTTGCCCTGGGATTGGTAGCATGGAGTGTTGCCACTATTTGGGTTTCTGCCAGGTACTTGTGACCTGGCTTGGCCACTGTTTGTAAAGCAGGATACTGGGCTAGGTGGACCACTGGTCTGACCCAGTAAGGCTAGTCTTATGTTCTTATGACAGTAAAAGGAACTTTCCACTGTCAGCTTCCATGTTGTACTTTATTCTGTGGACATATAGAGGATGTTGGTTTCCAGTGCTTCATGTTTCCTAAATTCTACTACTACTACTACTACTATTTAGCATTTCTATAGCGCTACAAGGCATACGCAGCGCTGTACAAACATAGAAGCGCTGTACAAATTCTCCATAAAAAGGATAACAAAACATATAAGACTCCTGGAAAATATAAAATAAACATTAGAGAGAAAAAAGAAGAAAAGTTAAGTAACACTAAAAAAACATTGCAAGGAATCCAATGCAGGTAACAGGTACTGGTAAGATACGGACTCTGATATTATAGCAAAGTACCTGAAGTGACTCAGGGTTCAAGTCCTCGTCTGAATGAGGCTGACATTGTAATGACAGAGGACAGCAATTTCCAAGTGCCAGAAGTTACAGCATATTAGTAGAAACAAAATCATCTGGAAAGAGTTTTCTTCCAGCATTCTACTAACCCAACAGACCAGTATCAGTGGGCGAAGATCCTCTGAGATTCACAGTGCGTCACTAGACAGCATCAGCTCCAGATTTTCTCAAGCTTTAGTCTTTAAGAATAAAACACTGTCACATTCATTCTTCATCACCTATTGCATATTGAAAACATTAGGTATGGTATTGCTTTCGCATAGCATTTCTTGACCCCTTAACATTATGAGCGATCAGATCTGAGGTATCAAGTGAACATTTCCTGCCAGACAAGTGCAGTTCAAAGCTCTGGTGCCCCAAAATAACCTGCATGCTGCCTAGTTTGACAGCAGTATATAATCCTACTGGGAAGTGTTTGGGGTTCACATGCCTCCTTGTCTCGTTTCTCGCAAATTCAAAGCACAGTTTCTGATAAGTGCTTTGATATGGGATACACCCAATGCATTCAATTCTTGTAGTTTTGTTAATGTCATAATTTCATGTAGCCATACACTACATCCTTTTTGGGTGGGGGGCAGACAAATTATTTTAATATATTGATAATAGCATGGTTTGTGTAAATTCTAATGCACGTTGTGAAAAAGGGGGAATGGCCATGGGCAGATGGTGGGCATTCCAAAAATTTATGCGCAGGGTTATAGAATATACCTGCTCCATGTCTAATTTAGGTGCCGATGTTTAACCAGCTTTTACTTGGTATAATTGTTCATGACTATATATATAGTCACGCGGAAGGTCAGTAAGCGTATTCTATAAATTGTCTGGAAATGTTATAGAATACGCTTAGGCAGAAATACTTTCTGAATGGATTTTCCAGGCACCATATCCAGTGGCGATTCTTGGTTGGCTGCCACCCAGGGCAGATCACCATTGCACACCCCCCCCCCCAACCGGGTGCAGCGGCATCCATCCCACCCCCCGGGTGCAGCACGACACCCCCCTGGTGCATCACCCCCCCCATATCACCCAAGTCCCCCCCCCCCCCGGTGCATTCTTACCTGCTGGGAGCACAGCGCGGCTGTCGGTTCCGCTGGTTCCCTGCTCCCTCTGCCCCGGAACAGAATGCTAGGAATTATTGGGGAAGGGATGGAATATAAGGCCAAGAATATTATAATGCTTTGGCTCCATGGTGCAACCTCACCTCGAGTATTGCATTTAATTCTGGTTGTCGTATCTCAAAAAAGATGTAGTGGAATTTGAAAAGGTTCAAAGAAGAGAGACCAAAATGATAAAGAGGATCCTATATCTCTCATATGAGAAAAGGCCAAAGAGGTTAGGGCTGTCCAGCTTGGAAAAGAGATGGCTGAGGGGAGATATGATTTAGGTCTACAAAATCCTGAAGGGCCCTTTTACTAAGCTGCGGTAGGCTCTTTGCACATGCAGCTCGTGCCAAAATGAGACTACCGCCAGGCCAGCGCGCCCTCCTGGTGGTAATTTCAGATTTGGCGCTCGCCCATGATGCCTGAATGAATTATTTATTTCCTCCTACGTGCGCCGGTTCTGGTGGTAATCACCACTTGGAACGCGCCAACCCTTTACTGCTAGATCAATGGATGATGTTAAGGGCTCAAGCCGGTTTTGCATGTGCACTGGTTTCATTTTTACCACAGGCCCTTTTCCTGTCCCATTTAAAAAAAAAACATTTTTGGTCGATGTGGTAAAAACTGGCCCGGCATGCACCCAATACACGCGCCTACACAACCGCAGGCCACTTTTTTTTACCACAGTTTAGTAAAAAGACCACTGAGTGGGTAAAAGTGAATCAATTTTTCACTCTTTCAAAAAGTACAAAGAACAGGGGTCACTCAATGAAATTACATGGAAATACTTTTAAAACAAATAGGAAGAAATATTTTTTCACTCAAAGGATAGTTAAGCTCTGGAACTTGTTGCTGGAGGATGTGGTAACAGCGGTTAGCATATCTGGGTTTAAAAAAGGTTTCAACAAGTTCCTAGAGCAAAAGTCCATAGTCTTACTATTGAGATGGAGATGGGGAAGCCACTACTTGCCCTGGGATTGGTAGCATGGAATGTTGCTACTAATTGGGTTTCTGCCAGGTACTTGAGACCTGGATTGGCCACTGTTGGAAGTAGGATATTGAGCTAGATGGACCATTGGTCTAATCCACTATGGCTATTCTTATGTTATCACATGTTAATGGTAGCCTATGTTGATAACTTTCCCCATTAATTAAAGTATAAATGTCTCTAGAAATTGAAATCACTGCAAAATGTAATAAAAGTGAGCCAAGTATAGGACAAATAAGCCATTGTGACATTGCTATTGGGGTTGGCTCTTAGGCATTGGTGGAATGAGTACATAAGTACATAAGTACATAAGTAATGCCATACTGGGAAAAGACCAAGGGTCCATCGAGCCCAGCATCCTGTCCACGACAGCGGCCAATCCAGGCCAAGGGCACCTGGCAAGCTTCCCAAACGTACAAACATTCTATACATGTTATACATTATACATTATGACATCACAATATCAACTGTGGTTACCGGACACTGAAACTCTTTATACCAAGGGGGAAGTTATTAAGATGGGCTACTGTTAAGATGCATTATATTAGCACTAACTCATGCTATTTTAGCACAGGTCCCATTTCATACACTATGGGACCTAGTTACTAATAATTGGGGTTAACAGTAACATAACACATCTTTACAGTAGCCTACATTAATAACTTCCCCCTTAGTGATTCAAATGGTCTGATATATTAAATATTCAGATAGCAGAATTGTGCACTGCCTGCCTGATAGTCACTGCATAATGCCTACTGAATATCTGGTAGATTAGCATTATGGATAAGAATTTAATAATTTGCAAGTTTGAAAGTGTCAGCCTGTCTACAAAACAGAGAGAGAAGTGGCAATTATATTTAGTGGAGGAGACAGGAAATAACAAATGCTATAATCAATTTGTCAAGTCTCTTGTAGCAATCTAGGCTGATAGCTTGAACTCAGAAAATAAGGATAAGGCTGACCTTAACAGACAGGTAGGTGTATACACTAATCTAACTATTTAAAATATCATGGTTTATCTACAGAGCAAATGTCTGAGTCCATGTTAATAGCTGATTACCAAGTCTTAAGTAATCAGTTTGTTATAGTCTTTAATGCGTCTCTATGAGAGGTTCTAGTTACTCTGTAAACATTTGTGCTTATGCAGTATGACTACTTTATGCAAACACATTCGTGACCTACAAATGGCCTCTGCAAGGGGACTTCTGCTTTGCACTTTGTTGTTTTTCTCACATACAACTACATGGGAAGCACATTATTTGGACACTATGTAGTAGGTTTTCTAACCCAGCAGCTTCTTCTTGCTCCTTTGGGTTTCCAGCTCTCAGAACCAGACCTAGGATATGGTGTCATGAGTTTTCATTCACAAGTTATCAGGGATTTTCTGTCCGTTTCATATCCCTCCCACCCCCAGCATGCAGTACCTAGTTTGCCGTGGGATAGCCTTCTGTAAAAATCTATTCATTAATTCATTCACCATTTGCAGACAGGGTAGAGGGCTCTAGACCAGAGTGAGTGCTGAATACTGATTACTCTAGCTATGTTATGCAGGGCTTCTTACTTGTAAATACTAAATTTAGTTCATTGCCGATTACAGTTAAGAACCAGAGAGACATAACTCTTGAAAATACAAAACTGTCAACAAAATTCTATCGTGAGCACACAAAAGCATAATCATTATTAAAACTATTAAAAACCGAGTGATACAACTTACAGCTTATTACCTGAAGTACTTCTAAAATAAAAAGCTTTTAAGGACTACGAAAAAGCTGATAGTTGTGAAGTAAATGAATCTCTAAAGGTAATGAATTCCACAATGAAGCAATATGATAATAAAAGGAAGAGTCAAGTAACTTCTTAGATTGAACAAGTTAGACTGAAAGAAAAATATAACATTTGGTCATGAGTTAATACAATCATGTAAAAACTCAACCAGATCACATAAGTATAAGGATGCAAAGCCATAAATGATCTTGAATGTAATAAAGTACAATTTAAACTGAGCCCTGCCTTCCACCGAAAGCCAGTGCAACCTCACTAACAGCAGGATGGCAGATGCAAATCTAGCAGCTGGAAAAAAAAATCACCCATGCCGCCATATTCTGAATAAGCTGTAGGCGTTTCATAAGTGTCTTTGTGCAGCCATTATAGATGACATTACAGTAGTCCAATCTGGACAAGGTTAGTGTTTGCACTAGTAATCTGAATTTATCAGGTTCAAAGCAGTTCTGAATCATTCTTACTTTCCTCAGCGTATGGAATGACTTTTTAAGAAAAGATTTTTACATGATTAGAAAAGTTTAATAAACTATCCATTTCCATCCCCAGAACTCTAGAGCAAAAGTCGAAGGTGAAAGTGCTCATTCTAATGGAAAAATGCTGAGGAACCCTGGTAAGGGATCAAATGGACCCAGCCAGAGGAACTTAGGGGTCCTTTTACTAAAGCGCACTGAAAAATGACCTGTGGTCATGTAGGCACAGGTTTTGGGCGTGCGCAGATCCATTTTTCAGTGCGCCTACAAAAAATGCCTTTTTAAAATTTTTGCTGAAAATGACGTGCGACAAATAAAAATTGCCACGCAGGAGATCACGTGATGCGTTGAGGAGAGCAGGTGTGCTGCTGCTTTCCTCCGGGGCACCCTTGGCCTTCCTGCCCACGCCCACCGTGAATTAACTTGCAAAAGTGACCTTTTTTTGTAGAATTCATAATTGCTTTGTGTATGGACCTCTTTGTTACCAGGTCGGAAGCGGCGATGCATAGTAAAGCCCGTAAAAAAGACTGAGAAAGTCTGTGGTTTAAGTGAATTCAAGATGGCGCAGAATCCGAGCGCAGGGCAGTCATCGTTTACTTCATCTCAGCTGCAGCAATTAGCAGAGGCTGTAAAAAGCGCTGTGGAACCTCAGCTGCTGCAGCTATCGGATCAACTTAGCAGTTTGGAGGCGTTGTTGGAAGACACTACTCGTCGCACTGGGGAGTTGGAGCAGCGAATGGTGGTAGCTGAGGATAAGGAAACTGAGATAACGACGACGGTGGAGTCGCTTCAGAAGTTGGTCCAGACTCAAGCAGAGCAAATTGATGACCTAGAAAACAGATCTCGCAGGTCTAATATTCGAATTGTTGGCTTCCCGGAGTCTGTTTCAACCAGGTCCTCGCTTCGATGCTGGAGCGATGAATGGCTTCACAGTTTGCCCTTTCTGATAATGCGGGCCCATTGTGTTTAGAGAGGGTGCATAGAACAGGCCGCAAGCAGGAAGGGGGGGGGGGGGCAGAGACCTCGTGTTGTTATAGCTAAAGTGCATAAGTATGTGCATAAAGTTGAAATTATGAGAGGATCACGGCAAAAGTGAGATAATTTGCTATATGATGGCCACCCAGTGAAGATTTTCCAGGATTATTCTCCAGCACTACAGGAACGGAGGCTCTTGTTTAATCCAATATGTAAATCACTATTTGATGCAAAACAGAGGTTCATGGTAGTTTACCCAGCGCTTCTAAAGATTTTGCATAATGGCGCCTGGCACTCCATTTGGCACACCTTCAGAAGCACAAAAGTTTTGGGCTGTTATTAGCCCGATAGGGGATGCCTCTAAATAACATCTAACGGAGTGACATAGGAGTTTGGTAAATGGTCACCCAGTTTTGGGAAAACGGCGGGTGGCTATGGAAATTGAACACCTTTAGAGTTAAAGCTGCAATTCCCTGTGTCGCTTGCCTTGTGATGGTAGCTTCCTAAATGCAGGCTATCTGGGACCTTAAAATTACTGCCTGTATTCTCCAGAGTGGAAGAGTATAAGTATATGGACAAAGGGCTACCATCAAACTTGGAATTATAAATGTTTCAGGTGAACTTGTAGGGCAAATAGGGCTCAAAGGGCTTAAATAATAACACTGTTATAAATCAATGGGGAAATCAAAGAGTTATTGTTCAATTTGGTTGAATTTAGGCATTCTGGTAAAAAGTTGATCGCTCACTGGAGTGTGTGACAGTATGATTAGTGAGAAAGTTTATGCTATATAGTTGTTAATTTGGCTGCTGGATTTGTCATGAATGGTGGGCTGATTGGGCTTTGGTGGGCTGGGGTAGGGGTGTCTGTCATCACAGTCATCTCCTTTTCCTACAAGGTGTGGGAAGTGATATGGGGTTCTTTGAGGTTTTTCAGGAAGTTTGTGGGGAGAGGGAGGGAGGGAGGGAGGGGAAGGGTTAAAATAGGGTGGGTTTTGGATTGGCGAGTGGGAGGTTGGTGGGTTTCTGTTTTGTTTGTTGTTAAGGTTAGATCTGTAAGGCTAGTCACATGGAATGTTGAAGGTATAACCACTCCAATGAAGAGGGAGAAGATCCTAACATCTTTACATAGGCAGAAAGCCCCTGCCCCTGCCCTTCCCTGTATCCATGTTCAGCAACTCTCCTCTCTCCCCTGCCCTCCCCTGTATCCATGTTCAGCAACTCTTCTGTTTCCCCTGCCTTCCCCTGTATCCATGTTCAGCAACTCTCCTCTCTCCCCTGCCCCCCGCCCTGCATCCATGTTCAGCGATTTCTCCCCTCTTCCCTGCCCTACCTACCTCTTAAAACTAATTTTACCTGACTGAACCTCAGTGAAAGAAGCAGAGTACAGCTGGCTCCGTCTTCACCTTTCTCCTTCCCTCTCAGCTGTGGTCCTCATGCCCTTGTGTAAACAGGAAATGAGGGTGGGACCACAGCTGAGAGGGAAGGGGGAAGGAGAAAGGTGAAGACAGAGCCGGCTGTACTCTGCTTCTTTCACTGCTGTTCAGTCAGGTAAAATTAGTTTTAAGTGCTGACTGAGCGGCAGGAAAGCAAGGAGGGCAGGTTTGAAAATATTGGGGGTGCTCGAGCACCCACAGCACCCACGGAGTCAGTGCCTATGTTTACAGTAAACATGCCTCTCTGTAGAGGAACATCGCAAACTGAAGCGAAATTGGATGTGGGAGGTTTTTTCTTCCTCCTCTTCTGGACGGAAGGGAGGCATGGTCATCTTGATTAGGAAGGGACTGGCCTCTAAAGTGAAAATGATCATGGCTGATTCCCAAGGCAAGGTATGTTTTATTGCATTTATGGTTGCAGAACAGGGGGTTTTTGTTATTAGCTTTATATGCTCCAAATGTTTATGAGGCTAATTTTTTTCCAAAATTTGGTGTGGAAATGTCTTCCTTACCAGTCTCTTAAATTAATGATTTTTGGAGACTTCAACTTGGTTGCAGAACCCTTGGTAGATTGCTCAGCAACTCAGGTGGCTCATAGGGGAGGGCCTCGGTCTCTTCCATCTTATATGTGTAGCCTGAATCTAGTAGATGCTTGGCGGGCCCTTCATCCAGGAGAACAGGATTATATCCATTTTTCAAGGGCTCATGGCACCTTTTCGCAGATTGATTATATCTTAGTGAATCGGGCTGTTTTTCCTTGGGTGCTCTCAGCCACTAAAGGTCCGGAGGAAATATCAGACCATGCAATGGTTTGGATAGTTTTAGAAGCACCTGATTACTATCAAGGGAAGAGGGGGTGGTGTTTGCCTTCTTATTTATATAAAAATTCTGACTCTACTAGATATCTCCAAAAAAAATAGGAGGATTATACTAGATTTAACAAACAGCACTTGGAGGATCCTATTCTCTTTTGGTCAGCTGCTAAAGTTGTAATTAGAGGAGATGTGATGGCGTATATTCATGCTCAGAATAAAAAGATATCAGGAGCTATTCTTAAGTTAGAAGCCACTCTAAAGCTGGCTAAGAGAATTCATTCGGGAACAACTTCATACAGCTCAGGTGGCTCTAAATTCACTTTTACATGAGCATGCTACCAGATAGTTTTTATATCAAAAATATAGATTCCAGAAGATTGGGGACAGAGTAGGTCCCCTATTGGCGAGAGTAGTAAAATCATGGGGACCCTCACGAGTCATTACCACTTTAAGAGATCAACAAGGCAGTGTACAAAATAAAAGTGGAAGGATTGCGGAAATTTTCATTAAACATTTCTCTAAGTTGTATACCTCTCATGAAGTATTAGATCAGCAAAGTTTAGAGCAATATCTTAACTAGGCTGGACTCCCTCAGCTAACGAAACAAGAAATAGAGGGCCTAAATGTTCCTATTTCGTGTAAAGAACTTCAAGGTGTTATTAAATCGTTGAAGCTATTCTCGGCACCAATCAAGGATGGGTTTTCAGGGGAGTTTTACAAATTACCACCCACACAATTATTGGGACCCCTGATGGCTTACTATAATCAGGTTATTTCACAGGGTAGATTTCCATTACATGCTAATGAGGCTTTGATAACTTTATTGCTGAAACCTGGGAAACAGCCAGATCAAGCTGATTCTTATCAACCTATATCACTATTAAATGTAGCTATTAAGATCTTAGCAAAGATTCTGGTGGACCGGCTGGCCCTTCTCCTCCCTTGGCTGATTAGCCCAGAGCAGGTGGGATTTGTTAAAAACTGGCAAATCGTCTGCAATGTACGTCGTTTATTGTTAGCAATGGCGTCCTGCCAGCAAACTGGGACACCATCCCTGATAGTTAGTCTAGATGCCGAAAAGGCTTTTGATAAAGTGAGTTGGGACTACTTATTTGAGGTACTCAGGTACATGGGCTTTCGAGATTGTTTTTTCCAGGCAACTCAGGCATTATACACTAGTCCTTTGGCCTCCTTGATAATTAATGGGGTTAGTACCTCTCCCTTTCCAATATGTCGGGGTACGCACCAAGGATATCCTCTTTCCCCATTGCTCTTTATTCTAACTCTGGAGCCTCTGTTGCATGTCTTGAAAGGGGCAGAGGGGGTTATGAGAGTGGAGCTGGGTGGTGAATTAGTTAAGGCTCTGGCTTTTGCAGATGATTTATTGGTGATTATGAGGAACCTAGAAGATTCCTTGTCTAAATTACTGCAAATCATTCAGAGTTTTGGGGGTTTTTTTAGGTTTTACCCTAAATATTCAAAAGTCTCAGGCTCTCTTGGTGCTTGGGGGAGGGGGGGGTGTGCTCTGCTTGGCGGGGCACATTTCCACTGACTTGGGCGGGGAGTTCCCTTAAGTATCTGGGGGTGTACATATCCTGTGATTTGTCACAATTATTAATGTTACAAAATTGCTAACAGATACTTGTACTAAATTGCAAGTGTGGCTTTCTTACCCATTGTCTCTATTAGGCCGTATAGCTCTGTTTAACATGCTAATCATTCCACGCTGGTTATATATTTTCCAAGTATTACCTCTATACCGTAAACGACAGGATGAGAGGAAATTGAATTGCTGTTTACAACGGTTTCTTTGGCGAGGAAGGAGACTGAGGGTGCGTCTCTCAGTTTTGCAAATCCCGGTGGAGTATGGGGGCCTGGGTCTATTAAGTCTGTGGCATATCACCATTGGAAGTGGAATGAAACATATTGCTGACTGGTTTCGATCCACGCAAGAATTTTCTGTTACTTCAATAGAATTAACATTAACTGGAAATACTCATTTCAGCTGCTTAATCCTTTCAGCAGGAGGGCCAGCGCCCCCGGTGCTTCACTGATTTTTAATATTACCATCTGCAAAGGAGGTTTGGCAATGGATCTGTCGCCATCATCACTTTTCATTTAAAGTCTCACCCTTTTTGGCTATCTGTGGTAACCCAGCTTTTCCACCTGGAAACTTATACTCAGCATTTAAAGAATGGCAGTGAAAGGGGATAATTTATTTGTTTCATGTCCTCACAGAAGAGGGGTGGATTAAGCCCTTCTCTTCTTTGCAACAAGATTTTTCGCTGCCTACGAAGGGCATTTTTCATTATTATGAACTGAAACATTATATTAAAGGTCTGCCTTGGGAAAATCTTTCGGAGGATGTACAAGAGGAGATATCTACGGCTTATTCAATCACTGCGCAACAAAAGATACCGCTATCGTTTTACCATAGACATATTCGGGACACTGTGCCTGAACTCAACTTTGCAAATCTCACTAAGCTATGGAATGTGGATTTGGGAATAAGTTTACCTATTGAACTGTATAAGGCACATGTACTTGAACTGAGGGGGTCCTCCTGGATTTCTTCCAATTAGCAGTTGCAATATAAATTTGCCTTGCGATTATATATCCCTCCTCGAAGAGCCTTTCATATGGGACTTTCACCGGATGGAGCTTGTCCAAAATGTGGCCAAGAAGGGGCTACCCTGGGACATATGTTCTGGTCTTATCCAAGGGTCAATAATTTTTGGAAGCATCTGCTTAGACAGGTGTCTAACATTTGGAAGGCGAGCTGGCACCATGATCCTAGGTTATTATTTGGACATCCAAGTTTGGGTTCCCCAATGCCTCGGGAATATCGAGAGTTTGTGGTTTGAGCTACAATTATCGCAAAAAAGGCTATTTTACACTAGTGGCTTTCTGCTAGTGGTCCCTGCCTACATCAATGGTGCGCTCAAATGCTGACTATGATGAGACTGGAAAGATTGGGAGTCGACAACATTTCATCAGCCAAAGGTTTGAAATTTCAGAACAGGTGGGCACCATTTTGTATGACCTTAACACCTGCTGCAAGAGGACACTTGTTGAATATATAAAAGTTACTTAACAATGTTTAGAGGGAAGGACAATGTATCCAGAAGTTTGTTACTTGATTAGGGGTGGGATGAGGGAAGAGGTATGGGGATTATTGTTACTCAACTGTTGTAACTTGCTCTGTTTACGCTTAATAAAAAAGAATTGAACATAAAAATTGCAACACATCCATTTTGGGTCGTACCGCTAAGTCAATGGGTGGCGGTAAGGTCTCATGCGGTAACCAGGCAGTAATGGTCTACGTGCGTAGAATGACGATTACCACCCAATTACTGCCCGTGTGACAGAAAATAAAAATATTTTCCGGTGCACCTAGCGGACGCGCGTAAAAAATGAAATTACCGCAAGGGCCACACGGTAGCTGGGCAGTAACTCAAAATTGATGCGCGCCTAAATGGCTTAGTAAAAGGGCCCCTCAGGTAGGAGTAGGTATTTCCCTGCCCTTCCCAGTCACCTACTTGCAATGTAATCCTGTTGCATTTAGGGCATGGAAGGTTTCTGTAGATGTCTGCTGATCTTTACTTTTGGAATTTTCTTCTGGCCATCATTAGCAATCCTTTCTAATGCATATGAACATTCCTAAGGGGTAAAAAAAGAAAAGATGGAAAGGAAATGTTTACCTGCCCTCACCTGAACTGTTCAGTATCTTCCATAGTCGTATATTGTTTCCACAGTCAGATATTGTTTCCAGGGCAGTTTCCATTACACATTCCCTTCAGTATGAAATCCGCCCTTACCAAAGTCACATCAGACCAATGATGCATGCAACGGATTCATTTCAATGACCTTTTCCACTTTACAAGCAGAGCTCCTGTCAACTCAGACTATAATTATGTGCAGTGTATTACAGCAATAAATCTATGCAATGGACTAGAAATATTCACATTTTAAAGGCTTTGCTATTTCACGGCAAGAGCCTTCTGTTTAAATGAAGTCAGTGGTGATACTTTCACTTCACTGTGGTCAATAAGGGGGAAGTTGTCAATGCGGGCTATCATTAAGATGTGTTATTTTACTATTAACCCCAGTTGTTAGTAAATATGTCTCATTGCATATAATAGGACCTGTGCAAAAATAGAATGAGTTACTTGTAAAATAGCATGTCTTAACAGTAGCCCATATTGATAACTATGCCCCTAAATAAGACACAACAGCAAACCATTGGGCAACAGACCAAACAAGAAAAACTGTGATAGCTATAAACCAGCAACTCGGGAGGCGGGGCTGGTGGTTGGGAGGCGGGGATAGGGCTGGGCAGACTTGTACGGTCTGTGCCAGAGCCGGTGGTTGGGAGGCGGGGCTGGTGGTGGGGAGGTGAGGATAGTGCTGGGCAGACTTCTACGGTCTGTGCCTGTGCCAGAGCCGGTGGTTGGGAGGTGGGGCTGGTGGTTGGGAGGCGGAGGTAGTGCGAGGCAGACTTATACGGTCTGTGCCCTGAAGAGCACAGGTACAAATCAAAGTAGGGTATACACAAAAAACAGCAAATATGAGTTATCTGGTTGGGCAGACTGGATGGACCGTGCAGGTCTTTTTCTGCTGTCATCTACTATGTTACTATGTTACTTCACTTATCTACAAAACTACAATAGCCCATATGGGTGAAGGAGGCATCTATTTGTGGGTACAGTGGGGTTTTAGTGAGTTTTGGAGGGCTCACAGTTTCCACCACAAGTGTAACAGGTAGGAGGAAGTATGGGCCTGGGTCCACCTGTCTACAGTGCACTGCACCCACTGCTACACTACTCTGGGGACCTGCATGCTGCTCTAATGGACCTGGCTATATTATCTGAGGCTGTCATAGAGGCTGGTAAGTACTATTTTTATTCACATTTTTTGGAGGTGGGAGGGGGTCATTCCTGATTTCCTCCAGTGGTCATCTGGTCTTTTAGGGTACCTTTTTGTGCCTTATTTGGTCTAAAAACTGGTCTAGACCAAAATGTTGACGTTTCAGCCCTAGACATTTTCATTTTGTTCCATTATGGCTGAAAAATGTCCAAGTGTTAGGAATGCCCTAATCCCATCCACCAAATGCCTTGACATAACCCCTTGTGATCTGGACAAACTTCAGACGAATTGCGTAGATAAATGTCTACAAAACAGGTTTTGAAAATACTGTTTTTGACATTTTCGTGAGAAAAACGTCCAAATGCTGTTTTGTGCCACTTTTTTTTTTTTTTTTTTTTTAGATATTTTTCTCTTTCAAAAATGAGCCCCGTGGAGGGGCATAATTGAACGAAAACGTCTATCTCCATGGGCGTTTATCTCCGAGAACGGGTCCATGAAGGGGCGGACCGAACCGTATTTTCGAAAAAAATAGACGTCCATGTTTTATTCTACAATTTGTGAGCTGGGCGTTTTTGTTTTTCAGTGATAATGGAAATGAAAGCGCCCAGCTCAAAAATGAATAAATCCAAGGCATTTGTTCGTGGGAGGGGCCAGGAGTCGTAGTGCACTGGTCCCCCTCACATGCCAGGACACCAACCGGGCACCCTAGGGGGCACTTTTACAAAAAAAAAAAAAAGGTAACAGAGCTCCCAGGTGCATAGAACCCTTCCCTTGTGTGTTGAGCCCCCCAAATCCCCCTCAAAACCCACTGCCCACAAGTCTACACCATTACTATAGCCCTAAGGGGTGAAGGGGGGCACCTACATGTGGGTACAGTGGGTTTGGGGGGTTGGACGACTAAGCATTAAGCAGCACAATTGTAACAGGTAGGGGGGGATGGGCCTGGGTCCACCTGCCTGAAGTCCACTGCACCCCCTAACAACTGCTCCAGGGACCTGCATACTGCTGCCAGGGAGGTGGGTATGACATTTGAGGGTGAAAATAAAAAGTTGTGAAACATCATTTTTTGTGGTGGGAGGGGGTTAGTGACCACTGGGGGAGTCAGGGGAGGTCATCCCCGATTCCCACTGGTGGTAATCTGGTCATTTAGGGCACTTTTGGGGGCCTTATTCGTGAAAAAACAGGGTCCAGGAAAAGTGCCCTAAATTCTAGCTACAAACGCATACTTTTTTTCCATTATCGGCGAAAGGCGCCCATCTCTCCTCGGCCGATAACCACGCCCCAGTTCCACCTTCACCATGCCTCTGACACGCCCCCGTCAACTTTGTACGCTTCCGCAATGGAGTGCAGTTGAAAACGTCCAAAATCGGCTTTCCATTATACCGATTTATTCGTTTTTGTGAGATAAACGTCTATCTCCCGATTTGGGTCGAAATCTAGGCGTTTTTCTCTTTCGATTATAAGGTGGATAGTAACCTATGAAACTTTGTAAGTTCAAGTGCTTTGAAAATGAGCCCCATAGTGTTTTCTGGAATTTTCAGCACATCTTTCAGATATTTATAAAATGCATCCTTGGGTGTCAGAGAATAAATTAGTGGAAAATTCAGAATACATACATTCAAACATCTAGCAGTATTTTCCATAAATTCCAGATGACGATAAATCACCATTTTATCAACTACTATAGAAGACTGAGCCTCTTTAATAGATTTCACCTCTTGGTCCAAAAATATCCATTTTCCCTTTCACAGCATTAGACTCAAGACTCTACCAGTTGAGATCAAGCAAATTGAGCACACACACTCCTCAAAGTTTGTGCATAGATTCTATCGCAATCCAGACATCTTCTAAATAGATAACTGATGGTCCTACCAAAGAGGAACTGCAAAAGATGTTAAAGGACCATATTGCCAGCTGCACTCAGCTGAGTAGGGAGTTCTTCCCTTCTTCCCGCCTCTGCAGCCTCCAGTGTAGATCCTGCTGGTTCACCTAGCTGACTGGTGCCTTCCCCCAAAGCAGGAGCAGACATTGCAGAGAGTTCCTTTATTTCAGGCTTCTGAAGGGCCAGCAGCAGGACTGCAGAGAGTGGGCTCAGCGAGACTTCACTGCCCAACAGGGAGGCGTCCTTTGGGCCATCTCCCCCAGCGGGATCACCTGGAGAAGACTGAGATACCATGGCAAACTGCTTAATGAAGTGTTGTCCCAAAACCGAAGAGATACGGGTTGAAACAGGTGGGGGAATCCTGATTTCCCCCCATCTCTCAGGTATCTTTGAAACGAGGAAAATAGTCAAATGTATAATCAAATGGACAGACTCCAGGCATCTTGCTTCAGCATGTTAATGGTGTTGGTCTACAAACCAGCATTTAAGACGGCTCTTAGTTCTATGACACCAAACAAAATATTTGATGTAAAAAGTGAAAAACCTCTGATATACCCATGTTTTGAATGCACTGAAAATGAAAAGTAGAACCAAAGTGACATAAATATATGGAATCTTACCGTAGTATATCATGCTTTTATGAACATTTTTTCCTTTACACAGACTAGATATAGTGAAATCCATGAATCAGAAAATCACTCCTTCATATACTCTACCTTACTCCTTTTGTTTTCTGGCCCCTTATAAATAAAAATCTAGAGCCAAGGTAGGCCCCATTGTTGTTCCTTTACTTTGTTGATACAAAACTTTATTACATTTTTAAAACTTTTTAATACACTGAGGTCTAAGAAAGGTTAAATATTCATTTGTAAAAATACTCATCATAACCTTTTCTTTATTATTTTCTTTATGACAGAAATGTAAAACATTATTTGAATGAGAATGCCATAAATTCTTAATTTATGTATTTCTTTACCTGTATTGCTATAACAAGGTGCTCCTTGTGAATTATAATTAAAATCATAAATAAAGATTAAAAAAAACTTTTTAATATTTTGAGTTTATAAGGTTTTTATCATATTTTTTGTTTGATTGTAATCGAAGTGGGCGGATGGTCTATCAGCTCTTTTTTGATTGTGCTTTTTATTTTTTCTTTAATTACTTATATTTATTTATGTTTTTATCCCTATTTTTTCTTCTTACATGACTGAACCATTATTCACAGTTCTCAATTGCCCTGATGCAGGCAACTAATCCAAAACATGTCAGGCTGCTAACTAGAATTAGATGTCACCGTGCCATTTGGATATTATGAAGAACTCTTGTTTTTATATGAATAAACATTTTAACCACCCAGCTAATTTGCCTATGAAAACTAGATCATACAACAAAAAGTGGGAAATGAAGCAGAACAGAAGACAGAATTCTGCAAGCAACTAACCAACAAAATATAACAGAAAGAACTAGGGATGCACATTTGGTTGAAAAAGAATGATAAAGAAGGAGTAGGGGCAATCAGATGATTCTACTGTAATTTGACATCTCTGCAGCATTTGACATTGTTAATCATAGTATTCTATTATGTAAGTTGTGTGAAACTGGTCTGCCAGGAGCTGTCTTTGACTGATTTCATAGATTTCTGTAAAGAAGGATGACAAATTCTCACATACCTGGATACTTCCATGTGGTGTTCCCCACTTTCTCTTTTACTTTTTAATATTTGTATGTGATTTTTAAATACAATTTCTTTTGAACAAGATGAACATTATTTTCATATGCTGACAATATCTTTTTAGTTATAACGGCTTCTCTCAAAGACTTTAACCTTATATTTTGAAAATTTCTGAATGTATAACAAAAATTAATGACTGGGCCAACTCCCATAGGTTAAAGCGTAATGCGGCAAAAAACCCAATGTTCTCTGGTTTACTAAGGGGCCCTTTTACTAAGTCGTGTAAGCGTCTACGTGCCCAAATAGAGTTAACGCCTGGCTACCGCGTGGCTCTTGTGGTAATTTCATTTTTGGCACACGTCCGATACGCGCGTCTGAAAAATAATTTTTATTTTCAGATACGCGTATTGGGCGCGCACCGAGTGGCATTTCACGCACTTAGGTCATTACCGTCCAGTTACCGCATGAGTCTTTACTGCTAGGTCAATGGCTGGCAGTAAGGACTCAGACCCAAAATGGACAGGCGGCAATTTTCATTTTGCCACACGTCCATTTTTGGCAAAAATTTTAAAAGGCATTTTTTACAGGTGTGCTGAAAAATGATTCTGCATGCACCCAAAACACCCATCCACACTACTGCAGGCCATTTTTCAACGTGCCTTCATAAAAGGGCCCCTAAGAATGATAACCTACTACTAAAATCCATTTCTTTACATTCTGGTGAAGATCTGTCTGTCAAAAAAATGGCTATAATTTTGGAAATATTTTTAAACCATTCCCTCTCTTTTGACTATCAGGCTAGTAATTTATTATTTTCCAAAAATCTTAGAGTAATTTGTGCATATTTCCACGAGGATTGCTTTGCAAGATTGTAGCCTTAGCATTGCAATAATCTAATTGAGGCAATATCAACTATTGAGTCAGTTATTGCAAAACACATTAGCTAGACTACTATTTCAGTAGACTCCGCTACTTGTTTCCCTTTATTGGCTGCCTATACATGCTCATATTGAATTTTAAATTGTCTTGCTTTATGTTTAATATTTTATATGGCTTTGCATCTATACACCTTAACAATCTGGTTACTTTTACTACTAAGAGGCATACATATTGATCCACTGATTGCTTTTTATTAAATTTTCCCTCTTTTAAACAGGCGTTTACAAAAAAAGCTCTTTAAACGTCCTTTTCTTTTCAAGCGTTGCAGGTTTGGAAGTTTGCCAATATATATAAAATCTCAAGCATCCTATATGCTTTTTAGGAAACATCTGAAGACCTATCTCTTTGAAAAGTATTGGAAATTATTGTTGTTTTTCTTATTGAGTATATGTAAATTTTAACTTATTGTCAGTGGCGTTCCAAGGGGGGCTGACACCCGGGGCGGATCACCGATGCGCCCCGCCCCCCGGGTGCAGCGCCCCCCTGGAACAGTGCGACGCCCCCCTCGGCGAAAGAACCCCCGATCCCCCGGCGAAAGAACCCCCCTGGGTGCATGCCGCTGGGGGGGGAGTGCCGCGCGCCTGCCGGCTCTTCGTTTTCATGCTCCCTGTGCCCCAGAACAGGAAGTAACCTGTTCCGGGGCAAAGGGAGCATGAAAACGAAGAGCCGACAGGCGCGCGGCACCCCCCCCAGCGGCGTGCACCGGCGGCGGACCGCCCCCACCCCCCCCTTGGTACGCCACTGCTTGTTGTAAGGCATTTTGGACCTAATAAAGGGATTAACCGTATTCTATAACAGTGTGTGTAACTTAATCAGTTAACTAGCCAATCAGCAGTGTCAACTGGATGCTAACAAGCAATTATCAGCATTAATTGGCATTGATCAAGATTTACAAGCACAACTCGCTAAGCATATTCTCTAATGTGGTAAGCATAAATTCTAAGTTGCATAGTTGAAAAGAGGGCATGGCTATGGGCAGGGCGTGGGCATTTATAAAATCTATGTGCGTTTTTGTAGACAAATGCCTTCTGAAAATCCAGACATACAACATCAAATGACTCACCTTTATCTACATGCTTATTCATCCCTTTGAGAAAATGTAGCAGATTGGTGAGGCAAAATTTCCCTTGGCTAAATCCATGTTAGCTTTGTCCCTGTTTAATTTTGTCTTTATAATAGTCTCTACCATTTTTCCTACCACTGATTAAAGGTTCACCTATCTATAATTTCCCAGGCCACCTCTAAAATAGCAGCCAGGTTGATTTTTGGTTGTCATGTTTGCTAATTTGGCCACACTGGTTGCCAGTTTAAGCAAGGGTAATTTTTTTTTAAATTGCTTTGTCTCTGTTTCAAATTGATATGGTAGTGCACCTGAATATATGCTGAGGATGGTTGAATTCTATAATCATAGCAGTGAATTACAGTCAGGTGATGATTATAAACTGGCATCCCCTTCTGTTAAGAAATACTCATTAGATAGGTTGTTCGGTTTTAATGCAGCCAAGGAATGGAATTCTTTACCTGCTGTTGCTAACCTGAGAAATGTAACTAATTACGAACTATTTAGGAGATTGATTAAAACATTTATTTTATTGATTCTTGGGTTGGTTTGGGTGGAAGGTTCATTGGGTAGTGCTAAATGGTTTTGAGTTGTTTATTCTTGATATTGCTTTATTTTGTGTGTTGGGGGAGGGTAATCTGTTATGATTGTAGTTTTTTTATATGGTTATGTTGTATTTGGATATTAAGGCGCAAACATTTTAGCATTCACTAACAGTAGAGACACCCATAGGAATATAATGGGTGTCTCTATCATTAGCACACACTAACTTTTAGTGCGCACTAAAACATTAGCATGCCTACAGCGCGGCTTAGTAAACAGGGCTCTGAGTTTGTTACTTTTATTAATCTTTATGTTATTATTGGAGGTGATGTTCTTCTGCTATTTACTGTGATCTGCTCTAAACTTGAAGACAAAAGGCATGATATAAATGCTTGGAATTAAATTAATTTTCTTCTATTGCAACTTTTGTATGAAATTCCTATGGATATGATTGCTTTTGCTTGAATCTTGAGTTAAGCTGGGGGAGTAAGGGCAGGTGATCCCCGATTCCCTCCGGTGGTCATCTGGTCAATTGGGGCACTTTTTTGAGACTTGATCCTGAAAATAAATGGACCAAGTGAAGCTGGCGAAATGCTCGTCAGAGCCGGCCATCTTTTTTCCATTATCAGGCGAAGCCGGCCATTTCAAAACCACGCCCTGTTCTGCCCCCATCCCGCCTTTGCTACCCTGCCTAAACGCCCCCTTCAAGTTTGGCCGGCTCCACGACAGAACGCAGTTGAATCCGGACAAAATCGGCTTTCGATTATACCAATTTGGCTGGGTTCAGGAGATGGCCGGCCATCTCCCGATTTGTGTCGGAAGATGGCTGGCGATCTCCTTCGAAAACTCAGAGGCAGGGAGGGAGGCCTGGAAATTGGAGGCAGGGAGGGAGGCCTGGAACTCAGAGGGAGGGACAGGGGAGAGGGACAGGGGAGGGGGGGCAGGGGAATGCACCACCTGTAAAAAAAAAAATTCAGCACCCCCAATCATTTTGAAAAGTTGGCTCCTATGATTGTGGAAATCTTGAAAACCTGACTGGGTTGTGCCCTCAAGGGCTGTGGTTGCTCACCTCTGGAATGAGTGGATACTGTGCATTGCAGTTAGTGAATGGTAACTTTTCTACATACAATCTGACACTATTGCAGACAGAGCGGATGGCACTTACCACTTGCATGTGAGCTCAGGGGCGTATCTGCGTGGGGCCACAGGGGCCTGGGCCCCCGCAGATTTCGCCCTGGACCCCCCTACCACCGACCCTCTCCACCTCCCCCTCCCGCCTGCCCGCCTCCAACCCGTCGCCGATCTTTGCTGGCGGGGGACCCCAAGCCCCCGCCAGCCAAAGTCCTCTCTTCCGTGCAGGATACAAGTTGCAACGCTTCCTGTTCTTCTGAGTCTGACGTCCTGCACGTACAACGTGCAGGACGTCAGACTCAGAATTTGGAACTCAGTCTGACGTCCTGCGCATTGTACGTGCAGGACGTCAGACTCAGAAGAACAGGAAGCATTGCAACTTGCAGCCTGCATGGAAGAGAGAACCTTGACTGGCGGGGGTTGGGGTCCCCCGCCAGCAAAGGTAAGTGACAGCAGCGGGGGAGGGTTGGCGGCGGCAGGAGGGGGTGGAGAGTGTCATTGGTGGTGAGGGGGGGGGGGGGTCTGGCAGTGGCGGGGGGGTCCGGAAATGGCGGGGGGGATCGGTGGCACCGGGGGGGGGGCCTAAAATGTGCCCCCTCCCTCTGGCTCTGGCCCCCCCTACCACCAGAGTCCAGATATGCCCCTGTGTGAGCTATGAATACACTTAAGGGGAAATTCTATATATGGCGCCTTAAAAATCGGTGCCATAAAACCACGTGGTTAGCATGATTCTATAAACTATGCCTAAAGTTAGGTGTAATTTATAGAATAGGCTCTCGCGCTGTTCTTGCAACTATTCTTTTTTGGTTACTTATCATATTGTTTCTATTGGTCAATTTTCACTACCCTTGTTCTCAAATACTTGAAACGAATTGTTTAGCTATTTTCTTCTAATTTTATTGTGTATTTTCTATACTCTTTCTGGAATATCACTCTGTATTTCTATTCCGGAAATGGCAATCGCCATTACGGTATTTGTAAGCCACATTGAGCCTGCAAAGAGGTGGGAAAATGTGGGATATAAATGCAGAAAATAAATAAATAAATAAAAATTTGGAGCACCCACCTAAAACAGGGCCTAAATACCTGCCTAACTTAGTCACAGTCAGGTGTATTTTATAATCGTGCGCATAGTTTTTTAAAATGCCCACAACCTGCCCATTCCACGCCCATGGCCACACCCTCTTTTCAACTGAACTCATTAGAATTCACAGTCATCACGTTATAGAATACTCCTAGAAAGTTGTGGTTAGGGTGGTGGACTTTGGTCCTGGGGAACTGAGAAACTGAGTTCAATTCCCACTTTAGGCACAGGCAGCTCCTTGTGACTGTGGGCAAGTCACTTAACCCTCCATTGCCCCATGTAAGCCGCATTGAGCCCGCCATGAGTGGGAAAGCGCGGGGTACAAATGTAACAAAAAAAAAACATAATTCTAATTAAAGCCAATTAGTGCCGCTAATTGGTTATATACCAATTGTTGGTGCTGATTGGCTTATTAATCAATTAAGTTGTGAGAACAATTCGGCCATGTGGCCAAATTAGTACGCACAACTTAAGGCACCATATATAGAATTTGGGAGTTCCTGCACGGGAAAGATTGTTCTGGGCAGTAACTGTATGGGAAGATATAAGGAATGCTCCCAACAAGTACCACATGATAAGTGCAAAACCTTATCGCATGTTAGTAAAAGGGCCCTTGGTTTTCAGCTCACTTCAGGATAAAGGGAGGGAGGGCAGATGGAAGTTAGGAAATGGGGCACTTGGGGTTTTTTATTTAAAGCTAGGTGGGGTTAAGGAGGGGGCTTTGGGGTATTCACAACTTTAAAAATAAGTCAGGGGGGATAGGAATAGGGTGGGCACCCAGGTCCCATTCTTATTCTTTTGTAAATGCTAGGATGGGATAGAAGGGAATGGGGTCTGAGGTCCGGTCCTCATTCTTTAGAAGTGACAGAAAGAGGGTGCGCAGAATTGGACACATTTATCTTTATCTCTGGTTAGATTTAGGCCAGTTTAGGAATTTACTAGTGAGAATCAGGGCTATCTACCTACCTTTCTCTCTTCCTGCCCTAGCCCCACCCCCAAGCCTGCCTACAAATTGACTGGTTAAATTCAGCTACCTATTGATGTAGGTTAAGGCTTTAATTTAGCTAACTATGGGGTCCTTTTACTAAGGCACGCCAGTGTTTCTAGCGTGCACTAAAAATTAGCACACATTAAATGCTAGAGACACCCATAGGAATATATGGGTGTCTCTAGCATTTAGCACGCCCTAAAAACGCTAGCGTGCCTTTGTAAAAGGTCCCCTCAATTTCTTTGAATACCAACTTTATATTAAGGGCCAATTATCAAGCTGTGCTAGAAGCTTTGAATGGGCTCTGCTGGCATTACTGTGCGGGAACTGCTAGCGTGGCAAAAACAGGGGTTTAAGTGAATTAAAAGACCAATAGGAGAATGCAAGTTTCAATTTTGCAGTCATGTGCAGATACACACAAATAACTGCAAATAACACATCCTGAAAATATTAAAGGATTCATAAGAAAAATAACTGCAATGACATACACTGTAGGCTATGAGTCATATGGAGATGTTTGCGACAGTATGAAATGTTGTTTCACTAAATGCTGGATTTTGCTGCAGTGCTCTAGAAAAAAAAAAATCTAACTCTGCTTGAGCAGCTTGCAAAATTGATTCTCATGCTTTTAACTGGTCACAAGAAGTTCATACTTTATGCTGTGAATGCTTGGATGGATTACTATGAGACTCTCCACAGCTCAATGGTTTTCTCTGTGCAATCAAGAGGTTTGTTTATCTAAGTCTGTCATTTCCATAGCCTCGCTTCAGTTATGCTTTGAGTTCTTGAAGTCAAAACATTTTCTTCATTTTAAAAACAAAATAGTAAGACCATTCAGAAGCAATGGAATACGTTATTGGTTGGGGGAGGGGGGGTTGAAGGAGGTGGCAGGCACAACAAATCAACCTCCGCTTTCACCCCCTCCCCCTCCAGACTCACTAGTTGCTAATGCTGTGTGGAACAAAATATTGGCTGGCCTCTGGAGAATGCAATGCGTAGGTGGTGATCTTTAAACAGGGGATGTGCCTGCATGATCCTCCAGTGACTTCTAGAATCTTAAGGACCTAATGCAACCTAGGCCCACTTATCCTATTGGGACCACTAGTGGGGGCCATAAGCAAATGGGATACATGTGTATACCGTAGTAACATGATTATTTCTAACAGTTTCTTTGATCCTATCGGGTCTAGGTCTTATAACCTTAACTATTTGACCGATTGTAATGAGGCAGTGGACAAAGAAATTATATATATAAGAAGTGATATTAACTGTTAATTCTGGGATTTAAAAGCTTGAAGTTTGAATTCTTTTCACTCTGCCAGCAAAGTAAAGAGAAGGAATGTCATCTGGAGAATATTAGAAATCCAGCTTGGCCGAGCTAAGGTTAGGAAAGGTCAGTGAGAAATGAAACTCTGTCCCTTGTGAATTGCCAATGCTAGCTGGCACAGCTGTAAACTATTATGAATGAATAAAGGAATGAGCCAGACATATGATTAATTGTAGTTTAAAATGCTTAGATAGAAAATACTATTTAGAGAGAGAGAGGCAATAGATTAGTATTTACAAGTTTTTGATATTTAGAATATGTCTTATAAGAAATACTGATTCTGTGTAAATTAATAAGGTTTGTGTCTGTGTAGAATATCTGTTAAATTCTGTATTACTCTTTGTCTGCTGTTTAAGAGGTCAAACATGTGGTTTGACTTAGCCATAGTTCTGGCTGGTTCAATGTATAAGCTGATAGGTGAAGAGGTCAGAACTAGTCAGCTCTCTTCTCCTTGATTAATTATAGCTAAGTGTAGGACTGGCCTCCTGGAAGTAATAACCTGATATGTATGCTATTAAGTAAGATTGGCTTTTGACCCCTTTAATGAATGCCAGAGTTTAGTTAGCAGTTAGTACCAGGAATATGAGAAATCAATCATAATAACATGTAAGAGTTCTGGAGACCAAATGTCTGGCTTAAGGGGCCCCAGGTCAGAGGTCAGTTTAGGATGTCTGGAACCTATGTAACTGATATTTCAAAAGTAATGATTGGTTGAGGCAAGGTAGCCAATCAATTTCTTAACCAATTGGGAGTAAAGGGGGCAAGGCTAGGAGGAGGGCTTAGGACCCTATTTAAGTAGGAGCAGAAGCAGTTTACGTCAGAAGGAGCTCAGAAGAAAGAGAAGGACAGAAGGAACAGACAGAAGAAGGAGAAGACAGCATAAGAAGAGAGCTGAGACAGAGAGCTGAGAGAAAGACCCAGAGAGCTGAGAAGGAGGAGAAGAGAGCTAGAACTGATGTCTTGCTTTGTTTGCTGGCAAATAAAGAAGATTTTTCTCTCATTCTGGTGTGTGCTGTCTGACTCCTGAAGCATCACAAATTCATGCATCCATTCCTGCAACAATTCTTGGTGGCAGCGGTGGGATGCATCCTGCATTAATCCCAGCACCCAACTGACTGGAGAACATTCGCCGGGTATGTATTCTGTATTTTGTATTGTAATTCTAGCTAGAAAATTGTAAATCAGCCCCTCAAACAAATTGAGGAAGGAGAGCCTGATCAACTCTCAGCGAAGGCCCTAGTACCTTCTAATCTAGAGGAGATTAGAAGCGAAAACGCTTGAGCTTATCTGTATCTGAGAAATCTGAAATTGTTGGGTGGGATTTTCTGTATGGAATGTGTGATGCGTGAATGATTATTGAGTGCGGACTTCTTATAGCTGCATTTCCAATTAACGCGAGTTCAATTGGTCAGCAACGGAAGGAAGCGATTGCTGTCTGTCTACCTAGTGTCTCGAGAGTGCAGACCCCTTACTGCACTTTCAAAAATTCCCTCCCTTTTTGTGTGTTGTAACTGTAAGCATTATGGGTGGGACATCATCTAGACAAATTGATACCCCCCTAGATTGTATGCTTAAGAACTTTAGAAAAGGATTTTTAATTAATGACTATGGACAGACTTTAAGCTCAAGTACTCTAAGAACCTTGTGTGAAGTTGAGTGGCCATCTATGGGAGTGGGTGGCCCCCTAGTGGCAGCTTAGATATTGAAGTAATCCGGAAGGTCTACAGCATAGTTGTAGGAGAACCAGAATATTCTGAACAACTCCCTTATATAGATTCCTGGGACAGCCTTGTGACTGACCCTCCCTCCTGGTTGAAAACTTATATGGGATCCCCAGTAAAATTCATGTTAGGCCGTGTTCAAAGAAAGATTAGAAAATCTAAACTAGAAGAGGGAAAGAGCCCTAGGAAGCTTACCACCCAATCGGTGGCTTCCGCCCCTACCCTGTCTGAGAAACCCATACTCTCTGATGACCCCTCAGACCTTGAGCCACCACCTTATGGCCCATTGTTGGGGTTCCGTGCTACCCCCAGAGATCCACGCCGCCCAGCTCAAGCCTCTCCAGTACAGGCTTCTCCGGATAGTTCTTCCCCTCCTGTGCCAAACCTGCCACACCCTAGGTTGGACTTTTCACCCGGCCTCTACCCTTCTGTGCCACATCCTCTCCTGTTAACCTCTGAAGACCCGTTTTGGGTTCCACTCCCTGACTCCTCAACTCCTGACAGCCCAGCCTCTCCCTCTAATACCCCTACCCACTCATCAGGGGCCCGGCATCCCTTTCAATGGACTGACTCACCTGTGACCACCTCTCAGTCTATGAGTACCCCTCCCCATCCCTCAGGGGTTCAACCTACCTCCCCTGAATGGGTTAGACCCGCTGCAATCACCTTTGAGCATGATAGGAGGGTAGCTCCTAGCTCTACCTCAGGTTCCATTCCCACCTCCTCGAGAGTTCTGCCCCTCCGCCAGGTAACTACCACTCGACCGGATCCTAATAATCAGGGTCAGGTTATACAGGCACAGGCCTATCAGTATGTACCCTTCACAACCACTGATCTCCTGAATTGGAAGACGCATTACCCCTCTTATACTGAAAAGCCTCAGGCAGTGGTGGACCTAGTGGCTAGCATTATGGCCACCCATAACCCAACCTGGACTGATTGTCAACAACTTCTCCTGACCCTCTTCACAACTGAGGAGAGGCGGAAGATTTTGCAAAATGCTGAGGCCATCACGCGAGAGCGTGTCCCCGGGGGGACACAAGACCCAGAGGGATGGGTTAGAGCTCGGTTTCCTCGCGCAGCTCCAGATTGGGATCCAAATGATGGGCAGCACTATGAACTGTTGTCTGGCTATTGCCGGGACTTGCTGGAAGGTATGAGGAAAGGCATAAAGAGGCCCATTAATCTGGCAAAGGTCTCTGAAATTCTCCAAGGGGCAACTGAATCCCCTGGGGCCTTTTTAGAGCGACTAATTGAAGCCTACAGAACATACACCCCATTTGACCCTGAAGCCCAAGAAAACCAGAGAATGGTGAATAGTGCATTGGTGGCCCAGAGTATGCCAGATATCCGGAAGAAGTTGCAGCGTCAGGAGGGATTCGCAGGGATGAATACCACCCAGCTAATTGAGATCGCAACCAAGGTTTTCATTAATAGAGATCAGGAGGTGCGCCGAGAGGCTGACCGGAAGATGCAGAAGAAGGCCGACCTTTTAGCGGCAGCCATTACTAATTCCACCCTTAACCGAGGTCGACCTCTAGCTAATGGGAAGCCAAAGTGGGACCCCGGACCACCAGCCAGGCCCCGAGATTCCTTCAATCAATCCCGGCCAAGGGGGGAGAATCCCAGACCAAGATTGGAGAGGGACCAGTGTGCCTATTGTAAGGAAAGAGGGCACTGGAAAGATGAATGCCCCCAGAGGCGCCAGGGACTGAGAAGGGGACCAGGAGATCGAGGAAGCCGAGGCCGAGTTCGAGAGGGAAGATATGAGCCTCCTGAATCTGACATCATCGGGATAGCCGAGATGGCAGAATGGGACGAATAGGACAGACCGGGTTCCTACAAACTGGGCTCCCAGGAACCTATGGTCAAGTTAACTATAGGGAGCCGCTCAATTCCATTTATGATTGATACAGGAGCTGAACATTCTGTTGTGACGGAGCGATTAGCGCCTGTGTCTGGAAAAACTGTCCGAGTGGTGGGAGCCACGGGGGTGCAGAACCGGAGGCCCTTCCTGACAACCCGTAGATGCCAATTAGGCTCACACATAGTCACTCATGAATTCCTGTATATGCCAGACTGTCCAATCCCTTTGTTAGGTCGAGACCTGCTGTCCAAGCTTAGGGCCCAAATTTCTTTTGACTCTGATGGCCAGACTTCAGTCTCCTTTCGGCCCCCGATATCCAGCCCTAAGGGTATATTGAGTTTCTGCTGCCCTCTTGAAGAAGAATGGCGGCTGCATCAGTCGCAGGGCCAAGTTGACCTACCCCTGGCAGACAGCTTTCAGGTCAGTGGGGTATGGGCAGAAGATAATCCCCCAGGGTTGGCCCGAAATATTCCTCCTGTACATGTAGACTTACTTCCAAATGCCCGGCCAATCCATCTTCGCCAATACCCAATTCCCAGAAAGGCTCTGGAAGGGATCCAAGCACATTTGAATCGTCTGTTATCCCATGGAATTATTCGTCCTTGTCAGTCTCCATGGAATACGCCACTATTGCCAGTTCAGAAGCCAGGGACTGAGGACTACCGGC
The DNA here is from genome assembly GCF_901765095.1 of Microcaecilia unicolor. Classification (NCBI taxonomy): domain Eukaryota; kingdom Metazoa; phylum Chordata; class Amphibia; order Gymnophiona; family Siphonopidae; genus Microcaecilia; species Microcaecilia unicolor. Next base: position 428,884,643 of record NC_044032.1, read on the forward strand.
CAGTCCAAGACTTACGAGTGGTTAACAAATCCACTATCTCATTACACCCTGTAGTGCCTAATCCATATGTCCTGCTAGGATTGATACCTTCTGGAGCTACCCATTTCACGACACTAGACCTAAAAGATGCCTTCTTTTGTATTCGGGTGGCCCCCGCCAGTCAACTGCTTTTTGCCTTTCAATGGGAAAACCCAGTAACAGGAAGGAAGCTTCAGTATACATGGACCCGCCTGCCACAGGGGTTCAAGAATTCCCCCACCATTTTTGGGACAGCCCTAGGGCAAGACCTTAAGACTTTTAAATCTGAGCCTTCCAGGCGAGTTTTACTCCAGTATGTAGATGACCTCCTGATTGCAGCAGTGACCCAGGAAGAGTGTTTTGAGGCTACTAGAGAATTGCTGGAGCTACTCTTGGATGCAGGCTATAAGGTCTCACGCTCAAAGGCCCAACTTTGTCAGTCAGAAGTGAAGTATCTGGGCTTTTGTATTTCCCAGGGAAGTCGGAGACTGGATGCTAGTAGGAAGCAAGCGGTAGCTGCAATTCCCCAACCCAAGTCCAGAAGAGAAGTTAGGGAATTCCTGGGAGCAGCTGGATTTTGCAGAATTTGGATTCCAAATTTTGCATTGATGGCGAAACCCCTTTACCAAGCCACAAAGGGGGGTGAAAAGGAACCATTTGAATGGGGACCTACTGCTCAACAATCCTTCATTGCCATAAAGAAAGCCCTACTCCAAGCCCCTGCGTTAGGCCTTCCTGATGTGGAGAAACCTTTCTCACTGTATGTCCACGAGCGACAGGGGGTTGCTCTGGGTGTGCTGACCCAGATGATGGGATCCTGGCAGAGGCCTGTTGCATACCTGTCTAAACAGCTGGATGGAGTGGCTAAAGGATGGCCAGCCTGCATGAGGGCCATTGCAGCAACAGCCTTACTGGTCCAGGAAGCTGATAAGTTGACCTTGGGGCAAGAACTGGTTGTTAAAGTCCCCCATGCAGTTCTCACCCTCATGGAGTATAAGGGCAACCACTGGTTTACAAATAACCGTATGGTTAAGTACCAAGCCAGCTTGTGTGAGAATCCACGGATACACCTGGAAACAGTGGCTACATTCAATCCTGCTACTCTTTTGCCAGCATCTGAGGGACCACCGGATCATGACTGTATCCAAACCATGGATGAAGTGTACTCCAGTCGACCAGATCTTAAAGATGTTCCGTGGAGGGACCCAGATGTAATTTATTTTACAGATGGAAGCAGTTATGTGGAGAACTCCAAGCGACTGGCAGGCTATGCTGTGGTGACAGAGGACAAGGTGATAGAAGCGAGAGCCTTGCCCCAAGGAACTTCAGCCCAGAAAGCAGAACTTGTGGCCCTCATACGAGCTCTGGAGTTAGCAGCAGGACTGGTAACCAACATTTATACTGATTCTAAGTATGCCTTCACAACCCTACATGCTCATGGAGCTTTGTATAAGGAAAAGGGACTCATAAATGCTGCAGGCCAACCTGTTAAGTATGGACCTGAAATACTTCAGCTGCTAGAGGCTGTGTGGGCCCCTAAGAAGGTAGCTGTTATTCACTGCAGGGGACACCAAAGAATAGATACTCCAGTGGCCCGAGGGAACCGCCATGCTGATCGGGTGGCCAAAGAAGCTGCTCGAGGACCCCCAGCAAGTACTGTGACTCCCCTGTTCCAAATCCGATTGCAAGAATGGACACCTATGTATACCCAAATGGAAGAGAAATGGGCTCAAGAAGAAGGTGCAGTAAGGAGACCTGATGGCTGGTTACATCTCCCTGATACCAGAGTTCTGGTGCCACGCCACCTAGCTTGGCCTGTAGTGTCTCAAGCTCATGACCTATCACACTTAGGGAAAACAGCACTAGCCCGCCTACTCAATCGAGTAGTGGTGCTGGAAGGATTGGATAGTCTGGTTGCCACTGCCTCTGCCCGATGTACTCTCTGTGCCCAGAATAATGCTCGTCAGGGACCCCGTATTCCACCAGGAGTTCAGTCTAGAGGACTAACACCCTTTGAGTCCCTAGTTATAGACTTCACAGAAATGCCCAGGAGCGGTAGGCTCCGATATCTCTTAGTCATGGTCTGTACCTTTTCTGGGTGGGTGGAAGCATATCCTACAGTCACTGAGAAAGCCACAGAAGTAGCTCGAGCCCTCCTTAGGGATGTCATCCCCAGGTATGGACTGCCCCTTGCCATAGGTTCAGATAATGGTCCCGCCTTTGTTGAAGCTACACTTCAGGCCCTGTCCCGCGCATTGCGCATTACCTGGAAATTGCATTGTGCCTATCGTCCCCAGAGTTCAGGGCAGGTTGAGCGGGCAAACAGAACCTTGAAAAATAGCCTAGCAAAGATTTGTCAGGAAACCCAATTGAAATGGCCACAGGCATTGCCACTAGCCCTCTTTCGCCTCCGATGCACCCCAACTAAAGGAACAGCCCTCTCTCCCTTTGAAATTGTGTATGGGAAGCCCCCAGCCATTTTACAGGGAATTAAGGGAGACATAGGGATTTTAGGGTCTGCCCAGGTGCAGGAGCAGGTAGCCCTCCTGGGTAAGATAATTTCTGAGCTTCAGTCTTATGTGAGAGAAATAAACCCTGTCCCCTTCCAGGCTCAGGTACATTCCTTCCTGCCAGGGGATAGAGTTTGGGTGAAAGACTGGAAGCTCCAGCCTTTGGGGCCCCGATGGAAAGGACCTTTTACTGTTTTGCTTTCTACTCCTACAGCTGTGAAGGTCGCAGGGATAACTCCATGGGTCCATTGGTCTCGAATTAAGTCTGCTGACCAGACTGAGCCCAGCACGGATCAGACGGAGCCTAGACAGTGGAGAGCAGAAAGAGATCCAGCGGAGCCATTGAAGTTGCGCCTGACCCGAACCAAAGAATCTACTAGCTGAAAAGAAGGGTCAACTGCATACTGCAGGAGCGGCTGAACTTCGGCTTCACACTGAGACTCTTTCTTGCCCTGATTCTGGCTTTCTTGGAATTTGAGAGCTTGATCCTTGTCAGTTGAGGGTCTATCCCAACTGGTATAAGAACTCAAAGACTGAGAACACTATATGAGAGTAATCTGTGATTAGCACAGACTGTTGAAATATTATTGCTTAATTAGTTTGCTGTATTTGTTTTAGATTAGGAAGAAAGAAAATGTTAGTAGTTTGGATGCTTTTGTTGTTTTCTACTCCTTGCCTCCTTGTTCCTAATACCCCAACTCGCTCCAACCTTTGGTTACACTCTGTCCAGGAACTAATTAGCCAGGCAAAGATTACTTCCCCTTGTATTGTGTGTTCCCGATTTTCTCCTTATACTACAGATGTCCCAGCTGTACCTGTCCCTGTGCAACTCCCAGCTCTTATACCTCCCTACTTTTCGAGTTCAGGCCCTTGGAGCCAGGATTATACTTGGTGGTCCTTTTATAATGCTACTTCCCCCTCTGACTCTTCTCTAAGGCCAGTTTTTACGTCTCCCTATCCAGCCTCTGGAGTGTTTTGTTTAACAAGAAGCATCTCAACTGTTCTTCCCATTCCCTGTAACTATACTAATGTTCTCCCAGAAAAAGGAGAATCTGTGTGGGTAGTTTCTCCAGGTACTCCTATGTGTCCTGCTACCATACCTGTAGATTATGACCCAGGTGATTATCTGGCTCCTAAGCGTACCACTGAGAAGACTATAGTGTCCAAGCTTATTTTCTACTTTCATAAGTCCCCGGGGTATGAAGAGTTACTAACAAATGAGCAGCCTGTCACAATTGGGGATTGGCGCCTATGGTGTGCAAAGTCTCCATTTCGTCTTCGTTCCCCCTGGGATAGGGGCTCGCATTATGGGCACCCTAAGTACCCTGTCCAGCCTGAGCCAACATTTATTGGGAACTTTCCTCACCCTCTTCTTGGTCATTACTGGCTCTGTGATAATGTCCTCCACATGATTCTTCCCGCTACATATAATTTTTGTGTATTGGTAACCTTGAATTATTTTCCTAAAGTTATTCCTCTTAAGCCACTATCCCCGCACCGCTCTAAGCGAGAGGCTTTGTCCTTACCCTCCTCCGTTGCCACAGAGGATGAGGCGATTGAATTAGCCCTCCAGTATATTAATTCTACTTATCCTCTGACTAAAAAGAGACTTGTAGCCCTTTCTGCCACGGCCTGGATTCCAATTGGAGGCCCGGTAGCGGGTATTACTGAACTAGGTATGGCTACCCGGAGACTTCAGTCCCTACTCCATGTTTTAGTTCATGAGCTGAACGTGGTAGTCAATGCATTGCAGGATCAAATTAATGAATTAAGTATAGTTTCTCGGTATAATCGTATGGGCCTTGACTATCTCTTTGCAGCTCAGGGTGGCCTCTGTACAGTGCTAAATTCTTCAGAGTGCTGTACTATTGTCATAAATAGGACGCATGTAGTTAGGCATGCTATGGATAAAGTCCTACAGTTGGCCAGCCTTAATGTGGAGGATTACCGAGGAGGATTAGACCTTACCTCCTGGTGGTGGTCATTGACCTCCTGGATACGTCCCTTGTTCATTTCCCTAATAGTCTTAGTTTTAGCAGGGTTTTTGTTTTGTTTCCTGGCCTCATGTGCTTCGGCAGTATGCCGTCGGACCTTAACAAGTAGGGTAATGGTGATTCACAAGTCTATTCCTAGTTAGGATCACTATAATCTCCAGAGTTTGAGTTGTGAGACTTATCTCTGCATAAGCTGATTTTAGTCTCAAAGGGGGGAATGAGGCAGTGGACAAAGAAATTATATATATAAGAAGTGATATTAACTGTTAATTCTGGGATTTAAAAGCTTGAAGTTTGAATTCTTTTCACTCTGCCAGCAAAGTAAAGAGAAGGAATGTCATCTGGAGAATATTAGAAATCCAGCTTGGCCGAGCTAAGGTTAGGAAAGGTCAGTGAGAAATGAAACTCTGTCCCTTGTGAATTGCCAATGCTAGCTGGCACAGCTGTAAACTATTATGAATGAATAAAGGAATGAGCCAGACATATGATTAATTGTAGTTTAAAATGCTTAGATAGAAAATACTATTTAGAGAGAGAGAGGCAATAGATTAGTATTTACAAGTTTTTGATATTTAGAATATGTCTTATAAGAAATACTGATTCTGTGTAAATTAATAAGGTTTGTGTCTGTGTAGAATATCTGTTAAATTCTGTATTACTCTTTGTCTGCTGTTTAAGAGGTCAAACATGTGGTTTGACTTAGCCATAGTTCTGGCTGGTTCAATGTATAAGCTGATAGGTGAAGAGGTCAGAACTAGTCAGCTCTCTTCTCCTTGATTAATTATAGCTAAGTGTAGGACTGGCCTCCTGGAAGTAATAACCTGATATGTATGCTATTAAGTAAGATTGGCTTTTGACCCCTTTAATGAATGCCAGAGTTTAGTTAGCAGTTAGTACCAGGAATATGAGAAATCAATCATAATAACATGTAAGAGTTCTGGAGACCAAATGTCTGGCTTAAGGGGCCCCAGGTCAGAGGTCAGTTTAGGATGTCTGGAACCTATGTAACTGATATTTCAAAAGTAATGATTGGTTGAGGCAAGGTAGCCAATCAATTTCTTAACCAATTGGGAGTAAAGGGGGCTAGGCTAGGAGGAGGGCTTAGGACCCTATTTAAGTAGGAGCAGAAGCAGTTTACGTCAGAAGGAGCTCAGAAGAAAGAGAAGGACAGAAGGAACAGACAGAAGAAGGAGAAGACAGCATAAGAAGAGAGCTGAGACAGAGAGCTGAGAGAAAGACCCAGAGAGCTGAGAAGGAGGAGAAGAGAGCTAGAACTGATGTCTTGCTTTGTTTGCTGGCAAATAAAGAAGATTTTTCTCTCATTCTGGTGTGTGCTGTCTGACTCCTGAAGCATCACAAATTCATGCATCCATTCCTGCAACAGTAACAGTACTCATGTGGTGTATGTTCTTCAATGCCCTTGTCCCAACTTATATGTCGGTAAGACATCTAGGGCTTTGAAGCATAGGCTACGAGAACATAAGTTTAACATCGTGCACCAGAAGCGAGAGGCTCCTTTCATAGTTCACAGTATTGATCAGTCTCATACTTTCTCAGACTATCGATGTATAGTTATAGATCAGCTGCAAGTATCAATTAGAGGAGGTGACTTGGACCGAGCACTTATTCAAAGGGAGCAGAGGTGGATTTATCGCCTGAAGACTCTCATGCCAATAGGGCTGAATAGTCGCATTGAGTGGAAAGCGTTTTTGTAACTCCTCTCTGCTCCCCCGATGCCTGTACTGTTTCATATTTATTAGAGTCTGTCCCTTTAATTCCTCCTTCATAGCTGATTGGGGGTTGGTGTCAGCGTCCTTTTAAATTATGGACGCCATGTTTGTTCTCCAGCGGGGTTGGAGTAGGACTGACCAGCTCCCTGAAGGTAGGCATTCTGGGGTTCAATCTAGTCTATTAGGCCATTAGGGTAGTCGTATGTATGGTCTCTATGCTCTATTTATTTAGGACTGCTTTCTTTGCTAACTTTTTCAGGGCAATATCTGGCATTCGAGGGCGGAGCTCCCGATGAAGCATTTGGGAAACAGAAGCTTTCTGTCGAGCACACCCTCCAATCCACGCATAGCCCAGATATGTGTTATTATTCAGTATTTTGGTATTTAAGACAAATTAAAACCAGAGTTATAGTACTGATTATGTTAGCGGAGGTTTTGACTAATGAGCAGTGGCGTAGCGAGGGCGGGGCGGTGGGGGCGGACCACCCTGAGTGCACACCAATGGGGGGTGTCCTCTCTGCTGGCCTGCCCATGCCCAGTGCCTTCCCGCTTCTCGTATCTCCACAGCGCTGCTCGTCGTTGTCTCCTTCCAGCTTGGCCAGTGGCTCCACCTCCGCTCTTGACGTCACCGCCACGAGTCACGATGACGCCTCCTCCTCCTCCCACTGCGGCACCCTGCGTGCATGCGCGCCAGTGTGCCTTGTGGATCGTTGTCTCCTTCCAGCCTGGCCAGTGGCTCCGCCTCTGCTCTCGACGTCACCATCTTCTCGAGTCACGACAATGCCTCCTCCTCCCCCTGCGGCACCCTACGTGTGTGCGCGCCAGTGCGCTTTGCGGTTGCGGCCGGAAAGTGAGTAGCTGCTGACTGTAGCTGTAGTAGGTGTCCTTTTCGGTTGAATAGAATATCGGTTTTTCCTCACTATAGCGGGCATTCGTGGTGTCTGAGCTGCGAGCTAAGGACTTTTCTTGCTACCTTGTCTGACACTGTGCAACATTGGGAGGGCTCATGGGACATGGAAAAGGCAAGCAATACCCATTAAAACTTTTTTTTTTCCAGGTGCTGATTTCCTGAAAGGCTGGTGTACCTTATCAGACTGTAAGCAAAGTATGTACCCAGGCCCCAATTCTGCCAGTAATCAAACCAGCCTCTACGGTTATTGCTTGGCTTACTCTGTTTCCCCATCCGTTTTATGGTATTTAATAGGGTATTATTGAAAGGGTTGCACAGTCAATAGTTCAGCTGTAGTTCCAGAACCCGGAGTAGCTGTCTGATGAGTTTAGTATTCTGTGCCTTAAGGCTTATGATAATAGAAACATTATCAGATAAAAAAGATTAAGTATATAACACTTTTTCCTGGAGGTGCTTGTTAATTTTATTGGTAGGGTTTTCTTTTGTGTGATATCTTTTTATGCATGATAGCACTTGGGAGGCATCTTTTGTATTACAACGTCAACTTTCCGACACAAAGATGTGAGTTCATGTTGTTCCTAGGTGCATCCTTGTGTGACACCTCACAGTTCTAAGCGGTTAATTAAAAGAAGCTGGAATATATATATGTTTCTTTTCTGACCATTTATCTCATTTCATGATTATTGCTAAAAATAATTTTTTCATGGGGGGGGGGGGGGGGGGGGGGGGGGTTTAAAAAAAGGTCGGCCCCGGATGTCAAGTATGCTAGCTACGCCACTGCTAATGAGGAACCTGTATCATGATCTCGATGGTGAAATATGCTTGAGATTGATAACAGTCTGTAATTCACCAGTATATACAGTGAATACAGAGTTTCTAAAGTCTTTCCTCTTTAAAGAATAGCTCTCATCACTTTCCTTCTTGCCTTTATAGTTTGGTTGTTTTTTAATTAGCAATTTGTTGTTTTAATGAGTTCAATCACAAAACTAAATGGCAAGGGAAGACTCACTGAGCTTTTATGGCTGCTTTAGAGGACTATCTGAAACATTCGCTTGTTTTGTAAATAATGTTTTTTTAAATATGTCTTTTAATAAGACGTTTCAATATATTTTTAAATGGCATTTATGATGGTCCTTTAGAGTTTTGTGCAATTATTTAAAGTCTTTTTAGCTACTTATTTGCTGCACTTTGACCCCCATAAAAGGACAGGTTTAAAAGAATGAGTCAAGGCTATGGTCTAGAGGCAGCTTGCTACATGTCAATGCTACCACCTGTGTGGATCTCTGTTTGGTGAGTTCTTAACCTTTTAATCCCTGGTAAAGTGTGAGCTATACTGTTGACTGCTTGTTCCTTTTATTCCTTTCATTTCAATTAATTTTTAATATATGTGTTTTATAGTTGTTTTTGGAGTAGCCCTGCAACACTTATGATTTGATGTCTTTTTAAAACACCTTTTTTCTGTATTAATGGCTCATTCACTGTGCATACTGCTTTGATTATTGGTTTGTTTTGTTATACATGTGATTTATGATGCATTATTATTTTTTCTGATTATTTATAGTTTCTCTGGATGCAGTCCATTGATAGGCGAAACATGATTCATGTCGGGCTGGTGTAAGAATATTACTGGCTGAAGTGTTTTAACAATAGACTTGTATTCTGCTTCTTTGGACTGCCTGAATCAGAAAATGGACAGATGGAGAGGTGAGTAGAGAAAAGGATGGGCAACAAAGGAGAGGTAGAAGAAAATATCTTATTTATCATTCCCTCACCTTCTCTGCCTTATCTTGGTTATTTAGTAGAGATGCTAAAGTGGGCGGGTGTTTGCTGAATCTACCCTTCAGTTGGCACTGAACTATATAACTGTACATGTAGTGTGATGCCCACAGAGCAGCAGAGCATGGTAAGGGTCAGAGCAGCAGAGATGACCTAGAGTACATATGGGTGTGTAAGGCTCCATGCTGAATGTCTGGGCATGTGAGTGACACCATGGGTGTTCCTGAGATTCACGTGTATACATGTAGGGCAGAGGCTGCATTGGTCTGTGTGCCTGTGGCTGGGGCTGCACATATTGTACAATAACCAAACATGGTCTTATATCACAATCTGTGAGCTGCTTTCACACAACTGTAGTCTGGTTTTTGCTCTTTCCCTTCTCATATTTATTCTGATTTTGTTGAAAAGATGAAAATGGCACAGAGTTCAAAATGTTCTTTCATGAGTATAATAGCAAAGAAATGCAGAAACTTTTAAAAGCAACATTTTAATGCCAATGACAATATTAGTCTCAGCTAGCTGGATAAATACAAGACCGGCCATAAAATTCTTTGGGCTGTTGCATTGATTTAAAGTTAACCTCTCAAGCACTCATAATGATATTTTAACCATCAGCTATTGAACTAGTACATACGTTGTTTAGGTTTTAAAGTCCTTCATTACAGTTTCTGGTTGGACAGATAATGCCACATATTCAAATATCTGTCTACAATACTGATACCTTCTGAAGGTTTTCTTTTCATAAGTACAAGACAAATAGAAGGTGATTAAAAATTCCCAGTGTGACTCTTAAGAATTCAGCAGCACTTAACCTTCCAAAACAGGACTATAATTCTGTCATAACTATAATGAAGCATTCCATTAGTAAGAACCTTTCCATTTCAGTTTCCTAATACATGAACCACTCTCTGTTACAGTCTTCATTCCACATTTAGGGGTCCTTTCACTAAGGTGCGCCGGTGTAGGCGTGTGTTTCGGACGCACGCAGATCCATTTTTCAGTGCACCTGTAAAAAAAAATCCCTTTTTAAAATTTTGGCCGAAAATGGATGTGCAGCAAAATGAAAATTGGCGCACATTCATTTTGGGTATGAGGCCTTACTGCCATCCATTGACTTAGCGGTAAGGTCTCACGCGTTAACCAGGCGGTAGTGGTCTACATGTGTAGAATGCCTTTTACCAACCAGTTAATGCTATGTGCCGGAATATAAAAACTATTTTCCGGCGTGTGTAGTGGATGCGTGTAAAAACTTAAATTACCACCCGGGCGGTAATTCCAAATTGATGCGCATCAGGTGTGTGTAGGTGCCCCTTAGTTGGTGGGAATATCTGACAGTGTTTCACAGTTACAAAATATCTTCTGCATTCTCTACAAAGTCAGAAGTTAGAAAGACTACATGGGTAGTATGACACAATGGTATGTTTTGCTTTTCTCCAATGGTAGATACAAGCTCTCAAGGATTAAAATATATTTTTTTTCCTACCAGAACATTTAACAGCTTTTGTAACTCAAAAAAAAATTATGTAAAGTTTAATGTCAGACATAGAGAGATTGAGATATACTAAAGAATAGGCACAGCGTGCAAAGCTAATAGTGATTTTTATTTATTCCTTAATTTCTCTCCTGAATTTGTGGCCCCCTCTCAAAATTTTCGGTGGTCTAAAGAGGGCATAACTGTTTTTCTTTATTACATTATTGTTCTAATTGTGATGGAATATTTTTTTTGGCCTGTATTACCTAATTCAAGTATTGTACTTGGTGAAAACATGTTATAAATTAATAAATAAATAAGGGGGGAAAAAAAAGATACAAGCTCATCTGTGTGAGGGAGTTGGTGGGAAGGGTGTATTTGTGTTTGTATGGTAGGGGTGGTGTATGAGATCTGTGTGTGTGTCACGGGGTGTTTATCTTTGTATCCATGAGGATGTAAATGCACTCTCATATTTGGCACACTAATCTCTAGTGGTAGGTACCAATGTATTTATAGGGACCAATTCCCACCATTTTGAAAGATAGTAGTGCTGGGACATGAGCGACTAAGGATCACTCCTGCCCCAGGGAAGTCTGCTTGGTTGTGGGTGTATGAGGCTAGGGCTGAGAGTGTCTTTGCTTCTTACCTTTTGCCCTTCACTGGGACTGGAGTAGGGAGCGCTTTTCAGATCATTAGCTCACCAGGGATTTCACTCTCCCAAAGTGGAGACCTTTGATGCAAGATTGGGAAGGCCAGTGGCACTCCAGAGATTTACACTGGGGGCATCACAGGTAGGGGGATTTTTTTTGTTTTGTTATGATGCTCATGATACTTCTTGGGGTAAATTAATTCTACTTTCACAGATGCACACTGACCCAGGGCCGGTCTTAGCAAGTGCGGGGCCCTATGCAGACCAATCTGATGGGGCCCCATCCTAGCCCCGCCCCCACCCTAGCTCCAGGGCCGGCCACCCCTCCCTCCAAGCTCCCGGGCTATCCCCAGGGCTCCCCAGCTCCAGGGCTGGGCTCCCCAGCTCCCTCCCAGCTCCAAGGCTGGCTGGCTGGTCTCTGTCTCTCTCTCTCCTGTTACAAGGAATTAATTTATGCTGGCCTGCATTTCTAAAGCTAGAATTCGGGCCTTCATTTTAGTCTCCTGTGCTGCCTGCCATTGCACCTGTATTCTAAGGGAGTCTAATTGATCATTTAAGCAACTAGCCATTGTGATTAGAAAATCCTTTTCTGTGTCTATCTGCATGCATTCTCTCTCTTTGGTTAGTAACTTCTCATTCAATTCTGCATGTTCTTTTAAGGCTTTCTTATATATGGTCCACATTAACTAGAGACAAGCAGAATTCCTCTTGCTCCCTGACTTAATTGAATATAAATCAAATTTTGTTTCAATATCAGAGGGGGTGGAAATATCATCAGTTACATTATGGATCCAAGGATTAGGGCCAGAGGATTCTAAGCATTGCTTAGGCAAAGTGGGGTTATCTATGCCCTCCTCAAAAGAAACTGCAAAATTGGTTTTTATTTTATGCCAGAGCATGCCTAAAATGTTTGTTATACAGTACGTAAGTGCAATAAGCACGTAAGTACTTAGATATTGCCATGGCAACGACCATACAACATCCATCCAGCATAGCATTCTAAATATTCTAAATGCCCTGAAAACCTTATCAATTTATCAATCGGACTTATAATTAATGAAACCTGATACTCAGTTTTCTATAAAGCAGCAAAATACAAAAATATAATTTAAGAACACTGCTACCTTACTCGCACAGTATATCTGGCCGCATGTCTCCACCAATAAAATGTTACAAGGAATTAATTTATACTTGGCGATAGCTAGAGCACCCACTAATGTTTCTCCACCACTTACCTATAAGGTAAGAACGATTTACAATTGCAAGAATAAAAGGAATTAAGTGTATTTATTGGATTGCCTTAACCTGCATTACCAGGTTTAAAGAACAAGTACAAGAACACTATGTATTTAGATTCAAAAGGTTTATTAAGTTACAATATAATTAATGCAATCATATAAACGAGAGATAGTTCTTTTAAGAGACCTTTACAGATAATCTGTGCTTAAGTAAAGTAGCAAATCTAGATCAAAAGTTATAACTTACAGAACAGTCTTTGTTGTAGGATTGTTGAAGCTGAGAGAAAGTCTTTTGGAAAAGTTCTATTATTCAGCAGAGTGATGAGCACATGGTCAGGAGCAGGGAGCAGGGCTTCTGCAGAGATGGATCTGAGTTGCAGCTGAAGAGAGAATCTGCTTGTCTGGAACAGCTTGTATCTTTTATATCTTGCAAGCTTGCAGGAGGATATGATCACAGAGTCCCAGCACCTGCTTCCTGGTTTGCACAGCATTATGGTTATTGTAGTCTGTTCACATGATCATATTATAAGTCTTTCCTTTCTGCAGATGTCCTGGCGTCCATTTGTCTGATAGCTGATGGGAGGGGGCAGGTATACCTCTGATGACAGGCAAATGTTTTGTGTATGGTTTTCCTCTGAGTTCTTTGTTGTCAATGGGTTCTCCAGACTTTCTGTCTCTTGGGTCTTTGGTTTTCAGAGATGTCTGGATGAGCCTTCAGGTACCCACCTTAGTCATGCTTTTGTTAAATAGTCCTTCAATTGGGAGGAGAAGGAAGCTATATATCTCTCTTTTGTCTTTGTTAAGTGTTCCCAAACGTTTCCCAGGAGAAGGGAGGGAGAGAGTTTGAAAACTCTTTGCAGGCAGTACCTTTTGTCTTTTAAATGTTCCCCAAAGGGAGGGGGAAGAGGGGCTTGGAGTTCTGCTGCAGTTTTAAATATATTTTTAAAGCTGTATTTTTGTATCTGATTCAGCATAATCAATATTATGCTACACATTTAATTCTGATGATTAGACTCATGTCACACTATACCTCCCAGCTCCAAGACCCTCCTCCCTCCCCGCTCCAAGGCCTGTCTCTCTCTCTCTTTCCCTCCCACCCACCAGCTCCAAGGCCGGCTGGCCGGTCTCTCTCTCTCCCTCCCACCCACCCGCTCCATGGTCCCCCCTCCCTCTGAATTTTAAGTTACCTCGTCGTCAACGTCGGAACTGCCGGCAGGTAGCAGCAGCCGTGAAAAGCATGCGAGCTGCTGGGCGGCACTTCGGGAGCCTTCTTTTCCCTCGCTCAGCTCTGGTCCCGCCCTCAAAATGAGGGCGGGACCAGAGCTGAACGAGGGAAGGGAAAGGAAGTCTCCGGTAGCGCTGCCCAGCAGCTCGCATGCTTTTCACGACTGCTGCTACCTGCCGGCAGTTCCGACGTTGACGACGAGGTAACTTAAAATTCAGAGGGCAGGGGGACTGGAGCTTGGGCGGTCGGGGTGGGGCGACTTCAGGCATGCCACGCGGGGCCCCCTTGAGCGCGAGGCCCTATGCGGTCACCTCACCCTAAGACCGGCCCTGCACTGACCCATTTATATATTAATGAGCTATTTTGCACAAATGTGCATACAGTAGCTGGAGAACAAGGCCAGTGCTGGGCAGACTTCTACTGTCTATGCCCTGATCGTAGCTGGATAGATTTGGATGGGCCGGAGTGGGGCTTCGATGACAACTTCAGTAGCTGGAGAATGAGTCTAGTGCTGGGCAGACTTCTATGGTCTGTTTACTGACAATGGCAAGGACAAATCAAGATTAAGTATACATATATGTAGTACCCATCATACCTTATGCTATGAGTTTATATTGTTGGGAAGACAGGATGGACCATACAGGATGGACCTGCTGTCATCTATTATATTACTATGCAATGTAACTCATTATTTTGCTGTGTGGAACCTGATTTATTTTGCATTAGATGACACATTAATTTTATTATTGTAACCTGCATTGGACAGTTAGTAAATGGGGATTGTGGTATATGAGAAATCAATGAAATGAAGTGAAACATTAGGTGCCTGTTGGCTTATTATTATTTTTTTATTTTTCATAGCAAAAATAAGTACAATGGTACACAACTATCCAGATTTTATATGTCACATTGTTATACCTGAAAGAAGCACTTTTTAACATGAAAACAGATATAGGGCTGTCCTTTGGCCAACAGAAAGCATACCCTCAGACATCACTGTGACTCAGAAGCATTCAGTACACTCTAACATTGTACAAGGTGATATAAATAGTAGACCAAGATACATCTTTGCAAACAGATCTAAATACACACAAAATACTCAGATATTAGGAGATTATCATTTTCTCTCTTAATTACTAAATATTATGTCTATCAATATTCTGTATAAGATATATCCTGGTGCACTTGGGCAGGAACGGACAATTATTAATCACATATAGATTTCATTGCTACAGAATGATGCAAAAGGTGGGAACCTTTGTATCCAGTTAATAAGTGCAAGTAGATATCCTAGTACATGAAAAAACTAGGTTAGTGCAATGAATCCCATTTTCATCTAGTTAAGCAAAGAGTTTGTATGATGTCTTTAGGATTCGTGGTCAGATCATATATTGCCATGTCAATCTGATCTTCAAATATTTGCAGAATCCTCAAAGGTTTAGATCTGTGGAGATGGAACAGTCAGCAGGCCAGTTGGCTTCATTTTGTTGATGCCTCCATCCAAAATGCATACCCTTGGATACCCAACCTTCACCAGATGAGCTGCAAACTAAAGCAAAAAAAAAAAAAATTCATTAGTTTTGCCACCTTAGGGTTTTCTTTCTGCTTTTATGTCAGACAAGTGGCATGAAACAATATAATTTTCTTTTTCTCTTGCCAAGACTATTTGTCAATGCAGCCACATGAGATAACAGTGAAAGGGGGAGGAGTTAACTATGTACCGTCGGTATTCACTCCTAGTCACTGCCAACATGTCAGATTTTCAGGATGAACCTAATAAATATGTATGAAACAGATATGCATGCCTACTAACTCCAATGTATGCAAATCTCTCTCAAGCATAATCATTATAGTAGTGGTTCTCAAGCCAATCCTCAGGACGCACCTAGCCAGTCAGATTTTTAGGATACCCACAATGAAAATGCATGACACAGATTTGCATACAATAGAGGTTGTGTATGCAAATTAATCTCATGAATATTCATTAGAGATATCCTGAAAAACAGACTGGGTAGATGTGTCTTGAGGACTGGGTTGAGAACCCCAGTATTAAAGACTATCTGGCTAGAACTATAGAATATACACAGCAAGCACTGGTTTAGGCATTTATCCAGATGCAGCTGTTGCTGAAGCTCATCCTTTGCATTGCAAATTGGCTGTTCAGATTCTCACATCCTTGTTGTGTTTGGTTATAAATTGAGTAACCATGTGCACCTTCTTGAACACTCAAGCAAAATTTATTTCAGGTGTCTGCACTACTGCCCTAACAAGTTGTGCCATATGATTGGGGTTTAGGCCTCCCTGATCCTCAGTGGGGTTCACCATGTTCGTTTCTCCTGCACTCAGCTGCTTGTCTTTTTTTATTATCTTTGTGGTCATATCGCTTGCTCAAGGTCTGCAAATATTAGTCCATATACCCTACATTGTCAATTAAAATGTTCTATTACGTATTGTGTTGACATTGCAAGTAGTATACTATGCCATACTTTGTATTACTATTTGAATATTTTTACTGCTGTAATTGTCTATTGCTCATGATTGATTTATTCTTGCTTTGCACCGCCTTTAGGAAGGTGGTAAATAAATCCTAATAAATAATAACAGCTGCCATTTTCTGGATAAATGCCTTTGAAACTAGAAGAGGCAACTGGTTCTTTTTTGGCCTTGCAAAGGAAAATGTCTAGGGGGTGCAGACTGGCAAATGTAAGAATATCTAGCTGTCAAACACTAGAAATTGGCAAGAAGGTGTGCTTTTCCATGTTTCTGCACATTTTTTGCATGCAATTTATTTGCATACTATTTGGTTACTGCATTGGGTGCAAAATATTTTCCTTATGCATTTGTTAGGAAACTGTGCAGTGAACTTTGGAGCATGGTTTTAATGCACGGTTTACTACACTGGCCCTTTCTCTCTGGATTTGCCTTCAGCTACAGGATCCAAATGAAACATAAGGACTCTAGGAAAAAAGGTGAAAGCTGAAATGAGTAGACTATTTCAGTAGTTTCCAAACCAGTTGCTTGAGAGAAGTGTGCATGCAACAGGGGCAGTGCATGCAGATCTATCCATCTCATTAATATTCATTGTGGATATTCTAAAAACATGACTTGCTGGGGTTCCATAGGACAGGTTTGGGAACCACCTTTGAAGTCCACAAATTCACAAAGTTTATTGTAAAACTGGGCCAAAATTCACCTAAGTTACAGTGGGGCACAGCAAACCCTGTACATGAAGCTTGTTATGAAGGGTGGTTTTGTAGTACTGGTAAGCCTCGTTTCCTAGATGGGGCTACAACAGGAAGCCCTGTTTGCCTTCCACAAAAATCACTGCACAAACCTTAGGAACTGAGATTGCAACAGGAAGAAGCAGCAGCCTAAGAGATACTAAGTTTCCAAGGGGCCCTTTTACTAAGGCACGTAGGCGTCTACGTGCATCCAACACACGTCAAATTGGAACTACCGCCTGGCTACCATGTGCCCCAGGCAGTAATTCCATTTCAGCGTTACAACGCTTACCCGGTGATAATCGGCAGTGTAATCGCACTGACGACTTACACCCAGTTAACACACAAGACCTCACCAATAAGTCAATGGGTGGCAGTAAGGTTTCAGATCGAAAATGGACAAACGCTGGTTTTAATTTTGCTGCGTTCATTTTCGGCAACAAATAAGAGGCCTTTTTTGCAGGTGCTGAAAAATAGACCTGCAAACGTCCAAAACGCGACTACACCAGCGCAGGTCATTTTTCGGCGCACCTTAGTAAAACGGCCCCTTAATAACTTATCCCATCCTATAGGGGACCTTCAGAGCGGCTTACAATCTAGATGAACAAAAGTCTAAAGTAATCATAAAATCAGTCTACACGCATGTATGAAATCACCATTTCCACCAGAATTTACACATATAAGTGTTAAGTCATTGGATGCAGCCTTTTGACTTCAGGGTTTGTAAAACTGCCCTGATTACGTAAAATATTTTAGCTGATTTCATGTAGAATTGGCTCGTTGGCCTGGTGTTCTTCAGTGGCCCAACAGACTGCAGGTCATTCAGGGCCCCTTGATTGGCTTTTTTGATAGCTGTTTCTTCTGTATTTCTCACTGCTCGAGAAGGCATTGCTGAAGAAGATATGTGGCTGGAAACTATTTCTGGGAAACATGGTTTGCCTTTGTTCCAAGTTGGGAGGGGAGGAGAAGGCATTAGGAAAAATGTAAAATGTTTTGGAACAAATGGTTTAATGATATATATATATATATATATACTTGTACAATGCGCCTGTATCAAGCTTGTAGAAGACAGTTCTGCTTTCTCCACTGACAAATATACAGTTTTTAAGGTTTTGAACTTTACAAGCATTTAAAAAAGCCATGATGTGTTAGATCAAAGTCCTTCGACTCCAGCATTCTGTCTCTGATAATGGTTAGTTTGGGTCACAAATACAGGGCAGATCCCAAAACACAACTCTCACCGTTCATTTCCAGGGATGAGCAAAAGCTCAGCGAAGTATAACTAATAATTTTATATGGAGTTCTATTCCAGGAATTTGTTCAAAGCTCTCTTGAACTCCAGTATGTTAGTTGCCTTGACCACATCCTTGGGCAACAGATTCCAAGCTTTGGATGCACTCTTCCCAGGACCCTACATCTAACTGATTACCCCAAGCCATGGCTAAAGTTATAGCTTCTGACATTATGGAGGACTTAGAGCACAAGTAGTGGGTCTAACCTATCCTCTGTGAAGTTTATAAGGAGATAATGCAAAGAAAAACATCTAGGCTAGCAAACTTCATCTATGTCATAAGGAACTGGGTAGTCCTGTCCAGGTTTCCTCATTTGCCTGCAGGGTCTTGCAATTGTGAACTTCCCAATAGAGTTCCCCATGGATCATCAAACTACCTAACTGCCCATGCAACAGGCTAAAAATGAGATTGGATGAGCCTCTTCATCATGAAAAAGTTAAGAGGCTACCTAATACCTCCACCCTTCTTTGTCTTATGTATTGTAGCTAGATTTTACTCCATCTGTGGATTTGATAAAATATAAACAAGTGACACTAACAATTGAATGAATAGTTATATAATCCAAGTGGGTCTCAGAAGGAAATGAAGTTAACACAATGACACCAGTAAATTGCTGTGCCCATCTAGGTTGCAATACGCATGAAATCTATTAGTTAAGCTGTGTCTGAAAGGATGATACTAACTGACTTTGAAATTATCCTTAATGAGGACCCAGTTCCTCTAGGGCAGTGGTTCCCAATCCTGTCCTGGGAGAATTACAGCCAGCCAGGTTTTCTGGATATCCACACTGAATATGCATGAGAGAAATTTTGTATGCAGTGAAAGCATTGTATGCAAATCAATGTCATGAATATTAATTGCAGTTATCGTGGAAACCTGACTGGCTGGGGTTCTACCAGGACAAGTTTGGGAAACTGCTGTAGGGCTACTGCTTAGTGTGCTGGTAGTTCATGGGTGAAGGATATTACTCTCTTGTCTGCCAGTGAAGACTCCAGACTGTGTATTGAGGATACTTTTCAAGTAGCCAGGTGCAGTAGCATGCCTGATGTGCTCTGTGTTTTGTCTGCTTGTAATAGCACTATCTTGCCATGTACCTAACCTGATTGGTCAAGTAAATATGCACAACTAATCTATTGTTTCCTTGGCTTTCTTTCCAACAAATGCTTGTTCTTTCTTTGGCCAACAGTAATTGGTGATTGACTATGTAGACTCTAGATACAGATCTCTGTTCTCTTTGACAGTGGCAATGAATGCAGACTTATGTTTACCAACATCTTGTTTCAAGGTGCTTGCAAGGATGGAATTAAGTCAGGAAGCATCACATTAGGAGAATAGGAAAGAAAGAAACTGGCAAAACTTGCACGGGAGATCCTGTGCATTCCTGCTACCACCACATCTTCTGAGAGGACATTTTCTATTGCGGGAAGCACTGTGGAAGACAGAAGACTGTGGAAGACAGGACAGCTGAATTCTGAGATTGTTGATGACTTATAATTCATCCTCAGATTTAAAAAAATCATAACAGTGCTTCATAGGGCATATTTCTCCCCCACTGTACCCACTGGCTTTTAAATATATGTATATTTTTTGTTTTTTTTTTCTGGCCATGTGCTAATGTTTGCATTAGCAAGTGGTACCATTAAAAGTTCATGCAGGAGCCCAGGCAGGCCTATAATACAGCTTAAGTTATATTTGTTGTAATATGTCCTTACAATTTATTGTATATAGGCAGAGAGACGCGGTAGCTGTGTTAGTCCACTTTTAAAGAAATAAAAGAAAATAAAACATAGAAAAGAAAATAAGATGATACCTTTTTTTATTGGACCAACTTAATACTTTTTTGATTAGCTTTAGAAGGTAACCCTTCTTCATCAGATCAGAAATAAGCAAATGTTGATAAATAACAGTATATATAAGTGAAACATCAAAGCATTCCAGTGACAGTCTCACAGGATGAGGGTGGGGTGGATTAGGTGAGAGACAGGGAGAGCAGGGTGAATGAGGGACAGGGAGATATGCATGGTGATAAGAAGGTGACAAAGCAGTAGAATTTTATGGTTTATAATGGGCTAGAAAACCCAAATCTTTGTTAAGTCCTGCCTGGTGGGTGTCAAAATATTTAATCAATCTGACTTCAAAGGTCTTACATTCCTGGATTGTCTTAAAGTTTCCTTTTAGTATTCTCACCATAAAATCATTGATACAGTGTTCTGGTTTTGTAAAGTGCTGCCCCACAGAGATGACATCCAGGTTGACACTAGCATGTTTGTCCAATATAGCACCCTTCATTGAATGAATATACCACATTGGAAGATGAGCATGTGAAGGATTCCTTTATGTTGAATATTTTTCCTTTGTGAATGACTGTGGGATCCTGTGAAATGTTTTTGGCATACTTTGCAGCTGGATATATTGTAAGGATGTGCGACACCTCTTCTTTTTTGAGTTTTTATCAGGAGCTTGCTTCTCACTAGTTAAATGTTTTAAGTTGGGTGGCTGTCGGAAGGCCAGCACTGGTGGGGAAACAAATATCTCTTTCAGTAGTTCATCCTCCTGGAGTAGAGGCTATAGATCTTTTATGATTTTTCTCAATTTTTCCAGCTCTGGGTTGTATGTCAATACAAGGGGAGTTCTGTCTGTGGCTTTCTTTTCCTTGTACTGTAGCAGATTTTCCCTGGGTGTTTTAAGGGAGGAGGCAACATTCTTGGAGATTATTTTGGGGTTGTAACCTTTTTGTTTAAATGATTCAGTAAGGAGTTTGAGATGTTTCCCTCTGTCCCCTGGGTCAGAGCAGATATGGTGGTATCTTGTGGTTTGGCTGTGAATAATGGATTTTTTTAATATGTGAAGGGTGGAAGCTGGAGTTGTGGAGGTAACTGCATTTGTCTGTAGGTTTCTTGTATAACAGATGTTTGTATATAGTTAATGCTGACTGAAACTGTGGTGCCCCAAAAATTGACTTTTTCTGGGGAGTAGTCATAGTAACATAGTAACAAAGTAGATGACGGCAGAAAAAGACCTGCATGGTCCATCCAGTCTGCCCAACAAGATAAACTCATATGTGTATACCTTACCTTGATTTGTACCTGCCTTTTTCAGGGCACAGACCGTACAAGTCTGCCCAGCAGTATTTCCTGCCTCTCAACCACCAGTCCCGCCTCCCATCACCGGCTCTGGTACAGACCGTATAAGTCTGCCCTCCACTATCCTCGCCTCCCAACCACCAACCTCTCTTCCCCCACCTGCTCCGCCACCCAATTTTTGCTAAGCTTCTGAGGATCCATTCCTACTGCACAGGATTCCTTTATGCATATCTCACGCATGTTTGAATTCCGTTACCGTTTTCATCTCCACCACCTCCCGCGGGAGGGCATTCCAAGCATCCACCACCCTCTCCGTGAAAAAATACTTCCTGACATCTTTTTTGAGTCTCCCCCCCTTCAATCTCATTTCATGTCCTCTCGTTCTACCGCCTTCCCATCTCCGGAAAAGATTTTTTTGCGGATGAATACCTTTCAAGTATTTGAACGTCTGTATCATATCACCCCTGTTCCTCCTTTCCTCCAGGGTATACATGTTCAGGTGAGCAAGTCTCTGCTCATACGTCTTGGAACGCAAATCCCATACCATTCTCGTAGCTTTTCTCTGCACCGCTTCCATTTTTTAAACATCCTTCGCAAGGTACGGCCTCCAAAACTGAACACAATACTCCAGGTGGGGCCTCACCAACGACTTGTACAGGGGCATCAACACTTCCTTTCTTCTGCTGATCACACCTCTCTCTATACAGCCTAGCAACCTTCTCGCCACGGCCACCGCCCTGTCACACTGTTTCGTCACCTTCAGATCCTCGGATACTATCACCCCAAGATCCCTCTCCCCCTCAGTACCTATCAGACTCTCCCCGCCTAACACATAAGTCTCTCGTGGGTTTCTACTCCCTAAATGCATCACTTTGCATTTCTTCGCATTGAATTTTAATTGCCAAACCTTAGACCATTCTTCTAGCTTCCTCAGATCCCTTTTCATGCTTTCCACTCCCTCCCGGGTGTCCACTCTGTTGCAAATCTTAGTATCATCCGCAAATAGGCAAACTTTACCTTCTAACCCTTCGGCAATGTCACTCACAAATATATTGAACAGAATCGGCCCCAGCACCGATCCCTGAGGCACTCCACTACTCACCTTTCCCTCCGCCGAGCGAACTCCATTTACCACCACCCTCTGTCGTCTGTCCGTCAACCAGTTCCTAATCCAGTTCACCACTTCGGGACTATCTTCAGCCCATCTAGTTTATTTAAGAGCCTCCTGTGGGAAACCGTGTCAAAAGCTTTGCTAAAATCTAAGTAGATTACGTCTATAGCACGTCGATGATTTGATTGTAGGGTGGTATGTATTGAAAGAACTGTAAAATTGTTTTAGAGTTTCTTCCCCTCAGTCCAAATCATAAAAATGTCATCGATATACCGGTAGTATTTTAGGGGTTTAGCCTGATATGTATTCAAAAATGTCTCTTCAAGTTCAGCCATAAAGGCATATAGACAAAACCAAAAGAATGGTCACTCACTGGATTCAGGTCCAGCACACTATTGATGACCTCCGGTTCTTCGTTCAGAGAAACAAGGCTGGAGGGGTAGCAGTATAGACATGTATGATCATATTTTCCAAGTGTTGATAGAATTACACGGATTAAAAGCACAGAGGCCCTTTTACTAAGCTGTGTAGGTGCCTACGCATGCCCGTGTGCCAACTTGGAACTACCGTCTAGGTACTGCGTGGCCCGGGTGGTAATTTCATTTTTTATGAGCATCTACAATGCACACCAAAAAATATATTTTATTTTCTGGTACGCGGTGCTAACCAGGTGGTAATTGGCATTGTACGAACGCTGACAATTACTGCCCAGTTAACGAGTGAGACCTTACTGCTAAGTGAATGGGTGGTGGTAAGGTCTCAGACCCAAAATGGACGTGGTACAATTTTTATTTTGCTGCATGTCCATTTTCAGCGAAAAAAAAGAGGCCTTTTTTGTAGGAGTGCTGAAAAATGGATCTGCATGCGTCTAAAACACGCGCCTACACTAGCGCAGGCCATTTTTCAGCGCACCTTAGTAAAAGGACCCCATAGTTTGTTGAAATGTCTTGAAATTGCAGCAATCAGAATAATATACATTGAAGAGTAAATTATGTGAGTCGTTTGTTACTAATGTTGTGAAATGTGTATGAGATTTATTATTGTGTATGTAATTTTGTAATCCAACATTTTTTAATAAATAAACAAACTTAGTACACTGCATCTACTTGGCTTAACTGTGATGTAGAGATGAAACATTTATTGTAAAACCTGCATCTGTGTATCCAAGTTCAATTTGTGTTCATATCTTTACCAGGTTCCTTATTTTTATTCATATACTCATTTATATTCTGATTGACAATCTTTTTACATTTATTATTTAAGATTAGTTTAAACACTCTGTTCTTGTTCTTATTAACCTATAATACACAGAGCCTATAAACCACACTTAGAAAGGGTACCCCTGAAAGCCAGGCGGAAGTCAGGGAAAGGGAAGGAAGAAAAGGAGAAGCAGAAGGAGATCAAGGTAGAAGTAAAGGAAGAACATGAGTTCCGGGAAGATGATGATCCACCTAGGCAAAGAGGTGGGAGGCGCAAGGATGACAAAACACACCGGGTGCCCAAAAGGAGGAAAAAGCCCCCAATCCAATATGTTCGCTTTGAGATGGAAGGCTCTGGGACCGTGCTTGCACATCCGCTCTACCTGCTGCGTCACATCAAATATCAACATCTTCTAAAGAAAAAGTATGTTTGTCGACATCCTTCTTGCAGACGGCTTTTTCGACTTCACAGGCAGCTGCTTTCGCATGCCAAGCACCATACAGACCAAAGGGTTTACATCTGTGAATATTGTGCCCGCGCCTTCTACTACTACTACTACTACTACTATTTAGCATTTCTATAGCGCTACAAGGCATACGCAGCGCTGCGCAAACATAGAAGAAAGACAGTCCCTGCTCAAAGAGCTTACAATCTAATAGACAAAAAATAAATAAAGTAAGCAAGTCAAATCAATTAATGTGAACGGGAAGGAAGAGAGGAGGGTAGGTGGAGGCGAGTGGTTACAAGTGGTTACGAGTCAAAAGCAATGTTAAAGAGGTGGGCTTTCAGTCTAGATTTAAAGGTGGCCAAGGATGGGGCAAGACGTAGGGGCTCAGGAAGTTTATTCCAGGCGTAGGGTGCAGCGAGACAGAAGGCGCGAAGTCTGGAGTTGGCAGTAGTGGAGAAGGGAACAGATAAGAAGGATTTATCCATGGAGCGGAGTGCACGGGAAGGGGTGTAGGGAAGGACGAGTGTGGAGAGATACTGGGGAGCAGCAGAGTGAATACATTTATAGGTTAGTAGAAGAAGTTTGAACAGGATGCGAAAACGGATAGGGAGCCAGTGAAGGGTCTTGAGGAGAGGGGTAGTATGAGTAAAGAGACCCTGGCGGAAGATGAGACGGGCAGCAGAGTTTTGAACCGACTGGAGAGGGGAGAGGTGACTAAGTGGGAGGCCAGCAAGAAGCAGATTGCAGTAGTCTAAACGAGAGGTGACAAGGGTGTGGATGAGGGTTTTGGTAGAGTGCTCGGAAAGAAAGGGGCGGATTTTACGGATGTTGTAAAGAAAGAAACGACAGGTCTTGGCGGTCTGCTGGATATGAGCAGAGAAGGAGAGAGAAGAGTCAAAGATGACCCCAAGGTTTCGAGCTGAGGAGACAGGGAGAATGAGAGAGCCATCAACAGAAATAGAAAGCGGGGGGAGCGGGGAGGTGGGTTTGGGGGGGAAAATGAGAAGCTCGGTTTTGGTCATATTTAATTTCAGGTGGCGTTGAGACATCCAGACAGCAATGTCAGACAAGCACGCTGAAACTTTGGTTTGGATGCAAGGTGAGATATCAGGGGTAGAAAGGTAGATTTGGGAGTCATCAGCATAGAGATGGTAGGAAAAGCCATGGGATGAGATTAATGAACCAAGGGAAGAAGTGTAGATAGAAAAGAGGAGGGGACCAAGAACAGAACCCTGAGGTACGCCGACAGGCAGAGGGATAGAAGTAGAAGAGGATCCACCAGAGTGAACACTAAAGGTGCGGAGGGAGAGGTAGGAAGAGAACCAGGAAAGGACAGAGCCCTGGAATCCAAGTGAGGACAGGGTATCGAGAAGTATGCTGTGATCGACAGTGTCAAAAGCAGCGGAAAGATCAAGAAGAATGAGGATGGAATATTGACCTCTGGATTTAGCCAGTAATAGGTCATTGGAGACTTTAGTAAGCGCAGTTTCGGTTGAGTGGAGAGGGCGAAAACCAGATTGTAATGGGTCAAGAGCTCCCATAACTTTGCTGTGCATAGAATGATTCATACAGGCGAGAAACCTCTATAGTGTGAGATCTGTGGTTTCACCTGCCGTCAGAAGGCCTCTCTGAACTGGCATATGAACTGCCTCTGGTGACCACTACCTCTCTCCAGGTTGCATACTGCTGTTTCTTCTGCGCTTACTGGGTATTGCTACAGTTTCCAATTGTGGATCGCCTTGCCGAGAACTGTTCGTACCACTCTGGTCCATCTCAGCATCTGGATTACCACCATCCATCTTGGTCTCTCTTCCCTTTCCCTTCTTACCCTGTTCCTTCTCCCCTATCTAATGTAATTGTAATTGATTCAACCTGTGCATTGTAAGCCACTTTGAGTCTGCTTCATGTGGAAAAAAGTGGGGTATAAATGTTCATAAATAAATACATAAATTATTCAATATTTATTATCTTTTAATGGTTTGCATTATTTTGTGATTATTTATTTCTTATCATTTATATGTCTGGTAGCGCTATACAAATGCTAATAATAATAATATTAATTCTTTGTACAGATATGTGTAATAGTTTTGTATATGCCAATGTGTTTTAACTTATTATGCTGAGACCTACTGATTCTTTGTTAAATTTATGGTTCTCAATACTTCATTATTCTAGAGTAGAGAGTTGCATGAGGACAGAAATCTTTCCATTCCCGCCCATCCCTGCTGGAATCTTACCCATCCCCACTGGAATCTTAACCATCCCCACATCCATCCCTGTAAGAATTTAACCCACTCCAACCTATTTGTCTTCCCATTTGCGCAACACAGACCATAAAAGTCTGTCTAGCACTGTCCTCATGTTCCAGCCACTAAGGTTGTTGTCTAAGGGGCCCTTTTAGCCACATAGGTGCCTATGCACGCGTCAATTTGTAATTACCACCTAGCTACCGCGTGGCCTTGGTGGTAATTTCATTTTTTGCCACAAAATACTTTTTATTTTCTGGCACATGGAGCTACCGGGTGGTAAAAAGCATTCTGTACGCATAGACCATTACCGCCCGGTTAAAGAGTGAGACCTTACTGCTAAATTAATGGGTGGTGGGCAGTAAGGTCTCAGACCCAAAATGGACGCAAGCCAATTTTCATTTTGCCGCGTCTATTTTCGGTCAAAATTAAAAAAAGGTGGTTAGCTTAGCAGAGTTTAAAAAGGGGTTAGACGGTTTCCTAAAGGACAAGCCCATAAACCACTACTAAATGGACTTGGGGAAAAATCCACAATTCCAGGAATAACATGTATAGAATGTTTGTACGTTTGAGAAGCTCACCAGGTGCCCTTGGCCTGGATTGGCAGCTGTCGTGGACAGGATGCTGGGCTCGATGGACCCTTGGTCTTTTCCCAGTGTGGCATTACTTATGTACTTATAGGTGTGCTGAAAAATGGATCTGCGCGCATCCAAAACATGTGCCTATACTAGCGCAGGCCATTTTTCAGTACACCTTAGTAAAATGACCCATAAGCCCTTTCCAGCCCATCCTAAATCAGATTGCCATATATGAGACATGAGACAGAGATCATACAAATCTGCTGGTATCGGCCCTAGTTCATCACAGCCGGAGTCGCCACCTAAGCGTCACTCGACACATCCACACAAATGAAGTTATTTAAGTTTAGGTTTTTCATAACTTCCATTTTCTAATTAGAGGTCCTCTGTGCTCATCCCATGCCTTTTTGAATTCCGTCACCATTTGCGTCTCTACCACCTCATTAATGGAGACTTTCTGCATCTGTGATGTTAAAGCAAGGACGAGGAGACAGCACTCAAAGAACTTGGTACTTGAGAGGCTGGCCCAAGTGCAGCATACACTTCCATGGAAACCCCGTAGGAACTGATTCCGTCCCCATGGGATCCCCGCAGAACTGCTTCTGTCCCCGTGGGATTCCCGTGAACCCTGTTCCCGTGCAGGTCTCTATTTTAGAGTGCTTTTATAATATCTTAACACCCTATGTTATATTCCGCGTATGGATAATGTTAGTCATGTATAGTTTTCTCTCTATGTGCAAATGTGTCTTGTATACAGATTCATAATGTATTACCATATATAATTCTGATTATTGTTGTTTTTCTTTCTCACTGTGCAATTCTTTTCACTGTGCCTTTCACACGATTCTGGATACTGCTCAAGTCATGTTTCTGTTTAGACATATTTTATTCTCTGGTTTTCCTATTTTTATTTGTTCACCGATATACCACACTTTCTCTCTTATTTTTACTCTTCAGTCAAGATTAAGCTCCTGCACCCCAGACACCCATGTACTACACTTTTTTTGCACTGCACAGATGGTTTGGCTGTGTATAGGCATCAGTATGACGCAACACCTTTACATATTCAACAGCGGATACGTCACAGAGCCCAAACATCTCTTAAGATGCCACCATTTGGAGGATTCACTTTTCAGTAAGTTTGTGAGAGAAACGCTGCTGTGTCTCGCTTGTTCCGGAGTTTATTTAAGAGGCGTCTTCATTTGCAGTTATTTTTTGGGGGGTGTTTGGATATTCCAATTTAGCCATAAGTCAGCTGGTAACTTTCCTGGCTACAGCATATTATGGTGTGCGGTGTGTCTGCATTATTTTACACACTTTAGTTCCTGCGCCAGTTAATTTTAGGGCCCAATATAAGTACTACTACTACTACTATTTAGCATTTTTATAGCGCTACAAGGCGTACGCAGCGCTGCACAAACATAGAAGAAAGACCGTCCCTGCTCAAAGAGCTTATAATATAATAGAAAAAAATAAAGTAAGCAAATCAATTCAATTAATATGTACAGGAAGAAGGAGATGAGGGTAGGTGGAGGTGAGTGGTTACAAGTCAAAAGCAATGTTAAAGAGGTGGGCTTTCAGTCTAGATTTAAA
The DNA here is from genome assembly GCF_901765095.1 of Microcaecilia unicolor. NCBI lineage: Eukaryota > Metazoa > Chordata > Amphibia > Gymnophiona > Siphonopidae > Microcaecilia > Microcaecilia unicolor. The sequence continues at coordinate 428,912,936 of NC_044032.1, forward strand.
GGTGGCCAAGGATGGGGCAAGACGTAGGGGCTCAGGAAGTTTATTCCAGGCGTACATAAGTATTGCCACACTGAGACAGACCAAAGGTCCATCAAGCCCAGCATCCTGTTTTCAACAGTGGCCAATCCAGGTCACAAATATCCGGCAAGATCCCAGAACAGTAAAACAGACTTGATGCTGCTTATCCTAGAAATAAGAAGTGTTTTTTCCCCCAAGTCAATTTAATAATGGTCCATGCACTTTTCCTTTAGGAAGCCGTCCAGACTTTTTTTAAACCTGTTTACTAAGGTGTGCTAGTGTTTTTAGCACATGCTAAAAATTAGTGTGCGCTAACCAGGGCTTTTTTTGAGGGGGTACTTGGGGGTACTGAGTACCAGCACCTTTTCCATTGTCTACTAAAATTGACCCATGGACCCCAGGTTTTAATGAAAGAGCTCACCAATTCTGCCTTGTCATAGATTCTGTGACAGGTTGGAGGGGACCTGGCTATTGTGGGGTGGGTCCCTCAGTCATCACCCCACCCCTGAAGAGTGGCCTAGAATTTGAGTACCGGCACCTTTTTTGCTTGAAAAAATGCACTGGCGCTAACCATGTAGATGCCCATAGGAATATTATAGGCATCTACATGGTTAGTGCATGCTAATCATTAGCGCCTACTAAAAACGCTAACATGCCTCTAGTGTGGCTTAGTAAACAAGGCCCTTAGTATATCAGTTGCTATTGCTTTACGGCACTATGTTTACCACCCTTTATTTTCACCCTCTTTTAGTATACTTTCACTTTTACATTTTTGTAGGTTTTTACATTTTGTAACCTTTGCCTAGACATTTACTGGTGTCTTCATTTGCAGTAATCTTTTGGGGGGTTTTAGATATTCAAATTTAGATGCAAGTCAGCTGGTACCTTTCCTGGTTATAGTAGATTATGGTGCGCAGTGTGTCCGCAGTCTTTTTACACATTTTAGCTCCTATGCTGGTAAATTTTAGTTTTTTAGTTGGCATTATTTTAGAGTACTATGTTTCATTGTCTGGCAAATGTCTTGCGGAAAAGAATACTCTAAATCTACATAATAACAAGCATACTTGATTTCACTTAATTGAGGGGTCTTTTGAGGGGCCTTTTTACAAAGGCACCCTGAAAAATGACTTGCGGTAGTGTAGGCGCGGGTTTTTGGCACGCATCCATTTCGGGTCTGAGACTTTACTGCGAGCCATTGACCCAGCAGTAAAGAATCCGGGCGGTAATGACCTATGCGCATCAAATGCCACTTGGCGCAAGTCCGTTGCGAACTTCCTCACCGGTCTGAAAAACCTCCTGATAATTAGTTCAAAAAATCTTTATAATGTTTTTTTATCACTTTTTTTAAAATACCTTCTTGCTTTTCTTATCTTGCACTTTAAATTATGTTTCTCTATAAGGGACTTTAAAGTACAAGGACACTCATCGGGTGCAGAGAACCAGAGAGTATGTAATTACGACATATAATTGCCGGTTTGTCTCCCGAAAAAGCTTATACTGAAATGGAGGTGCTCTGTTGAGAAAACCAACAAGTACTCACTTTGAATAAAGATAAGCATCCAGATAATGCCCACATTCTGTTTAAGGAGATGCTGAAATTGCCAGGCCATGTGCCACAGGTCTCTGGTAGAGGCTAGAGAGAAAATTAATTAATCTGAGCAAGTCTCCCTCCTGAACACTTTCTGGAATTTCCACCAGACGCAGGTTGTTATTTCTAGCCTGGTTTCCAGATCTTTGATTTTGACCACTAGGGTACTAAACTGTTTTTCTTTAGCATTTTGACTAGTCGCCACCTGATGCAGAGAGTCCTCCACCAAGCCTGTTCGTTGCTACACCTTGTCAAGTTCCAGGTCCAGACTATCCTCGAGCCAGGTTGTAGTCCCTACCACACACAGCTGTGGTAACAATGGAAGTGCTGTGGGACGCAATTCAAGGTTTGAACTTCTCCCTTCAGCAGATATCCAACTCCTTTAGGGGTTGAGGTTTTGGAATTAAAACAAACTTATCAACAACTGTCTGGTAAGATTGAAGCTCAAGTAAATAAGACAATCACTAGAATGTGAAGTTAAATGTCTTCAGAACTTTGCATCAATAGTTGTAAAGGATAATAATATTCAAGCTCGTAAAGCTTGAATATTTGGAAAATCAGGCTAGAAGGAATAATCTAAGATTCTTAAATTTTCCTAAATCGCCGCTTATTCCAGCATTGGAGATGTTAAAAAAATACTTTCATGAAGTACTGGGCATTCCAGCTGAAGGCTATCCGCCTATAGTTAGAGCCCAGTATATAATGGGAATTCCAAGAGTACCAACAGATCAACCCCAGCCTGATTTAAATTTGACTGAATTCTTAGAAAGTTCTTTAGAAGTTACATCAGAACAGACTACTCTTCTGGTGACTTTTGCTCTCGAGCCAGACAGAAACAATATATTTCGCTCTTATTTTCGCCATATTAATGCTCTTTTTCTGGGATCAAAAATTCAAATATTCCCTGATTTAGCCAGGGACACACAAAAAAGGAGAGAATTCCTGGTCTTAAAACCAAGAGTTCTCAACCTAGGTGGTGTATTCTTGTTAAAATTTCCTAGTAGATATATTGTGTCTCTAAATTCAATCAATTATGTTGTTTTTTTTTGACCCTGAGAAACTACAGGAACTTGTTACCAGTAAGGAGGGAGAAAGAGAGCTTTCCTTGGTTGTACCCATTAGTTAAAGAATGCTATATCTTGGCTGCGAGCATTAGCAGCTCCTTCTGCTCCATTGATTAAGATGAGTTTTATTTTACATTTTACCTTTTTCTTTTTATCTATTTTCCAAGTATCTGGATCACAATTTGTGGACAAAGTTGAATAAGAAAGTTTCTATTTATTAAATCGCTTATATTATAATTAGTGCTCACATTGCCATACATTTATGTTTTTTTTAAATCACATTTTACATTATCATTCAAGTACAATTCTTGAAACCAGAAAAGATGACAATTGGTCATTTATAATTATACAGGAATTATTTAAAACAATCTTAATTAACTCAAATCAAATCATGATCCTTTCTCATCTTTAGTCCACAATATGGGGGGGGGGGGGGGTTAATAACTATACATCAGGAAATTTACAATTTTTCAACAATGAAAAAGGAGGTAGAGCAAGAAGTCCAAGTGTTTTAACTTTACGGCGTAGAAGTTATTACAGGTCCTGGTGGCGCAACGAGTGAGCTAGCTAACTTAGATTCCAAAAAAGAGTTCAATTGTTTAGAATCGTAAAATAGATATTTAACAGAATCCAGTTTTATAACACATTTGCACGGAAAATTTAACCAAAATAGCGTGCCCAATTGCTGAGCCTTTGGGCGAAGTTTGAGAAATTCTTGTCTTTTTTTCTGTGTAACCTTCGAGATATCAGGATACATTCGTACTTTATGTCCTAGGAAATGCCATACATTTATGCTTATTATGTGAATGTAAAATTAAAATCTATAAATAAAAAAATTGCCTTTTTTGTGGTTAAGTGGCTTCCCAGGATAAGGAGCATCAGTGGGATTTGAACCCTGGCTTCCATGGTGCTCAGCCTGATGTTCTAACCATAATAGTTACCTGCATCTGAACATCACTACAGTGGATGACTGATAGAAAATTCTGTAAAAAGGAAGTAAAGAGTAAAAATCTTTGTGTTGGCACACCTCACTGAAGGCTTTGGTAAGTGACTTAAACATTGTTTTTTTCCTTGAACTAATGGGTTGAATGACATTGACAATGCACTGACTGACACTTAAGTCAGCAGTATAAATACAGAGTGCAAAAGCAGACCAACTTCAGATTATTAACCCATATCCAGATATGGTGTTTTCTGATTTATGAGCGAAGTGTGTGTTTCAAGTGTTGAAAGACATTTGACTTAAACATAATCTTACTCTTCTTTTACATCTGCATGCCTAGAAACTGTAATTATTTCCTTTTCAAGGATGGCTAAACAGGACTGGGCTTGGAGATGAATGAATTACAGCAGAAACAAGGTTTTGATCCGGGTGTAGTTCTACAACTCGGTGCCTAGCAGAGAATTTGTGGTAGGAGCCTATTCTCTAAAAGAAAGTAGGCACCGACTTTCCTTTATAAAATACTGGTTTAAGTGGGTATTAACATCCCTAAGATTTAGGCACTCGCAGTTATACCAGCCATAGAGATAGAATAAGTGCATGCGTCTAAGTGCAGTAGAGACACATATGGGACTAGATTCTTTATATCATGCCTAAAAATTCAGCACCAAAATTAATTTTGCCTACACACATTCTAAAACGTATGCTTAATCTAGGCATACTTTATAGAATGTCTAAATTTCCACATGGTTTATAGAATATGTTGAGTGCTGGTCCATACAACTAAATTTAGTCGCAGGCAGTTATGCCAAGTAAAACCTGGTGTAAATGCTGATGCCTAAATAATGTGCAGACTGGGTGTACGCTATAACCACACACATAGATATTAGAAACGCCCATGACCAGCCCATTGCCACACCCCCTTTTCAACTATGCGACTTAGAATTTATACGCAGCATGTTATAGAATACGTTTGGCATCAATTATAATTTATGTGCAGAACTAATTAGTGCCAATAATTACTTGTTAATTGGCAATTATCAGCACTGATTGGCTTGTTAACCAATTATGTTATGTGTGGAAATCTTGGTAGAGATATACAGTGGTGGAAATAAGTATTTGATCCCTTGCTGATTTTGTAAGTTTGCCCACTGACAAAGACATGAGCAGCCCATAATTGAAGGGTAGGTTATTGGTAACAGTGAGAGATAGCACATCACAAATTAAATCCGGAAAATCACATTGTGGAAAGTATATGAATTTATTTGCATTCTGCAGAGGGAAATAAGTATTTAATCCCTCTGGCAAACAAGACCTAATACTTGGTGGCAAAACCCTTGTTGGCAAGCACAGCGGTCAGACGTCTTCTGTAGTTGATGATGAGGTTTGCACACATGTCAGGAGGAATTTTGGTCCACTCCTCTTTGCAGATCATCTCTAAATCATTAAGAGTTCTGGGCTGTCGCTTGGCAACTCGCAGCTTCAGCTCCCTCCATAAGTTTTCAATGGGATTAAGGTCTGGTGACTGGCTAGGCCACTCCATGACCCTAATGTGCTTCTTCCTGAGCCACTCCTTTGTTGCCTTGGCTGTATGTTTTGGGTCATTGTCGTGCTGGAAGACCCAGCCACGACCCATTTTTAAGGCCCTGGCGGAGGGAAGGAGGTTGTCACTCAGAATTGTACAGTACATGGCCCCATCCATTCTCCCATTGATGCGGTGAAGTAGTCCTGTGCCCTTAGCAGAGAAACACCCCCAAAACATAACATTTCCACCTCCATGCTTGACAGTGGGGACGGTGTTCTTTGGGTCATAGGCAGCATTTCTCTTCCTCCAAACACGGCGAGTTGAGTTCATGCCAAAGAGCTCAATTTTTGTCTCATCTGACCACAGCACCTTCTCCCAATCACTCTCGGCATCATCCAGGTGTTCACTGGCAAACTTCAGACGGGCCGTCACATGTGCCTTCCGGAGCAGGGGGACCTTGCGGGCACTGCAGGATTGCAATCCGTTATGTCGTAATGTGTTACCAATGGTTTTCGTGGTGACAGTGGTCCCAGCTGCCTTGAGATCATTGACAAGTTCCCCCCTTGTAGTTGTAGGCTGATTTCTAACCTTCCTCATGATCAAGGATACCCCACGAGGTGAGATTTTGCGTGGAGCCCCAGATCTTTGTCGATTGACAGTCATTTTGTACTTCTTCCATTTTCTTACTATGGCACCAACAGTTGTCTCCTTCTCGCCCAGCGTCTTACTGATGGTTTTGTAGCCCATTCCAGCCTTGTGCAGGTGTATGATCTTGTCCCTGACATCCTTAGACAGCTCCTTGCTCTTGGCCATTTTGTAGAGGTTAGAGTCTGACTGATTCACTGAGTCTGTGGACAGGTGTCTTTCATACAGGTGACCATTGCCGACAGCTGTCTGTCATGCAGGTAACGAGTTGATTTGGAGCATCTACCTGGTCTGTAGGGGCCAGATCTCTTACTGGTTGGTGGGGGATCAAATACTTATTTCCCTCTGCAGAATGCAATTAAATTCATATACTTTCCACAATGTGATTTTCCGGATTTAATTTTTGATGTGCTATCTCTCACTGTTACCAATAACCTACCCTTCAATTATGGGCTGCTCATGTCTTTGTCAGTGGGCAAACTTACAAAATCAGCAAGGGATCAAATACTTATTTCCACCACTGTATAGAATCCAGGGGATAGCTTATAGTTGGAGCCCTACCTATGTCCTGCCCCTCAGAAATACACACAGTGGAGCCCTTTTACAGAGCGGCATTTATGTTCGCTCTTTCGGGACTACTGTCGATCCAATGCTGCTGCCAGCGGTAGCCCTGCCCCGAACGTGTGCCATCTCCGGGAGCGGAAGCCCCCCCCCCCCCCCGGAAATGGCTTTGTGTGGCAATAACCCGGTGGTAATCGGGCATTGGCACATACTGCCTAGTTACTGCCGGGTTAGCATGGGAGTCCTTATCGCCACCTCAATGGGTGGTGGTAAGGGCTCCCCGTTGCATGGAAATGCGGTAAGAGTTCTCTTACCGCATGGCCATGTGTGCCTGGGGTCTTTTTGCCTGATGCGGTAGAAAGGGCTCTGGTGCGTGGGAAAAATGGCCCCTGCTGCCAGCGCAGGGCCCTTTATCCTACAGACTGGTAAACGGGCCCCTATGTAAGTTAAGTAGGTATTTGCAGAATAGCACTTGTCCCCACGCTAGCATTTATGCATATATGCATGCACACATTTACATGTATACACATAAATGGGAGTGCTTGGGTCATAGAATTGCTCTGTAAATCTTTCTGCTTTCTAACCTCTGTTCCTCCCCATATCCCCTGCTGTACTGTAGTGCCCTGTAAAAAACTATTTTCATATTTTGTACAATTCAAAATGCATCAAACTAGAAGTTTATTATTCACTGATCTATTCTATACAACATATTCTATACTTTCACTGTGAAAGAATAATTCATAGAAATATTCAAAATTAAGGAGAAACCAAAAACTCTTGATTGCATAAGTCTTCATACCTCTTGACTCAATACTTGGTGGAAGCTCCTTTTTGCAGCAGTAACAGACAGAAGTCATTTAGAAAAATGGTTCTCAAAAATATTCTGGGCTGCAAAGGTTAGGACTTTAAATCAGGCATGGACATTGTTTAAAAATACCAGCATGAAAGACCAGACCAGATATAGTCCATGTATTAACAAGGGTGGAAAGAAGAGCAAACGACAGCCAGCATGGTTAAAAGTTGATGTGAAAGAGGCTATTAGAGCTAAAAGAACATCCTTCAAGAATGGAAAAAGGATCTGAATGAAGAAAATAACAAGCAGTATAAGCACTGGCAAGCTAGACACAAAGCACTGATAAAAAAGGCTAAAAGAGAATACAAAGAAAAATTTGCCAAAGAGACAGTGGGACTATTAGATCATGAAGGAGGAAGAGAGGCACTCAGGAAGGACAAAGCCATAGCGGAGAGACTGAATTAATTCTTTGCTTCGGTCTGCACGGAAGATGCAAGAGATTTACCTGCATCAGAAACAGCTTTCAAGGGTGTTGATGTGGAGGAACGGAAAGAAATCTCGGTGAACCCGGAAGATGTACTAAGCCAAATCAACAAGTTAGAGTGAAAAATCACTTGGACTAGACTGTATACACCCCAGGGTACTGAAAAAACTCAAACATGAAATTGCTGATCTGCTGTTAGTAATCTGACGTTAAAATTGTCCATACTACTTGAAGATTGGAGGGTGGCTAATGTAATGCTGATTTTTAAAAAGGGTTCCAGGGATGATCCGGGAAATTATAGACAGGTAAGCCTGATATCAGTGCCAGGCAAAATAGTGGAAACTATTATCAAGAATAAAATTACAGAACACAGAGATAAACATGGTTTAATGGGACAGGGCCAGCATGGATTCAGCCAAGGGAAGTCTTGCCTCACCAATTTGCATCATTTCTTTGAAGGCGTGAATAAACATGTAGATAAAGGTGAGCCAGTTGATGTAGTGTATCTTGATTTTCAGAAAGCTTTTGACAGTTCCTCATGAGAGACTCCTGAGAAAATTAAAGTCATGGGATAGGAGGTAGAGTTAAATGGCCATTTTTCTCAGTGAAGGAGGGTGAATAGTGGAGTGCCACAGGGATCTATACTGGGATTGGTGCTATTTAACATATCTATAAATGATCTGGAAATCAGAATGACAAGTGAGGTGATTAAATTTGCAGATGACACTAAAATATTCAAAGTTCTTAAAACAAATGCGGACTGTGAAAAATCGCAGAAAGACCTCAAAAAAGTGGAAGATGGGCATCCAAATGGCAGATGAAATTTAATGTAGATAAATGCAAAGTGATGCACATTGGGAAGAATAATCCAAATCTTAGTTACCTGATGCTAGGGCCCCCTTAGGAGACAGCACTCAAGAAAAAGATCTAGGTATCATTGTAGACAGTATGCTGAAATCTTCTGTCCAATGTGTGGCAGCAGCCAAAACAGCAAATAGGATACTAGGAATTAAGAAAGGGATGGTAAATAAGACCATTGCTTCATGGTGCGACCTCACCTTGAGTATTGCATTCGATTCTGGTTGCTGTATCTCAAAAAAGATATAGGGGAATTAGACAAGGTTCAAAGAAGAGCGACCAAAATGTTAAAGGGGATGGAACTCCTCTCATATGAGGAAAGGCTAAAGAGGTTAGGGCTCTTCAGCTTGGAAAAGAGACAGCTGGGGGAGGCGGGGGGGATATGATTGAGATCTTCCAAATCCTGAGTGGTATAGAATGGGTAAAAGTGAATCAATTTGTCACTCTTTCAAAAGGTACAGGGGACGCTCAATGAAATTACATGGAAATACTTTTAAAACAAACAAGAGGAAATACTTTCTCACTCAATTGACGGAGGATGTAATAACAGTGGTTAGCATATCTGGGTTTAAAAAAAGGTTTGTTCAAGTTCCTGGAGGAAAAATCCATAGTCTGTTATTGAGATGGAGATGGGGGAAGCCACTGCTTGCCCCGGGATTGGTAGCATGAAATGTTGCTACTATCTGGGTTTCTGCCAGTACATGTGTCCTGGATTGGCCACTGCTGGAAGCAGGATACTGGGCTAGATGGACCTCTGGTCTGACCCAGTATGGCTATTCTTATGTCCTTATGAACCATCAGCCTGTCGAGTTATCAGGATATCACCAATGAATATGCATGAGAGAGATTTTCCTATAAATGGAGATAGTAGACATGCAGATCTCTCTCATGCATATTCATTGGACATATCCTGAAAACCCAACTGGCAAATGGTCCCCCAGGACAGGTTTGAGAACCACTGATTTAGAATAAGCATCTACCAAGACAGGACCAGAGGAGAGAAGAGAAGCTTGTCAGCATATGTCTTCACCACATACATGTAAGCAGCAGACGCTCCACTCGGCAGGTCAAGTTTATCTTGGAATCCTGTATAACCATTAACTCTGGAAAACAGTATCCAGCCAGGCCTGGTTCTGCTGCACTTTGGAGGACAGAACTTCAACCTGGGGTGGGACCTCGAACCGAGTCAAGCTGTGCTGCCTTTTGAGAGAAAGTCAAGTGCATGCCGCAGGAAAGAATTCGCGATTCCAAGGGCTGGCTTTTGTGTTTTATTTTTCCCCATCTGTGAAAGGAACAGGTCACCCCTTATCTCTGCACATAAATTATTTTGCTTCACCTTTAACTCACTATGTGGCTGTGTTTACAAAGGTTGTGGGCCTGCCCTTGCCCATGGTGCTACACTCATTAAAACTCATCACAACTAAGGGGCCCTTTTACAAAGGCGCATCCAGCGTGTGCCAAATTGGCATTACTGCCCGGCTACTGCATGCCCCGGGTGGTAATTCTGAATTTGGTGTGCACCAAAAACACGCGTTAGAAAATATTTTCTATTTTCTACCATGTGGTGCTTACCCAGCGGTAAACAGCAGTGAGCGTATGCTGCATGCCTACCGCCCGGGTAGCACATGACCATTGGAAGTAAGGTCTCAGGCCAAAAATGGATGCGCACTGGTTTTTATTTTGCCACATGTCCGCTTTCCGGCCCGCGATAAAAGCTAGCCGGCGTGCGCCCAAAAGACGTGCTTGCACTTGCCACAGGCCACTTTTTGACATTGCTTAGTAAAAGGGCCCTCAGTGAGATTTTTGTAGTTGCAAGGAAAAGGTTTTTGACCTCTGTGTACTTGTGAATGCCTCTCCTTTCAATAGCTTACCTGGAAGCACATATGGCTTTCTACTTGAACTCTGCTATACAGCATACACTGAGGGTTTGCGGAAAGCTAAAAGACATACTCAACATCAGAAAACAATTTATTTTGTTTTATAGTACTGAGCACAGCTCTACGCAAATGATTTATGAATACATTGATGTTTCATAATCTATATTAATGTATAGAAGGATATGTGTGCGCGTGTATATATATATATTTTATTTTAACTTTTTTTCTCTAAGCCTCTACCTTCATTGCATCTTGCTGTGGGAAATATTTTTTTCTTTATCACAAAATGATAATTTCTGACGCAATCTTATCTTACTACACTGCTGAAAATGTAAGTGTGCCGGAACCAAACATTTGTAAGTCGATATTCAAAATGATTTAACCAGCCAATTAAATTGCCTATTTGAGGCTAACCGCTAATTTTCAGCAGCAGTTAACTGTTTAATGCAGCTGAAAATAATTGGTTAGTGCCCTACTGAAAACCAGCTATGTGGGGGGCATTCCAGGGGCGGAGTTGGTACTTTGTTGATTAAGTACCGACACTGAGCACTTAACCGGCCAGGTTAACTGCATAAAGAGGACTGCATAAAAGTCAGTCCTATCTTATGCGGTAACCCATAGCCGGTTAAGTACTGAATATCACACTTAACTGGCTCCATAACCCTGGAAATTCAATGCCGGTGCCTGGACATGGCCTGGCAATGAATTTCTGGGTTTAACGTCAGCAGTGATCAGGAAAACACTAATTAGTGCCGGCTGAATATCAGACCCTTGGAGGCAATTCTATAAATTGGTGCCAAGTTTAGGACCCCCACTGCCACGTGTTTAGCGCCAATTCTTTATCGGCATCTGAACACCAAGATTCCGTTAAAGAATACGAGCAAAAGTTGGCACTGGTGCACCTAAAATTAGGTGCCAATAGTTATGTCAATGACAGTCTTGACTTTGACACCTACATGTGCCCTCAAGTGTTGAGTAACACAGCATTCTAAAAGTTGCGTGAATAACTCAGAGATATGTTCATGATTCGTCCACATGTGCTAAGTGATTTTGGCGTGTACATTACAGCGCTTAGCACTTATGCAAATAAATACCAATTTGTGGCATCAATCACGCATGTAAATGCTATTATTCTAATGCACGTACTCAATTGTTGCCTATCTTTAGGCACCAATTTACAGAATTGCCCTGTTAGGCCCCTATTTAGTAATCTGCATTAGCTGCTTAATTTGGGAATAATCAGGGGCTAAAAGTTAACACAACACCTTAACAGCACATGGTAATTTCCTCATTAACCAGCTAACATGAAAGAGAGCATGGAATGTGCTTTACAGTTAACATGGAGGTAGCTGTGTCCATTATCTGTGAACATGGGAGAAAATGCAGTACAGTCAATGCCAGCTAAAGAAATGTGGCTAACTGCATCATGTTACCTTCCATTTGGTTATTGCATGCTAACATTTTTTTCTATGTGTTAACTGAATAGGGAAATGCTAGGAATGTCCCCAACAATTGAGGTTGAGGTTTTGCTGTTTCCATGCTTTAATTTTGGCATTTACTGTTTGGTAACTGCTAATCCTCACTGCAATTTAGTAAATAGGAGGGCTCAGTGTAAATCTACCATAACACGGGTGTCAAGGCCTATCAAGATGCAAGACAAAACAAGTATTAAACGAAGTTACCACTTATTTTACCCACGCCTGCGGTCTCTGGAAACTGAAGTGTTTACACTAGTAGGAATCATTCTTAGATTAACTTACCACTAAAACTTTCTCACAGTAAATGATATCCCACAGACAGACAGGCAAGCGATTCACACCTCCCAGAACCCAATCTTCAGCCTCCCTAAAGTAGTTAGCCTTGCAATTTGATAATGCCTGACAGGGCATGCACAGGCTTCAGAGTTGAACAGAATTTATGCTTGGATAAAAGGACAACCTATCACAGAGTAAAATTCTGGCATAATCACTACCGCTCTTAGAAAATGAAGCATCGCTGTTACCCACTCATTAATTCGCTCCATATATATATTATCTATATATATAAAAGGCAAGACCAACGTTCTATGAAGCCTCCAGCCGGAAGTGTGAAGCGCCAGAGATATCCGGTTTCCCCATGAGTGAAGGAAAACAGCACAGCACGAAATCTCACACAGTGAAGGACTCAGAGGGGGGGAGGGGAGAGAGATGCCCTCACTCTCTCTGTAACAAAAACACAGAACAGCAGGAAACTTAACACTGAAGGACTGGACTGGGAGGGGGGAGGGGGAGGGAGAGAGGGCAGGGACACACACTCCCACATGCACACTCTGAAGAAAACCTTGCTAGCCCCCGTTTCATTTGCATCAGAAACGGGGCTTTTTTTACTAGTATATATATAAAGCTGAACACCTGGGTGAGGTGTAAATCAGTCCTCAAAGTCCATCCAATGTATTCAAACATAGCTCATGTATATTGTGACAGCATCTGTATTCTATCAGGGAAAAGTGAAGGGGAAACGTTTCCCACAGCAGGTAAAAAGGAAAATCAGTAGGAAAAACTACAGTTCCCAGGAAGCACGAAGCCCTAGGGGAAGACTCTTAGGAACAGTGGCATCTCCAGACACTAGTTTCACCAGTATAAAGGGGGAAGGTGAAGGGATTTTGGACTTAGTTCATGCCTTTTTCAAGTTGTAGCTTTAATTGAGTTACAAGTAGGTATTTTTTGTCTCCAGATGGTTTACAATTTAAATCTGTACCTGAGGCAACAGAGGGTTAAGTGATGTGCCCAAGAAGCCGCAATGGAATTTGAACTAGGCTTCCCTGGTTCTCAGCCTGTTGCTCTAACCGTTGAAGAACATATTAATTTAGAGAGGGTAACCAGAAAGAAGAGGATCAAACCAAACATCTGACAGACAATTCAGCCTGCTCAGAAGAGCAGCCCAGGCAGGAACCTTGCTGGGGGGAGGTTGTGACTGGGGGTTTCCCCAGTTAAACTGGTGGATACAAAACTGGAAAACTAATAGGGTAGAAAGGTGCCCAGCAGCCAGAATCATAGGAGGGAGGAAGCAGAGACCACTAGGGGTTCTGCCACTTCTACCTGAAACGCTAGAGCATTTCCCAAACTGTGGGTCAGGACCACAAATGAGGTCACAAAACTTGCATTTGGGGTCAAGGGCTCGGGAGGGCTTTCCATAGGTACATCCTTATTGTGCACCTCTGGGAGTCACACAACTTTATTTGGCTACCATCATGGGGTCATGGCCACAAAAAGATTGAAAAGCTTCTAGAAATGCTCAGCAGGAATAAAATAAGTCTGGCTGGGAGAGGAACTGTTATGGCTGCCACTTTTATATATTTGCACTTTGCTAAAAACAGAAGACTGCTAAAGAAGCCTGAGTTTATTTTTGTTGGGACTGTACAGCTGATAATCAAACAAGGCTGGGGAAAGAAACTGTTTTACTATTATGTGTCTTGTGTTTGCTTTGAGCCTAGGGCTACCAGAAAGTGAAAATATTTATTTCCTGTAGTCAGAGGCATATTTATTTATTAGGATTTATTTACCACCCTTTTCAAAGAATTCACTCAAGGCGGTGTACAGTAAGAATAAATCAAACATAAGCAGTAGACAATTACAGCAGTAAAAATATTCAAATAACAATACAAACTATGGCATAGTATACTACTCACAATGTCAACACTATCTAATTCAAGGCCTGACCCAAAGGTCAGATCATCTAGAGAGGAGGTGTTAGTACAACACTCGCTGCATATATCCTGAAAGCAAGGTTTGCCAGAAAAGACTGAAAGATGAAATGACTGTTGGGACGGTTAAAAGGCAAGACAATAGAAGCTATTAAAGTCAAAAGGATGTCTTTGGAAAGTGGATCCAACTGAAGAAAAAGAAAGAGCATAAACACTGGTAAAGCTTTCATAAGACAGACCTAAGTAGAGAGGTTTGGTAGCCGTGTTAGTCCACTCTTAAAGGTAATCAATAGAAATCAAACAAAATCAAACATGGAAAATAAAATAAGATGATACCTTTTTTATTGGACATAACGTAATACATTTCTTGATTAGCTTTTGAAGGTTGCCCTTCTTCGTCAGATCGGAAATATTTCCGATCTGACGAAGAAGGGCAACCTTCAAAAGCTAATCAAGAAATGTATTAAATTATGTCCAGTAAAAAAGGTATCATCTTATTTTATTTTCCATGTTTGATTTTGTTTGATTTCTGTTGATTACCTATAAGACAGACCAAAAGAGAATTTAAAAAGAAGGTTACCATAGTATAAACTTTTTCAAGTACATTTGAAGCAGTAAGGCTGTGAAGCAGAAAGTTGGACCACTAGATGAGCAAGGGAAGAAAGAGCTCTCAGGGAGGATAAGAACACAGCAGAAAAACTAAATGAAATCTTTGCTTTGGTCTTTACTGAGGAGGATGTTGGGAAGATATTCATACTGGAAACAGTCTACGATGGTGATATGCCAAGCCCCCTCCCTACCCATCTTCAAATCCTTGCTCAAAGCCCATCTCTTCAATGTTGCTTTCGGCACCTAACCATTGTACCTCTATCCAGGTACAATTGACTGCACTTTTTGACTACAATTGATTGACTGCACTTTTTGTCCTTTAGATTGTAAGCTCCTTTGAGCAGGGACTGTCCTTCTTTGTTAATTGTACAGCACTGCACAACCCTGGTAGCACTATAGAAATGTTAAATAGTAGTAGTAGTACTACAGTAGAAGGCCGGAAATCTGGACCAACCAAGAATCCAGACCCCTCTCATTTTCGTGCCAACCATCGGAGAATCTGGAAAACTACCCAAGAATCTGGACTCCCCCTCCCTTCCCCTGACACAGTTCAACTTCTCTCCCGGTCCTGCACACTCTCCCTCCTCACATGATCCTTCACTCACTCTCCCAGGCCCCCAAAGCTACGCCTCCCCCTTCCTTCTCTCCCTTCTTCCTCACACGATCCGGCATCTTTTCCCCCACTCCTGTCCCTGCCTGCTTGCTCCCTCTCTAAACTCAAGTCCTGAAGTCTTCGCAGTCCAGTGATAGCAGCAGCCTTACTCATTTTGGCATGCCCTGAGCTTTTCCCATCTGACCCGTCCCGCTCCTTCCGAAGACAGGAAGTTGCATCAAAAGGGGCAGGACGGGTTAGAGGAGAAAGGCCTGGAGCATGCCAATGAGTAAGGCTGCCACTGCAAAGACTTCAGGACTTGAGGTTAGAAAGGGAGCAAGCGGGTAGGGCCAGGAGTGGGGAGAAAGACGCTGGATTGTGCGAGAAGGGAAGGAAGGTAGGGGGAGGTGTAGCAATGCGAGGGATGGGGGGACACTTGGGGGCCTAGAAGATTGATGCAGAAAGGCTGCCCGAGAATCTGGAAAATCCCCAAAATGTGGACTGACCCAATCCCCAAGCAATCTGGATTTTTGGACTTCTACTGTATTTGTAAACTGTTTAGAAAGACTATGCACAAATTTGGGACAACAGAAGTTAGACTAGGAGCAGGTAAACTACAGTCCACTGGCCAAACCTGGACCACAGTCACTAAAATTTTCACTGGCCCCACATCACAAATTTTATAAGTCCCCTGATTCACCACCAACTGTGCCACTGGTCTGCAAGTACCAAGGGAAAATCAGAGGCAGGGGTGATATCATCCTAAGCCCAGAATGTTCACCTTCAATGCTACATGGATACTGGTGCATCATTAAAGGTGGACATTGGGGCTCTAAGTGATGACACTGACAGACTGACCTGTAAGAGCCATTGTACGTTCCTGCCTCTGCTTTCCTCTCTGTGACAATGACACATGTGGAGCTACACTGGAGTGGGTAGAAAGATAATTACATGGGGGCTGGTGCTTGCAAAATTACCTGCTTAGCCTCACTCATCAGACCCAATAACTCCACTGGGGATGGGTTTAGTGGGGAGATCCTTTGCTCCTTAAAATAATAACCACACCAGATCCAATCATAGATGCAGATGCAGCCTAGGCCAAAACAAACTTTGACCTAGTTGATAAAGGGGAATGTAATTACTATAAAACTGTATTTTGAAGTCTTCCTCACTTTCATCTCTATCTCTAGCAGTCTTCCTTTTTCAATTTCCTATCTCATCACTCCAAACACAACACACACCTGACTGCATAGATGCACACCTCCAACCATCCACGCTCACATACACACAAATCTCTACATACTCTCCATCTATACCCTCTGTATATAGCCATACTTTCCATTCCCCACCAAATACCACCTCAGTACAAAACTCTACATATCCAGATTAGAAACTGGTTGACTGACAGACGTCAGAGGGTGGTGGTAAATGGAATTCAATCAGTGAAAAGAAAGGTGAGTAGTGGAGTGACTCAAGGATTGGTATTGAGGCCGATTCTATTCAATACATTTGTGGGTGACATTTCTGAAAGGTTAGAAGGTAAAGTTTACTTTTTTGCAGACATGAAAATTTGCAAGAGAGTGGACACCATGGAGGGCATGGATAACATGATTGATGATCTAAAGAGATTAGAATAGTCTAATGTTGCCAGTTAAAATTTAATGCAAATACATATAGAGTGATGCACATGGGGTGTAGAAACCCAAAGAGCTGATTTTGCTAGGGGGTGAGATGATGATAAGTGCAGACTGGGAGAGGTACCTTGGAGTGAAGTGTTGGAGGATCTAAAGGCAACAAAACAACTTGACAAGGTGGTGGCCAAAGCCAGTAGGATGCAAGGCTGCGTACAGAGAAGCATATCCAGTAGAAGAAAGGAGGTGTTAATGACCCTGTACAAATAATTGGTGAGGCCCCATTTGGACCGTATCTCATTAGGAACAAATGACTTTGAGTGATCCAGAAGAAGGTGGCAAAAACGATAGGGGCTTCTGCCAGAAGATGTATGAGAAGACACTTGAATACCTGAACATGTATACCCTAGAGGAAATGAGAGATGGGGGATATGATACAGACATTTAAATACTCGCAATAATATGCAAACTAATTTTTTTCAGAGATGGGGAAGTAGTAGAACTAGAGGTCATGACTTGAGGTTGCAGGGTGGGAGACTTAGGAGCAATATCAGGAACTACTTTTTCACAAAATGGGTGGTGAATGCCTGGAATGCCTTCCCAGGTAGGTTGTGAAGATGAAAATGGTGACAGAATTCAAGAATGTAAGAATAAACACAGGGGATCTCTATAAAGAAAAAGGATGCAATCTAATTAAAGCAAAACTTTAATGATCTCATAGATGGAGTAAGCTTTGACGGCAGTTTCAGAGGCTGGGAAATAAGACCTGTTCAGGGTAGACTTCTATGGTCTGGGTCCTATAAATGGCAAAAACAGACAGACAGACCCTTCCGGAAGCTGCTAAAATCTTACCTCTTCAAGCAAGCCTATACAAATGACCTGACTTAAATTAGGAGTCCATCTACGCTATCCGGATCAGACTATAAGACAGAACCTGAAATATGCTTTCTTATTTATCCTTTCTGAATTCTTCCCTCTTCCTACCCTCATTATACATCCTTCTTCAATTAACAACACACTATCCCAATATACACCCTCTTCCCTCTCCCTTCTTCTACCATCCTCCTCCCTTACCCATTTTACTTACCCACATCTAATTGTTTATCCATTCCATGTTATCTTATAAACCTGTTATATTATGTAAGCCGCATTGAACCTGCTAATAAGCGGGAAAGCGCGGGGTATAAGTATTACAAATAAATAAATAAAGCTGGAGTGGGCTTCAACAGCAGCTCCAGTAGTTGGGAAGCTGGACTGGAGACAAGCAGACTTCTATGGTCTGTGCCCCAAAATTGGCAGGGAAAGACAGAGACTAAGAATGCCAGTGTTTAATCATGAAGAAGTAGAACCCGTGGGATAGTTCTGCCAATCAACCAGCAGATGAGATAGAGAACTGAAAACTGAGCTGAGACATACCTCTCTTGGCATCCAGCCCAGATCCTCAGTATTTACATAAGCAGTAAGGAAAAACTCAGAATAAACACAATAACCTTAAACAACTCGATAACCTAATACTAACCAGATGAGCAAACATGTGTGGGGATGGGACGACTTTCCTATGAAGAGAGGCTGAGAAGGCTAGGGCTTTTCAGCTTGGAGAAGAGACGGCTGAGGGGAGATATGATAGAAGTGTATAAAATAATGAGTGGAATGGATCGGGTGGATGTGAAGCGACTGTTCACGTTATCCAAAAATACTAGGGCTAGAGGGCATGAGTTGAAGCTACAGTGTGGTAAATTTAAAACGAATCGGAGAAAATTTTTCTTCACCCAACGTGTAATTAGACTCTGGAATTCGTTGCCGGAGAACGTGGTACAGGCGGTTAGCTTGACGGAGTTTAAAAAGGGGTTAGATAGATTCCTAAAGGACAAGTCCATAGACCGCTATTAAATGGACTTGGAAAAATTCCGCATTTTTAGGTATAACTTGTCTGGAATGTTTTTACGTTTGGGGAGCGTGCCAGGTGCCCTTGACCTGGATTGGCCACTGTTGGTGACAGGATGCTGGGCTAGATGGACCTTTGGTCTTTCCCAGTATGGCACTACTTATGTACTTATGTACTTATGTATCTCTGGACAACTTGTAGAGAACAAGAGATATGCAGGAAGTACCATGCAAGATGACAGTTGCTATTTGACCCATTACTAAACATCTCAGAAACCTCGGATGGGCCTCTGGAATAGTGGAAAGAACTAGTGGAAAGAAAATGATTAGGTAAGACCTAATTCCTCCTTCCATAACTTAGCTTTGCGCTATTCCAGAAACTGTGGGATGTTAAAAGGCAATTCCTAGAGTGGGTGGGGATCCTGGCACCACTGCCCCTGAGGACTGAAGTCCTATAACTGGCTTACAAGTGCACTGCAATGTCCCGCAGGATTCCCGGCTTGCAGCACTGCGGTACCCCAATGCTGGCTGGCAGGTCCCACAGTGGGAATTGCTGCTTAACTGCCTCTGTGGGAGTTGCCATTCACCCTGAATGTCACAAGTGCAGAATAACGTGTCCCAAGTGGTGAATCAAGATCCGTAGAAACAAAAGGGGTTCGCAGTTTCCACAAAAATTCAACAAAAGAAGGAAGTGGAAAACACAACTTCAAGAGATCAATCTGAGACACCAGGGTGAGATGCTCCAGGAAAGCTTTATTAGGACCCTACATGGTCCGTGTTTCGGCTTTTAAAAAAGCCTTCATCAGGGGTCTATAAAATAACATGTATATAATAATTAAATTAAAATCAGACAAAATATGTAACAACAAATATGAAAACACACCTTATATAAAAAATTACATTTAATCCTCTGACTTAAATTTTAAATATTAACTAAACTAATACAAGTACTATTACTATATCATCAGACAAACATCATAGAGGTCAAATAGTAAATAAATAATATTTAAATGAATAATTTTGGAAACTTTGTAAAAACCTACTTCAAAAAATATATTGTATCTGTATTACCATGGGTATATAATATCAATCCATAAGTACATAAATTAATATAACGTATAACAGAACAGATTTCTTTAAACATAAAAACTAATAATGAATATAACATGCTAAATAAAAATACAAATACAAAGTATCTACAACAGATGATTTCTTAATACATACAAATTGAACAGAAATGAAAATTGAACATACCGATCAGTGGATGCACAAAGTGTATACTGATTGACTATGGAGCACATGAAATATTGTCTCTATAAGAGGACAGCAGAAAAAATATATGAGTAGAAAAAATAAGAAAAATTACTAAATGCAAAAATAGTAATAAAAATAAAAAACATGTCAAAGCATATAACGACCAATATCATGAAAAAAATAAATGAATAAAAAATGAATGAATATATAACTATGTTTAAATTATATATAAATATATTTCATAGTAACATCATGGTAATAAATGTCACAAGCAGATATTAAAAGTAGCATAGAGGTGAGCAATAGAATATATATTTAAAAATGGGTCATATTATGTTAGCAACGCATGATTGGCGATGAAATATAAAACAGACATCTATAAAAAATCCATAAAAGATAAAAATGTATATTTAAACATCTATACCAGTCTTCAAAATGTATATAAATATATTTAGTAATGATGATATCCCAAAATAATAAAAACCACAGATAAAAGCAAGAATTACAAAAAAAACCAAAGGCATGTAATCCGGACACATATTGAGAGCCTGACGGACAAAAACATTTAATAAACATTTAATAAAAAGGATAAGATGTGCACTCTCGCACCACAAAGTGTGAAAAGAAAAAACAGAAAAAGGACTATGTGCCAACATAGATATATGATATATCTTACATTTCAAATATGCCGACGGGTGAGATACAAATGAATATATACATCCATAACGGTAAAAGCGCCAAAAAATACAAACGAAAATGTAAAAGAAAATGTTAAGCGTATGATTGTCAAGCTATCAAACTAGGAGCGAGCTAAAAAATGTATCAGTGATGCTATATCAGCAAAACATGATAAACTAAATAAAATCTAAAATAAAAATAAAAATAAAAAGTACCTTACCTGAGTAAAATGAAGTGTACTGCCTCGTACCGACAGATTCGATTTGAAATAGTTTGAAAAAGTTTGGCGCCAAAACCCACCCAATCTAAATAGCGCTATACTAAAACGTGGACTTTATTGATAGGATGCGTAGAATTTCAAAATAAAGATTGACAGATATGCTGACTAATAAAATGCGAGTGACAGTTATATCAAACAATTATTTAAGGAGCTGATGGGTGAAATTAGTGAAAACGCTCAAGGGTCATAAAGAATATAAAAACTAATTAACTAAAATTGATCCAAATTCAATAGACTAGACAACAGATTAATTAAACTACATGTTCTGAAGGTAGTGATCTTATTGTCCTCGCTAATCACTACCTTCGGAACATGTAGTCTAATTACAGAATCCGAGGGTATATATTCATACTTCATCATAGTATCATATTAGATGCAGAAAGTTTAATCTCATGTTCCATTTGGGAAGTAAAATATTTGTAATCACACTTCATTCTGTTTTTATCAGAAGAATGCAAGGATGAAATAAGGATGAAACAGATCTTCAGTGGTGTCTCACAAACACAATAATGATAAAAATTCAATGCTCAGATGAGGTACTATATGACATGAGAAAATGATTTCTCAGTGAGTTTTGTTATGAAAAGTTTAGTTTGATTCTCCATCTAAATGTAAAACTGTGCGAAGAAATACATGGCAAAGCCAGATCTTTTCTATCCATCAGTATCAGTATTCAGTACCATCGTGTATCAGGAGGCACAATGAGTTCACTGTTTATTTTCATTTTAATTGCACACCCTAAGACCTCAGAATCCCTATGGATCATATATCAACCTGTGCTTACATTAGATCGTCAGGCACTGTTAAACCATACTGCTTTCAAGTGTGGTTTTTTTCTATATGACATGAGACACAAAGTAGACAATGTATACAATACAAATCTCATTTAAAAAAAAGGTCTGATTTTTGTGGTGGACTACAGCCAGGTTGCATTCTTCTATAGATCATATAGGTGATTGCTTGCGTGGGAAGTAATGTTAACATGTTATACTTGGTTTTAGATACACAGGAGAGTGGGGCAGTGTGTGGAAAAATAACAGGCTGTACTGTAACGATGGTATACATCTTTCTGTGACAGGAAACAGCATCCTTGGGGAGAAATTCAGATAATATGCTTCTAGACATTTAAACTAGAGGGTAGGGGTGATAAAAGGAAGCAAGGGAATTCAGAAAGTCACCCCCAGGAAAAATATGATGGCAGTGGGGAAGGTAATGTTAATATAGAAAAACATCTAAACTCATTTAATAACACAAGGAAATCATGCAAACTCATTTAATAACACAAGGAAAGCAATGTGCACAAATGCTCATAGTCTAAGTAAAAAGGTTCAAGATTTGGAAGACCTAATGTTTAAGATTTGGATATTGTTGCTATTACAGAGACATAGTCCAATGATTCCCATGAATGGGATGGGACCATACCAGGCTATAATCTTTTTAGTAAGGATAGGGAAGGACAAAGAGGTGGAAGAGTGGCACAGGGTGTGAAAAATAAAATCAGAGCAGCTGAAATGCAGGGAACCTGGGGAAAGGAAGAAGATATATGATCGTCCTAGAACGAGAAGATGGAACCTCTGGCACAAATAGAGAATCTGGATAAGGATCTGATTGAAGATATCCATAAGCTTGGAATGAAAGGGGAGGCACTACTGCTGGGAGATTTCAATTTGCCTAATGTGGATTGGAACATCCCATTGGCAGAATTGGAAAGAAGCAGAAGGATCGTGGATGCCTGTCAAAGTGCTCTGCTCAGACAATTGGTGACGGAACCCATGAGGGAAGGGCTGATGCTGGATCTAGTGCTCACAATGGAGGAAGTGTTTCCAATGTCTGGGTGGGTGCCCACCTAGGCAATAGTGATCATCACATGATATGGTTTGATATAAGAGCAAAAGCGGAGTGCAGACGCACAAAAGTCAAAGTACTGGATTTCAGACATGTTGATTTTGGTAAAATGGGGGAATACCTGAAGAAGGAACTGATGGCATGGGAGGCATAGAAGTGAAAGCGCAGTGGTCCAAGCTGAAAGCTGCCATAAATATGGCAACAGATCTTTATACAAGGAAAGTAAACAAAAACAAAAGAAACAGGAAGACTAAATGGTTTGCAAAACAAGTGGCCAAAAAAATATGGGCAAAAGAAGTTGCATTCAAGAAATAAAGAAGAACACAAGAGGATCACAGAAAAGATTACCAGATTAAACTCAAAGAAGTGAAGAGGGAAATATGGCTAGCGAATGCACAGGTAGAAGAAAAACTGGCTAAAGCTGTAAAGAGAGGTGACAAGACTTTTTTCAGATATACTGGGGAAAGGAGAAAAGCTAGGAATGGAATTGTAAGACTAAAAGATGCTGAGAATGGCTATATGGAGATTGAGAAGGATAAAGTGAACGTGTTAAATACTTATCTTCGGTGTTCATGGAACAAAAACCTGGAGTAGGGATTGAGGTCGGCTGCCGAAGGTATATCTGGAAATGGAGTAGATATTGCACTGTTCATGGAAGAAAACGTTTATAAACAATTTGAAAATCTGAAAGTGGACAAAGCTATGGAGCTGGATGTGATACATCCCAGGATACTGAAGGGGCTCAGAGAAATCTGGTGGGACCTCTTAAGGATTTATTTAATAGCTCTTTAGAGACGGGAGAGGTTCTAGGGGATTGCAGATGAGCTGATGTGGTCCCTCTTCACAAAAGCGGGGACAGGGAAGAAGTGGGAAACTATAGGCCGGTAAGCCTCACGTCGGTGGTAAGAAAAATAATGGAGTCATTGCTGAAGAAAAAGATAGTTAACTTTCTAAAATCCAACGGGTTACAGGATCTGAGGCAACTGGATAAAGGGCATGCGCTAGGTGTAATCTATTTGTATTTCAGCAAAGCCTTTGATACAGTTCCTCACAGAAGACTCATGAATAAGCTGAAAGGGCTGAACTTAGGACCCAAAGTGGTAAACTGCATTGGAAACTGGTTGACTGACAGGCGACAGAGGGTGGTGTAATTGGAATCTGCTCAGAGGGAAGGAAGGTGAGCAGTGGCATACCCCAGGGGTCAGTACTCTTCGGCCCAGCCCCTGGTAAGCCTTTCTTTGGCTGAGAGGTGCCCAGCTCTACCACCGGCTGCCTTTCAGGTGCTGTGGAGGACTTGCAGCTCATCTGCATATCCTTTACAGCCTTCCCTTGGGTGACTCCCAGGTCCACTCAGGGCCTCCGCTCTAGGTGCCGCGCACCGCGGCATTTTCTCTTTACATTTATTTTTCTCCCAGTTACTACTTATGGCTCCAGTACACTTTTTCTTCTTGGTACTGCCCCTTCCTAATCTGTTTCTCCATCTGAAACCATTGTACACTGCAGGAACACATTGCCCACCCTCTGTATTCATCATCTCATCATCTCTTTTTTCCTCTTCCTTTTTCTCAGCTCTGAACCTTCAACATTTCCTTCCTTCCATTCATCCATCTCCTTTCTATCTGAGTACATCTTGCCTTCGTCGCTGTCATCATACCTGTCCTACTCTTCTCCGTACTCTCTTGCTCCTTCTCCTGCTCTCCGCTGGGGACATTAATCCCAATCTTGGTCCTCCACATCAGCTCTCATCCTATTTGTGCAGGTCACACCATGATATCTCCAATCTAATTTCTGTTCCTCTCCTCCACCCTTCTTCCCTGCCTCTCTCTTGCGCTCTGTGGAATGCTCGCTCTGTCTGTAACAAACTTTCCTACATCAATGACCTCTTTATCTCTCGTACTCTCCATCTGCTTGCCCTAACTGAAACTTGGCTTTACCCTGAAGACTCTGCTTCAGTCGTGGCCCTATGCCATGGAGGTTATCTTTCCTGCCATATTCCTCACCCGGTTGGCTGCGGAGGTGGTGTTGGACTACTACTTTCACCCTCTTGTAGATTTCAACCTCTTCTTCCACCTCAGTCTCACTATTTTTCTTCCTTCGAAGTCCACTCCATCCGTCTATTTGCTCCTCTGCCTCTCCGAGTAGCAGTCATTTATCGACCCCCTGATAAGTCCCTTTCTCACTGACTTTGATGCCTGGCTTTCTTTCTTTCTTGAACCTTCATCTCCTTCCCTCATTCTTGGGGATTTTAACATTCATGCTAATGATCCCTCTGACTCTTATGCTTCTCAGGTTCTTGCTTTAACATCCTCTTTCAATCTTCAACTGTGCTCCACTGCCCCCACTCACCAGAATGGTCACTGTCTTGATCTTATCCTTTTCTCAAACTGCTTACTCTCCAGTTTCTGTGCCTCAACTCTTCCCCTCTCTGACCATCATCTGATAACTTTCACACTTAAACACCCTCCTCCCCAGTCCTGTCCAATCTTAACCAATACATTTAGGAATCTTCAGGTTATTGATTCTTCTACTCTGTCCTCCAGTGTTTCAAATCTCTTCTCTACCACTATGTTATCCAAGTCTGTCAATGAGGTTCTCTCTTCCTATAATACTATTCTCTCCTCTGCTCTGGATACTCTCGTTCCTCCCATTCCCCGTTCTGTAAAACGTACCCAACTCCAGCCTTGGTAGACCTCAAGAATCCGCTACCTACGTTCCTGTGCCCGCTCTGCTGAACGCCTTTGGCTGAAATTCTGTGCCCATGCTCACTTTATACATTTCAAATTCTTGCTGACCTCCTTCCAGTCTGCTCTTTTACTTGCCAAACAGGACTATTACATCCAGTTGACAAATTCTCTTCGCTCAAACCCTCAATGTCTCTTTGCCACACTGAACTCTCTCCTCAAAGTGTCTTCACCTCCATCTCCCCCTTCACTTTCCCCCCAGACTCTGGCTGAGTAGTTTTATGATAAGGTTCACAAGATTAAAGTTGAATTCTCAACCAGTCCACCTCTCCTTCCCTTAGTCCATTCTCTCAACCCTCCAACCTCTGCCTCCTTTTCTGAAATCACTGAAGAGGAAACTACACATCTTATTTCCTCCTCAAAACTAACTACCTGTTCCTCTGATCCTATTCCCACCTACTTAACACTATCTCTCCTACTGTCATCCCTTTTATCTGTCATATCCTCAATCTTTCACTTTCCACTGCGACTGTTCTTGATGCCTTCAAACATGCCTTAGTAACACCACTCCTTAAAAAACCTTCATTGGACTCTACCTGTCCTTCCAACTATCGTCCCATCTCCCTCCTCCCTTTCCTATCCAAGATACTTAAATGTGCTGTTCACCGCCGTTGTCTTGACTTTCTTTCATCTCAAGCTATTCTTGATCCACTTCAATCTGGCTTTCACACTGTGAAGTCCTTCCTTCAGCTCACAGGTCAGGGAATGGTTTCTGGGAGTCCCAGGCTCCTCTCCAGATCAGGTTAAGCATCACAGTTCTCACTTCCAGTTCTAGTTAAACACCACACTGTAATCCAACTTGGTTTTAAAGCAAAATACACAAAAGGAAAAAAAAACTCCAACTCCCTCGGTTACCAGCTCCACCTGAGGAAGGTGCTGGCCTGCTTAGTTTGACTGTAAAGAAAGAAAAGAAAATACTCAGTTCATCACTTCAGCTCAGCACAGTTCCACCAGTCAGCTGAAGTGCAATCCACAACCCTCAAGAAAAAGGAAAAAATATAGGCCAAAGCGTTCAGTTCACTTATTTCATCAAACACTAATGGAAAAGTTCAAAGTAAAGTCTCTCAGTCTTTCACCACAACACTGTAATGGTACTGCACACTGCAGGACTAGCAGAGCACCAACCTCGTCACAGTATTAACCTCTGTGACCACCCAGTGCTAAAAAGGTTACCTTATAAGTGTTTGCTTCCCAGACCATATGTGCTAGATCCTCTGAGCAGGGCCATTCAGCAGGGAACTCTCTCCCTTCCTCTATACAGTCCATGGGCTCTGCTCCCTCCTTTCACTCTCCACTGCTCTCTTCACTGCTCACCGTTCTCAGGGACTCAAGCTCCCCTCCCCCCTCGCAGCTGGGAGGTATCTTGTACTGATTACGTACCCAAGGGAATTGTGCTTCATCTTTCAGTGGTCCCCTGCTGGAGACTGACTTCAATGGCATCCCTTTTCCCGAGCTTCATCCCTTCCAGTTATTCTCCGGAATCCCTACCGGGATTACCTGTCTACCCTTCTCTTTAAGCCTCCTGGGAAACTCTGGGTAAGGTAGTTCAGGACCTGCCTGCCCTTGGCTGGAATCACAACACCCTTCATTCAAGTGAAACAGCGCTTGCTAAAGTCTCCAATGATCTGTTTCTGGCCAGATCCAAAGGTCTCTATTCTATCCTCATCCTTCTCGATCTATCTGCTGCTTTTGACACTGTTGATCACAGCCTACTCCTCGATACGCTGTCCTCACTTGGATTTCAGGGCTCTGTTTTTTCCTGGTTTGCTTCTTATCTCTCCCAGCGTACCTTCAGTGTATACTCTAGTGGATCCTCCTCTACTTCTTTCCCACTGTCAGTTGGTGTACCTCAGGGATCTGTCCTGGGGCCTCTTCTTTTCTCCATCTATACTTCTTCCCTTGGTGCTCTGATCTCATCCCATGGTTTTCAGTATCATCTTTACGCTGATGACTCCCAGATCTACCTCTCCACACCAGAAATCTCAGCCGAAATCCAGGCCAAAGTATCAGCCTGCCTGTCTGACATTGCTGCCTGGATGTCTCAGCGCCATCTGAAACTAAACATGACCAAGACTGAGCTTCTTATCTTTCCCCCTAAACCAACCTCTCCTCCTTCCCCATTCTCTATTTCTGTGGATAACACTCTCATCCTTCCTGTCTCATCAGTTCATAACCTTGGGGTCATCTTCGACTCCTTCTCTGAACATATTCAGCAGACTGCTAAAACCTGTTGTTTCTTTCTCTATAATATCACCAACATTTGCTCTTTCCTTTCTGAGCACACTACCAGAACCCTCATCCACACTCTTATCACCTCTCGCTTAGACTATTGCAACTTGCTTCTCACAGGTCTCCCACTTAGCCATTTCTCTCCTCTTCAATCTGTTCAAAATTCTGCTGCACGACTAATATTCTGCCAGTGTCATTATGCTCATATTAGCCCTCTCCTCAAGTCACTTCACTGGCTTCCTATCCGTTTCCGCATACAGTTCAAACTCCTCTTATTGACCTATAAAAATGCATTCACTCTGCAGCTCCTCAGTACCTCTCCACTCTCATCTCTCCCTACATTCCTCCCCGGGAACTCCGTTCACTGGGTAAATCTCTCTTATCTGCATCCTTCTCCTCCACCGCTAACTCCAGACTCCGTTCCTTTTATCTTGCTGCACCATATCCCTGGAACAGACTTCCTGAGCCGGTACGTCAAGCTCCATCTCCAGCCGTCTTCAAATCTAAGCTAAAAGCCCACCTTTTTGATGCTGCTTTTAACTCCTAACCCTTATTCACTTGTTCAGAACCCTTATTTTATCATCCTCACTTTAATATTCCCTTACCTCTTGTTTGTCATGCTTGTCTGTCCTAATTAGATTGTAAGCTCTGTCGAGCAGGGACTGTCTCTTCATGTTCAAGTGTACAGAACTGCGTACGTCTAGTAGCGCTATAGAAATGGTAAGTAGTAGTAGAAAGAAAAGTTTGCCTTTTTGAGGATGACACAAAGATAGCCAATTCAAGGCTAACTGAATTTTGGGTTCTGTTATGGTGCTGAAACTGACCCAAAACCCCATTTCTGCCCAATTTTAGTTTCAGCCAAAAGGCTATGGCCATGGTTTTGATTTTGGACAAAACTGACCATGTGTTTTCAGTGGAAGCTGAAAATGTGTGCTTTGTCCTGTTTATCTCCCTTCCTCCCCCTCCCCTCCAAACAAGAGTTGCTGTTTCCCCCCTGCCTGCCTGTAGGTGCTCCATTTGTCCCTATTTTTTATTTTAACTGTTTATTTGTAAAACAAACCGTAGGCAACACAGAGATAGAAGCAGGTCTTCAGTGTCTAGCATACATATCAGTCACAACAACATAATAATGGTTACATTTTTCAGATAAGCAAATAATCAGAGCACCCCCCCAATGCTAACCAACTGCAAAAGTAACCAGTAATACAGATAATACCCAAATTCGCACCCCAACGTCTCCCTACACCACTACTTTTATATAACCCAACTATAACCCAAGCGTACCCAGGACCCAAACCCACACCCCTCCCTTCATACTGTGTATTAAAAAATCATGCCACTGTGTCTTATAGGAGTCCATCTTATATGAAGCAGTGCTCTCAGTCTGTAGCACTCGTACGAATAAGCCAAGTTGCTTTTAACCTGGTGGATAGATGGAATCCCCCCAGTCCCCCACCCATCACCATTTTGGCAGCCGTGCAAGTCAGCAGTAAGAGCCTATCCTCATGCTCATCAAAATAATACTACTTCCAAAGTAGGAACAAGCGGTTCGTTGAACACGGCCTGAGCATAATCAATAAACCATTTCCAAAACCTGGATATTTGGGCACAGGTCCACCACATATGCAAATATGTCCCTCTGAGTATCCCCTCCAATGCGCTCTCCCCCTCGAATCTCCTCAACCCCCCCAATGAAAAGGCACGTTGGAGATTCCAGGCCTACCTTACAATCCCTGGCAGTCTACAGGTGTAGTTAGGGAATGAGTGATCCCTAGTCATTCCTGTCCATTCTGGCTCTGCTCTCAAAACGGCTGCCATGACCTCTAGTGGCAATCTCACGAGACCTCCACTATAGGTCATGGCAGCTATTTTGAGTGTAGAGCTGACACGGGCAAGAGTGACTGGGGATCACTCCTGCCATGACTACATCACTACATCACAAGGGATTGTAAGGTAGTCTGGGGGGTGGAGGTGTGGAAGTTACTCTGCATTCTTTTGTGTGTGTGTGTTTGTGTAATGTGATTGCAAGTATTGCAGTTATGATCTCGCATAGCAGTTTATATGGTAAATAGTTTGCTCCAAATAAATGTTTTTGATACAAAAATTTAGCAGGAATTTAAGTCTGTAAATTTGGGATGATAAACTCCTTAGGAATTAGCCTCTCTATGGAGACAGTGTTAGGGAAATTATACTACAATGAAATTATATATTAGAAAATAATTTGAGAAATGTATTACTCGTAAATGCAATTTTTCAAAAACATAGCCCTCGCATTGAGTAATATCAATGTGCTTTTTTTTATTCTAGACTGTGCATCAGGCTGGCATAATGTCTGCAGTGCAGATTAGTGTCTGGATTCCTTTACCCTGTTGTATTAAGAATCTATATTATGCTTGTCCTTTAAATACAAAATGGGAAACATCTCAGTGCTACTTTCTCTTGTTACTTGTGCACAGTTTGAGTAAGCATAAAAAGCTGGTAATCATGATTTTCTTTAACACGTTCTCACAAAGTTCCTGTCTCAGAGGATATTTAATTATATCCGCATTGACTTGGGAACCTAAATGTGCTGACTTCTGGAGAAGTCCATGTTAAAATGACTCTCCCAGTTGTCAGCCTGTACTTGAAGTTCCTGGGACTGGAGGGTAATAATCCCCTGTGGGTTTAGCAGAGAGCTGCCAACTGCAAGCTCTGACAATCTCCAGTGGGCCTCATTGGTTCACATTTACACAATCAAACATCAGTTTTTGGTTTCGTCCAAAATCAGGTGATAAGTTTTGGCTGCAGTTTCGGTTTTGGCAGAAACTGGAAAACCCCCCCACAGTTTTCGGTTAACCTCTCTAGGACTTTGAATGGACTTTGTCTGCACTGCCATGGAGGAACCGTTAGCACGGCTTGATAAAAGAGGCCCTTTTAAAATCCTGAATGTTTAGTCAAGCTTTCTCCTCAATCCCTTTTCCCTCATGTTCTTTTTCTCCTTTTATGTACTTTTATTATATTCTCTTTTGAGCTTTTATTGTAAACAGCTCAGAGAGGCTTGTCAGAAAGCTAGGACTGGCCTAAAATCTCCCTCTTGGGACTGGTAAATTGGCAGCTCTGCTTAAGTTGCTGAAGGAACTCAAATTTAGTTTGAATCTTATCAACTAGTTGATCAATCTGCCCCTTTACTTGGGCTGGTTCATTCTGTCACAGATACTAGACAGAGACTCCCAAGACTGGTATACTAGACAAGAACAACATGAGAACTATGATTACTCAAGGTACAATCTAATGCCACTATACCTCTAGGAAGTACACCCTACACAAGAGAGCCAACAAGGATTGCTGAAAGCAGACGACTTGCAAGAAAACTGGAATCTTGAGGCATCAAGGCAAAAACAGGAACCAAATGAGTGGCTGGACAAGATGCAGCAGCAGCAGCGAGGAACAAGCCCAGCATGGGGCAGAAATACCCCAACCTACCCTGCGCTGGTCTACATTGTGCCAAGCAGGAAACAAGAACTAAAATTATGAGAAGTACAAGACACAGCTACGAATAGGCTGGCTAGAACCAGAACTTCAAGAGGAAAAATTACTCCTCTTGGAAGACAGGTACTCTCTGGAGGAGTAGCCTAATGGTTAGTGTAGTGGCCTAAGAATATGGGGAACCAGGTTCAATTTCCACTGCAGCTCCTTGTGACTCTGGGCAAGTCACTTAACCCTCCATTGCCCGCGGCACCAAATAAGTACTTGTATATAAAATGTAAACCATTTTGACTGTAACCACGGAAAGGCGGTATATCAAATCCCATCCCCTCTAAACCAAGGGTCACTGATTGAAGACTGGCTCATGTCTGGCAGCTTTTAACAATACTGGAAAATTCAGGTTTTTTCCCTGTTGTTTTGGATTAGAAATGATATGTATGTTATGTTCCATCTATATTACCATGTATGTATGCACCTTAACGCAACACCACTTGTATTCTGTTCCCCGGAAATGGCAACTGCCATTACGGCAAATGTAAGCCACATTGAGCCTGCAAATTGGTGGGAAAATGTGGGATAAAAATGCTACAAATAAATAAATATAATACAAGATGGGAAATATGGTTTATATTTCCCACATCACTTCAAATGAAAGTACATCCCTAGCATTTACAGCAATTCTATGGCTGGCATAAGTGCTCATGTTATGTAATGAACATTAGGGAGCATTTCATTCAAGGCTTGCGTTTGTACTGAAAGATGATTTGGTTAATGCTCTTTCAATAAATATAAAAGTGAAGAAATTAATAGGTGCCCCTTTATAGAATTGCCCTCCACATGTAGAGATATATTGTAGATCAGAGGTTCTCAACCCATGGTACACACCTAGCCAGCCAATTTTCAGGATATCCATAATGAATATGCATGAGATAAATTTGCAGGCCCTACTTTCATTGTATGCACATTTATCTCATGCATATTCATTGTGGGTATCCTGAAACCCTGACTGGCTAGGTGTGTCCCGAGGACTGGGTTGAGAAACCCCTGTTGTAGATGGATGTCGTCTATTAGAGAAAAAGAAAGAAAGAAAAAAAAAAAAAAAAGGTTATCCCAAGATGATACTGTACAAGAGCCTTCAGACCAGATATGACTCAGATGCAATCTCTGTTACATGGAATATTGTATCAGATTTCTTACCTTAAAGCAAGGGCAGAAAACTGATATAATCAGTTGCGTGTTTTCTTGGTTAGCACCCTTTCCACTCTTATTTAATATCTTAATTTTTATACATTTTCATGATTGAAGCTGTTTAACATTAATTATGGTCACCTCCCTCATTTTTAGTTGCTTTTCCTTAAGTTGATTATTTAACTCTTCATAATGCATGAATTGTTCCTAAAATTTGCAACTACCATGCAATTTGCTTAGAGTTATGAGAGGAAGCATGGCCAAGTAATGAGGGATTTTCAAAAATGGAAAACATTAAGTATCTCCTCTTATATACACAAATCAAAGTGATGCTATCGACACGTTTCACATTCAACTTATTTACAAAAAATAACCTTAATTCTGCTTTAAAGTACGTTTGTTTGTGTGCATACATATAAAACCAAAACAGTTTGATAATAGCTTCAAGTAATAAGTCCAAAATAACGAGGAATAAATAATGACAGAATTCAAATCTTCTGTCAGCGATCAAGGAGTCACTACGCAGAAGCACAAACACAAGGCTAAGGTTTCCACAAGTTCAGGCTAGGCCCAATAGCTTCATTTCCCAAATCTTTACCCAAATATAAACATACTTTCTTACTCAGCAGGGTGGTTCAGCCAATAATTACTGCAGAGAGGAGACAAAGCGTGTTGCTGCAGCAAAACAATCATTAATACCAATAGCTTTGTGTCAGGAAACAATTCTGATTTCTGAGAACAGCCTGTGACTGTTACGGATTACTCAACAGGACAAATAAAGTTATACATTTCATCCAAGCATGAATTTTCTTTTGCTATTCAATATTTGCCTTAAAAAGGAAAACAGATTAACTAAGCTTCGTAGGCCAGCTGAGTGATGACTCAAGCTTTCTCTGTGCACACTGGTCTGGATAGTACCAGAATGAAATCTTAGCCAATGATCTCTCTGTGATCTTAGCCAAATCAAGGGACTCTACGTGCCTTGGTCAAATCAAATCTAGCAAAAATGTGTCTTTATAAAAAAATGTCTATAATAAAAAACAGTACACTGCCTGTGAAAAGAGCCTGACTCAGCTTCACTCCAATATTCAACATAATATTTCTTAAACAGGACTGAAAAAGGCTTTATCTTCCTTATAGGATCATCAGATCAACGTATGTGCTTCCGTATTGGCTATAGCTGAGCCATGCAGTTTTAAAGGGGCACACCGCAATCCTCATAAATCCTCTCATTTAAATTTTCTTCATACTAATCTTTCAGAATTTTTCAATTTTTTAACCCATTAAACATCAATCTTTTTCTATTTCAATTTAATATGCACTAATATTCTTAGCTTTATAAGCGGTATTTTTAATGCTGGAGACATAAATCCACCGACATAGATCTACGTTTCGCAAACTTGCTGTGTCAAGGTCGTCTCCTGAATCCTCATCTCGGCATTTTAAAAAATGGTTGTGAAAAGAGCCTAGCACAATCCTACTGTACACATACTGCCTCATGATCCGGTGAATGCAGAAGCTTGCAGGGATCTATATGTGATAAAATTCATGGGACTGATATTCAAAGGAATTAAACTTTTGAGCAGTATAAACTCCCTACTAAAATCACAGGTCAGGAATCTAGGGACACTGCTAGACTCATCACTCACTCTGATCCTGCAAATTCAAACAACCTTTAAAAATCTACAACAGCTATGAAATCTCTCCATATACTGAAAAGACAAGTCTGACCACAGTGGTCCATGCCATGATAACATCACGACTAGATTACTGTAATGCCCTGTACACTGGTCAAACCAAAAAGAGTTTGCATCAACTCCAATTAATTCAGAATGCAGCAGCACGACTGATAGAAGGTTGCAAGTGGCGTGACCACATCACACCCTTCCTGTATAAACTACACTGATTACCAGTACCTTACAGAGCTAAATTTAAAACTCTATGACTGATTTTCAAGGCCCTCAGAAAAAATGGGCCAGAGTACATAAAGAATGTTAGCACTTTACACACCTTTGAGACATCTAAGGTCCTGTCAAGGAGCATCACTATCTGTACCCTCAACAAAAAAGAAATTGTATAATGTGATACCCACCAGGGAGCCTTCTCAGGGATAGCTCCCACGCTCTGGAATTTATTCCCAGAAGGGCTACATATCACTTGAGACTACCTGTACCTCAGGATGTAGGTGAAGCCTGGCTCTTCTCCCAAGTCTTTAATATGTAGGGTGACTGACTATACACTCATTCTGCACCTGGACTAGCTTGCAACACACACTGTAACTTAGATCAGTTCTTTATACTTTGTTTAGCTGTACAAAGAACTTGCCTTGAGTTTAGCCACCCATCTATTTATCCCAACTGACTCTGTACCATGTATCTTGTCCCCATCTATATATCTGCACTTGGTCCCTCAGCTATATGGTAAGTTGTATTTTAGAAACGCATTAGCATCATATCTATGTTAGCTGAATGTTTTAATGCGTGCTTATTACATGTGTCATTAGTATTAAGCTGACATCGTATTATATCTCTGTTATTTGAATTTCAGTGCTGTTAAATGTGTATACTTTTGATTCTGATTCACGGTAGTCCTATTATTAGGTTTCAATTTGCTGTTTTCAAGCTTACCTCATTTATTGTATTTATGTTAATACTTGGTTAACAAAATAACAAAATTGTAAGTTTAATGTTAAACTGTACCTGCTGTACGCAGCCTTGGGTGAATCTCTTCATAAAGGCGGTCAAGAAATCCCAATAAATAAAGGAGCTCAATTTCAAAAGAGAAAAACATCCAAGAATTGGCATAAATCTGCATTTGGACGTTCTTCTTACAAAAACGTCCAAAATGGTATTTTCAAAATCAATTTTTAGACTTTTTCTATGAAGTCCATCAGAAGTGCGTTCAAATCACAAGGAGGCGTGTCAGGGGCATGTTAAGGGTGGGATCTGGGCGTTCCTGACTTGGACGTTTTTCAGCCATAATGGAACAAAACAAAACTGTCCAGGCCTAAAACTAAGACGTTTTGAGCTAGACCTGTTTTTATAACGAATAAGACACAAAAAGGTGCCCTCAATGACCATCCCTGAAAGAACTGGAGGGAATCAGAGATGACCTCTCCTTCCTCCCTCAGTGGTCACTAACCCCCTCCCACCCCCCAAAAATGTGATTTAAAACATTACTTGCCAGCCTCAGATGTAATATTCAGGTCCATTAGAGCAGCCTACAGGTCCCTGGAGTAGAGTAGTAATCGGTGCAGTGCAGTGCAGACAGGTGGACCCAGGCCCATACCTCCTCCTACCTGTTACACTTGTGGAGGAAATTGTGAGCCCTCCAAAACTCACCAAAAACCCACTGTACCCAGATATAGGTACCCCCTTCAACTGTAAGTGCTATAGAAGTGGTGTACAGATGGAGGTAGTGGATGCTAGGTGGGTTTTAGGGGGCTCAGCAGACAAGATAAGGGAGCAATGGTGAAATGTGTACCTGACAGCACTTTATGAAGTCCACTGCAGTGCCCACTAGGGTGCCCTATTGCTTTCCTGGGATGTCTAGAGGACCAGTCTACTAAAAATGCAGGCTCTTCCTACATCCTAATGGCTTGATTTTATGTGTTTTGCACTTGGACATTTTGTTTCTTTCAAAAATGGACCAAAAAATAAAATTTCTAGATCACAAAACCTTGTACTAAACAGTACTTTTGAAAAAAAAAAAAAAGATAGACGTTTTTCTTTTTTGAAAATGAACTTTTTTCTTATTCAGATTTTGAGTAGGACTTGGGCGTTATATCGAAAATGCCCCTCTAAATACATTAAATCTGGTTAGCATGCAGTGCTAATAATGTAAGAATCAGCAAGTGAGATATTCAATGGCACTAGTCAGAGAATGCTGCTGAACACCCCCTCTGGCTGCTGTCTGGCCAGTGCCAGGGTGGTCCATAGCCAGACCTTGGTCAGAGCCAAAGATTATCCGGCTAATGGCCATATTCATTCCGCTAATCAGACAACTAACTGGCTGTCCTAACTTTGTCCTATTTGTTATCTGGTTAGTACTTACTTACTTATTGGGATTTATTAACCTCCTTTACCAAGAGATTTATCCAAAGCGGTGTACAGCAGGTACAGTTTAACATAAAATATATAATTTTGCTAACAGTATAGCAATAGTAAAATCACCAAGTATCAGTATAAATTATAATCGATGAGGTAAATTTGTAAATGAAAAATTGAAACCTAATATAGTAGAGTCTCGATTATCTGGCTTAATCGGGACCAACAGGTTGTTGGATAACTGAAAAGTTGGATAATACAGAGACTCACTGCCTATCCCCTGGCTTCCCCCCATCAAAACGCCTCTCTAGCTGCCGGGCCAAGTAGTCTAAATATTTCCACTAACTGGATAACACCTCTGGCTGCCAATGAAACTGGATGTTCAGCGCTGGCTGGTACCCAGGTACCACTGCTGAATATACGGTTTTATTTTAGCCATGGTGGCAGACAGTGTTCTTAGCCACTGATTGCCACAGTTGACTATCAGGCCCTTTGAACAAAATGGGTCATATTCAAAATACTATTAAACATAAAACTACATTACATGGAGGGGCATTTTCGATATGGTGTTTAAGTCCAACTTTGGATGTTTTGCTAAAACATCCAAAATTCAAGTGGGGAATATAGCCATTTTCAACACAGAAAAACGTCTATCTTTTTTTTTTTCCAAAAATGGCTAATGGCTATTTGCTAGATGTTTTTCTGCTCTGTGCATTTATCTTTTTGGTCCATTTTCGGAAAAAAAAAGTCTAAGTGAAAAATGCACAAAATCAAGCCATTGGGATATAGGAGGAGCCAGCATTCTTAGTAGACTGGCCACACAGACATCCCAGGAGAGCAATGGGGCACCCTAGGGGGCACTGCAGCGGACTTCAAATAAATGCTCCCAGGTACACATCTCACCATTGCTCCCTTATCTTGCCTGCTGAGCCCCCCCAAACCCACTACCCCCAACTGTACACCACTACAATAGCCCTTATGGGTGAATGGAGCACCTATATGTGGGTACAGTGGGCTTCTGGTGAGTTTTACAGGGCTCACAGTTTCCACCACAAGTGTAACAGGTAGGGGGTAGTATGGGCCTGGGTCCACCTGTCTGCAGTGCACCGCGCCCACCACTAGACTACTCCGGGGACCTGAATGCTGCTCTAATGGACCTGAGTATAACATCTGAGGTTGGCATAGAGGCTGGTAAGTAATGTTTTTTATCACATTTTTTTTTTGGGGGGGGGGGGGTGTGAGAGGGGGTTAGTGACCACTGGGTGAGTAAGGGGAGGCCATCCCTGATTCCCTCCAGTGTAAGGGGAGGTCATCCCTGATTTCCTCCCCTGGTCATCTGGTCATTTAGGGCACTTTTTAAATGTCTTATTCATTAATAAAACGGGTCTAGACCAAAACGTTCAACTTATAGCCCTGGATGTTTTTGTTTTGATCCAATATGGCAGAAAAATGTCCAAATGTTAGGAACATCCAGATTCCACCCTTAACACGCCCTCCTTGTGATCTGAATGCACTTCTGACGGACTTCATAGAAAAACGGCTAAAAATCGGTTTTGAAAATACCAATTTGGAAGTTTTTGTGAGAAAAACATCCAAATGCAGATTTATTCCACTTGTTTTTCTCTTTTGAAAATGAACCCCATTGTCACCTATAGTGGTGCTCACTGTCCAGCAAGTTGGGGGATGAAAGAGGGAGGGACCACTCTTTCCCTCTCCCCATCAATATTTTCGAGTCGTAGCCTAGATGCACTGTTTGATTCCACAAACTTCAACAGTGGCCTGTTTATCTACTCTCATTCTCTAACTAGTTTTTCACGCTTGACATAGACTTAATGATTCATGTCTTACCAATATTTCCACCAACTGCACACTAAACAGGGGCTTCTTAGATGCACATTTACCAGACACTGTAAACATTCCTCTTTTCACACTGGTTATCCATTATTCATTCTGTAAATTAAGAGGCAATTTCCCACACTAACGTTTGCAGGTGGATACAGAAACATTTACTCCATGTATATAAGCTAAAAAAATGTGCAGTTTTGCAGATCACTGCTAAGAAAAAAAATCCAGTATTACATTTCAAACACGAGCTCAAGGTGATTTACATTCAACTGCAGCAGGTAGTTCCCTACGCTAGAAGGCTGAGAATCTAAGGCCCTGATAATAAACTGTGCTAATCTCAGTCCAACATGTTAGTTCTTATTGCCAAATTCTAGAAATAAGTCAGACTGAAAAATTTGAAGATTCTCAATCAGGTATTTCTGCTTATCAATTGTAGGATACTTTTAAATCAGTCACTCCTGAAGATAAAAGGGGTCCTTTTATTAAGTAGCATACATAAGTACTACACACCGGGACAGAACAAAGGTCCATCAAGCCCAGCATCCTGTTTTCAACAGTGGCCAATCCAGGTCAAAAATACCTGGCAAGATCCCAAAAAAGTTCAATACATTTTATGCTGCTTATCCCAGAAATAGGCAGTGGATTTTCCCCAAGTCAATTTAATAATGGTCTATGGATTTTTCCTTTAGGAAGTCGTCCAGACCTTTTTTAAACCCTGCTATGCTAATCACCTTTACCATACTCTCTGGCAACGAATTCCAGAGTTTAATTATGTGTTGAGTGAAGAAAAATTTTCTCCATAGGTGCCTACAACGTCAAGTTTGAACTACGGCTTGGCCCGGGTGGTAATTTCATTTTTTATGCTTGTCTGCTAAAAGTGCCGGAAAATATAGTTTTATTTTCCAGCGCACGGCACTAACCGGGTGGCAATCGGCATTGTACACGCATCAACAATTACTGCCCGGTTAACGCGTGAGACCTTACCGCTAAGTCAATGGGTGGCGGTAAGGTCTCACACTCAAAATGGATGCATGCCAATTTAAATTTTGCCGCAAGTCCATTTTCAGCAAAACAAAACCCCCCAAAAAAGGCTTTTGCAGGTACGCTGAAAAATGGATCTGCGCATGTCCAGAACACACACCTACACTAACACAGGCCATTTTTCAGCGCAGCTTAGAAAAAGGACCCCCAACTTCTTTTTTGCCTAAACTTTCCATCTGTTATTGTATGCTGAATATCTGTCCTTCTTATTTAATGGTTCATCCTCCACCTAGCATTGTTTTATAGCTTGTGAATTTTTTTGTTTTAATTCAACATTTCAAATTTTCCAACCAAGAAATCTCTTGTACAGCAAAGTATAGCTCTGCAACATAATTAGTTAAATTTTTATTATCATTAAAGATGTCTATTAAGGTAGCTTAACTCAAGTCCACAACTTTGGATCCAAGATTACATATGGTAGAGTAATAAAGGAAATTTTTAACTGAAGATATAGCCCTGAAATACTAAGAAAACCCCCTTTTTAATTAGAACTATTTACCCCCATGATCTGTTAGCCTGCAAGAAAAGCAGTGAGTTGAGAAGGTTCAAAAAAGACATATTTTACATCTTGATGCCTAACAACACATTTACAGGGACGTCGCAAGTAAAATGTAGCTCCTATCTGAAGGACACCTGGTTTAAGTGAAATAAATTGTCGACGTTTCTTTTGAGTTTCCCTTGTTACATCTGGGAAGATTTGAACTTTGAAACCCAAGAAAGATTTTTGTCTATTTTTAAAGAATAATTTCATCAGCCAGCCTTTATCTGGTACAAGAGTAACAGTTACAAGCAATGTTGAAGATATTGCATTTTCGGTGTCTGAGGACTCCAATATGTCTGAAACATTCAAAGGTAAATTATCCTGAACCAAATCTTTTTGCTGACCCTCCAAAATCTTTTCTGGCAAGTAATACACTTGAGAAAATGGAGGTATATTATCTTCAGAAACCTCAAATATTTCTTTAATATAACGTTTTAACATCTCTCTAGAAGATATGGAAAAAATCTTTGGGAAATTCAAAAACTTAAGTTATTAGCTCTTGTTATATTCTCCAGTGTCTCTATTTTCCTACGGAGATCAGTTGTATCTTAACTTCCTGTATCTTCTGTATATTTTCCACTTCTTTCTCCTATTTGTTGACCCATTCCTTTAACTGCTTAAATTCAGAGTCAACAATTTCCAACTTTTTCTCTTGAGAGGCAATTCGTTGTTCTAATTTTTGAACTTGAGGACATAGCTCCTTACCCAGGTTTACAATTAGGACCCAAAGAGTATCCAAGGTCACTTCAGCTGGTTTACTACTCAGGAATAAAGAAAATTGTGAGGAAGGCACCAAATCTTGTGTCTGAGGACTTACTTCTTGCTCATTATCTGCTGCAATTGGATCTCTCACATTAGATGAAGTTCCCGCTGCTTCAAGCTGGGAGTCCAGAGAAACCGTTGATCCCTTGTCCGACGCTGGCTGGTTAAGGGCCTCTTGGCATCGGGACTCCTCCGCGCTTCCTTGCAGTGGAGTCCTTATCACCGACAGCGGTGAACTGCTGATTAGCGGCTGTGAGGGGGGAGCTCTATGGTCGGGGCTCACCGGATCTCAACCCTCTCCAGGCGTCTCAAGCAGGCTTCCTCCCGACCAAACTGGGGTTCCCAGCCTCACCACAAAAGACTCCATGGAACCGAAGACCTGCAGGGGCAGTCGCAGTAAGGGTCCAACCGCCGACTTTCCCCTGCACTTCAGCATCGTGGCCACTGAAACATGTCAGGTGCATATCGCCATCTTGGATCCGTTGCCCTGGTATAGCTTGTGAATTTTTAAAAAATCTTTTACTGCTTGGTAAATTTCCACATGAGATGGGCAATATAGTATAACACCAATACCTAAATCCAAAGATCTGGACTTATCTTTTACTTCTAGTTTTCAGCCCATCGCCAGCATTCCCTTGATTACAAAATTGATGGAGACTTTAGTCAGCAAACAACTATCTCAGTTCATTGATTCACACTCTTGTTTTCATGCTATACAATGTTTTCGTACTCAGCACAGTATGGAATCTCTACTCCTTACAATGACAACAATGGTTCGTGATCATTTATGTAAGGGGAAACAGATACTATTACTGCAGTTTGATATATCTGCAGCATTTGACTCAGTAGATCATGAGTTATTGCTGTTGAAATGAAGTGAACTGGGGTTAGTGGGTTCTGTTTTGAATTGGTTTGGCAAATATTTGGGTAATCGTACTTATAAGGTTTGGAACGGTGGGGTTCTTTCTTTAGATTGGAGTGCAACGTGTGGGGTGCCTCAGGGCTCTCCCCTATGTTTCATGAGCTCTTTAGGTTTAGCTACCTTTACCAACAATACATGTCTGTTTTCTTATGCTGATGATATTTTGATGCTGGAGTCAGACAGAACAGCAACAGAGGAGTCGGAGTCAAAGTCAAATGTTTAGTATATTTCCTCCACTGCCCTAGTTAAGTTCTCATTTACTTCAATGGAAGTCAAAATAGCAGCACAGGCACCTTAATCAAAGAGTCCCTAAACTTCTGGCATCCCTTATGGACTAATAACATTTATCTGTACCCAATGAAGCATCCTATCTATTACCACCTTGGAAATCGGTCTAGCTGATGTTAATGACATTGGCTCAACCATATCTGATGTCATTAACATCAGCTGTAACGACTGCTGCCATTTCCCAAGATAGCAGTAGATGACACTTTCTCAAAGAAAAAACAACCACAGCACCCTTATACAGTAATTTCTAATAATGATGTCTGAAAACCTGTAACTTGGAACAAATGTCCAGATAGAAGACTTTTTAACAAATAAACAAGCATTTTCAAGATTATTGTTTCCAGGATTTGTTTTTCCGTGGTCAAACATCCCACTTTTATCTGCATTTGTGTTTTCCCATGGGACGTTCGAGTTCTCCGTTGCATTGTGGATTCTTCTGAACTTGGAACAAATGGCCATGTTTTCTTGGGCCAAAAATATATTAGAGGCTTGTACTGTATCAACTCTGATTGAAGGCCTCTGTGTTTCTTGAGAGATCCAAAGAAAACTCTCTTGGTTTGAAATAACTTGCAGGTCAGATTAATAAAAAAAAATCATCATATCAAAATGGAATGTTCCATAATGATAACAGTTACTCAGATTACTTGCAGGGCTATAATTTGCAGTTTCTTTATATTCCCAGTCCATTCGTTAGCTGATTTTGATGAAGGAGAATATCTTAAGTCTTCATACAAAAAACAAAAATAGGAAAGAGGAGCACATAGCTCTACCACTGCCTTCACCTCCCTGGTCTGCCTCCAGACTTACCATGGTCTCCAACATCATGTGTCCTCCAGAAAACATAGCAGCAAACTCTCAAGGGCAACTTGAGAAACTGATTAAACGTCCCTCTTCAGACAGCAGGTTGGCAGAAGATCCTGTTGTCACAACCAACATGCCAGATAACTCGCCGCTTGGATATTGCAGCACCTAGTAGTTGGGACACCCCAATATCTAATGGCCATAAGGTCGCTATAATATTCAATCTGACAACAACCAATAGTAAAGGGTAGAACTACAGCTCACAGGTTATGTATGAAGTAGTCCTTGATGGGACACATTTTTCAGCAATCTGAATCAAAGATTGTGTAAACTTCAAATGCAGGCAGATGTGTCCTGCCAAAATGCCACAACTATAAATGCCGACGTTTTAACGCCATATTTCTTCTTTGGTGTCGAGTGAAGGAAATGAAGGAAATGCTTAGCAGCTTTTCAGCATTAAAGCTAAGTGCTTCTGTTTAAATTTTGGATTGCTTTATTTATACACAAATATATTAAAAAAAAGCTTTGTGAAGTTTTTTTGTGGACACTGGATATGATTTCAGTTAGGCACATTCAAAAGTTTTGAAATTTAAAAATCTAAGAAGAGTAAATGATTGTAGGTTGGGTCTGGTAAT
The DNA here is from genome assembly GCF_901765095.1 of Microcaecilia unicolor. Taxonomy (NCBI): domain Eukaryota; kingdom Metazoa; phylum Chordata; class Amphibia; order Gymnophiona; family Siphonopidae; genus Microcaecilia; species Microcaecilia unicolor. Next base: position 428,956,248 of record NC_044032.1, read on the forward strand.
GGGATATCCCATATTATTGCTGTCTCTAATGCTCTCCTTAGAGAAATTAAACCCATGTTTAATAAATAAAAACATTTTCTGAAATATTGTTTGGAAATGAAGTTTAATAACAAATAGCCTGGAGCTACAGTAACATACTAGTCAGAAGTCTTTCTGATACTATTGCTCTTTTTAAGTCTGCTAATATTCAATCCAGCAATTCTCCAGCACCACAAAAATACACTGAGAAGCTGGGATTTCTGATCAATAAATTCTCATTTGTGTCTTGGCACCATCTCCATTCTCTGTCTATTCTAGCTCTGGATTTAATGTGGGTATCCTGAAAACCTGACTGGCTAGTGTCCCGAGGACTGAGCTGAGAAATCCTGCTTTATATATATGGACAGATGAACAGAAAGGCTGACCCTCTCCAACAGCTGCTATTGCTACAACAAAACATGCCTTAAAAGGAGGTAATTATGGCTCTGTAGAGGTTGTTGGTGGGACCTCACCAAAAATAGTGTCCAGTTCTGAAGGCTATACCTGCAGAAGGATACGAACAGGTTGAAATGAGACCAAAGCAATGTTCATTCTAAGGACTGAGCTGACGTGAGCAAAAACTTTTCTTCACGAGCAAAGGACTGAGTTGGTGCAAGCAAAAATTTTCCATTTCATTACTATGTGGGCACTTCTTACAGATACAATTTTGGATACAGTATAGATAAGGTAGACAAAGGGGTGCATAAAAGCTACAGTGATCATGTTTTCCTATTCTGTATTTTATTTAATATTTGTAAGCCACATTGTGCCTGCATGAGTGGGAAAATGTGGGATATAAGTGAACAATAAATAAATAAATAAATAAATAAAGGACAAGACTGGCAGTGAAGGAAGGAGAGTTGGTGGGTTGTTTATGAGAAATTCATATGATTATTTACTCAAAGTGGAAGAATCTCAACTGCATTGATTGAATGGGCCAATATAGTTTTGTATGCCATCATCTAGTACGATGCTATGGTAGTGGCACCTATTGGACTACAGTGTGTTTTTATTATTTTGATATGTCTTCCAACTGTAAAGTCTATTTAATTGTAATAATTGATGTAGCTTTCAACTGTAATTGTCTATTTCAGAGGTATGCCAATTTACACATCTAGTTGCTTCTAAAATGACCTCCATACTGTATTTCGATTTTCAGAAGGTGTTTGATAAAGTTCCTCATAAGTGATTCTTGAGGACGGTGATAAATACAAATAAATCAAAACATAGAAAAGAAAATAAGATGATACTTTTTTTATTGGACTAACAATACATGTTTTGATTAGCTTTCAAAGGTAACCCTTCTTCTTCTGATCTGAAGGGTTATCTTTGAAAGCTAATTGAAAAATGTACTTAGTCCAATAAAAAAGGTATCATCTTTTCTTTTCTATGTTTTGATTTATTTCTATTTATTACCTTTAAAAGTGGACTAACACAGTTATCACACTGCTTTACTGAGGAAGGTGAAAAATCATAAAATGTTCATGTTCATTTTATTTCATATACTGCCTCTGTTTAAGGAATCTAAGTGGTTTACATAGTTAAAAAATAAAAGGGCAATAGGAGAGGCAAGACACTTCCCTCTTTTCCGCTGCATCTCCTCCAAATAAGCTGCCTAGGTGATGTCCATCTTGTGGTCTGCACCCTCTAAAGTGCCTTTGTGGTGGGGGTGGGGAGATTTGCAGTAACCTTAATAGGAGCAAGGTAGTAATGTAACAACAGGATGCTTCCAAGAGGACACGAGGGAGACGGAGATTATTAAACATAAGTTTTATTCATAAAGGGTGAGATTCTATATATGGTGCCTAAAAAAATCAGCGCCAACTAAGCATATTCTATAATTGGTGCCTAGATTTAGGCGCTAATTATAGAATATGCTTAATTGATATATCAGTGCCTAAAACTACGCTCATCTGTTTACACCAACAAAAACATGGCGTAAATATCGGCATGACGATTTATGTGCACTGGGTCATATTCCATAACTGCAGGTGTAAATTTCGGAATGCCCATGAAACACCTATTTCTGCACCCATAACCATGCCCCTTTTTGCTTCCGCATGTTAGAAGTTCAGCGCACTTCGTTACAGAATACACTTAATGAGTTGTGTGTGTAAATTCTAATCAGTGCCAATTAGTGCTCATTATGGCTTGTTAAGTGCTGTTATCAGCACACATTAGCTGGTTAAGCTACTCGCATTGTTACAGAATCTGCTTGGATTTTGGCGTAGATCTCTAGGCGTGCTATATAGAATCTGGGAGAAAAGGACTCGACACGGCACCATGTTTCAGCAGTAGTGCCTACCTCAGGAGTCTAAAAACAGATATGTAAAACATATTTACAAAATCATAAAAATACAGTTAAAAAAGATAAATCAATTCTAAGGTGCAAAAAGACATACAAACATATTGTAAACGAAAAAACATTAAAATATATTAAGAAAAAAAATCTTGTATATTAAAAAACATAAATGGTAAAATGACCATAGGAACGTGCTCTTTTAAAAAGTTGATTATAAAACTAGAAATCCAATATCAAATATAATTATGGCTTTTTACAAAAAGTGCTTACTTTATCTTTAAATTTTGTAAAGATTAAATTAGGGATGATTCCACATAGGCACTGACCTTATATGAATAGTAGTTCAAAAACTATCTGTGTATTATGTCAAAAAACATATACAGAGCAGGTGAGATGCAACAATCTATTAACAGAAACAAATTGGGTTAAATATAAAAAAATATGAAAAATGTCTGGAAAGAAGGAGCTCTACAAAGATAATCCTGGTAATGTTTTGAAGGTAAACTTGCTTCCCAAAGAAGAAAATGGTAAAAAATACTGTGTACTGGTATCATCAATTAAAGCTAGTAGGCAGAAAAACAGAGCGGAAGCAAACTTTGAAGTGTGAAATGATAACAGAATGGTAAAAATACTAAGTGCCCGTGCCTTAGATCAAAGCTAGTGAGCAGAGAGGCAGAGCGGTGAGAGATCTGAACTGCAGAAAGACAAAAGCGTGGTGATGCTAGATTTATTTATTTGTTGCATTTGTATCCCACATTTTCCCACCAATTTGCAGGCTCAATGTGGCTTACATTATGCCGTAATGGCGATCGCCATTTCCGGATAGAAATTACAAATAGTATTGCATTAAGGTGTATAAGTGGGAAAGTCGAATACAAAGCAGGGGCGTAGCCAGATCTCGCCAGGAGGGGGGCCAGAGCCCGACGTGGGGGGGCACTCTTTAGCCGCCCCCCCCGAGCTGCCGCCACCACATTGGACCCCCCCTTGCCAACGACCCCCTTGAACCCCCCTCCCCCGCCAGCCCCGCATCAGATACCTTATTTGCTGGGGGGGGGGGGGGGGGGGGTCACCAAACCTCACCAGCCGAAGAGAGTCTTCTTCAGCGCCGGAGTAGCGCCTTCGTTCAACGAAGTTCCTGGTGTGATCAGCTGTTTCTGATGCCTTACGTCCTGCACGGGGCTACATGCACGGTGCAGGACGTAAGGCGTCAGAAACAGCTGATCACACCAGGGACTTGGTTGAACGAAGGCACTACTCCGGTGATGAAGAAGACTCTCTTTGGCTGGTGGGGTTCGGGGACCCTCGCCAGCAAACATGGTATCTGATGCAGCGGCGGGGCGGGTGGCGACGGTGGGGGAGGGTTGGTGGTGGGAGGGGGGTTCAAGGGGATTGTCGGCAGGGGCCAGGGCTAAATCTACGGGGGCCCAGGCCCCCTCAGGCCCCACATAGCTACGCCACTGATACAAAGTGGTGTTACATTGAAGTTTCTGAATGATAGAGTGAGTACTAACAAGTTAATTAACTATAGCAAGTTCATTTCCGGTATGAGAAATAAAGTGGTAGTGCGTGGATTGCGGGCTTTCGCTAGTAGCGACGGTATTAGTCAAGTGTAAGCATTCAGATTTGTCTAGTTCATGTAAAGTCTGAATGTCTAGTATTTAGGATGGATCATTATGGTGTGCCTTCTTGAACAGGTTGGTTTTCAGCAGTTTACAGAACACTGTCAGGTTGTGCTTTGTTTTTATGGCCTTTGGTAGTGCATTCCACAGTTACGCGCTTATGTAGGAGAAGCTGGATGCGTACATGGATTTATATTTAAGTCCTCTGCAATTGGGGTAATGGAGATTCATGAATGTGCGTGCTGATCTTTTTGTGTTCCTAGTTGGCAAGTCTATGAGGTCTAACATATAGATCAGGGCTTCACCGTGAACGATTTTGTGGACCAGGATGCAAACTTTGAACGCAATTCGTTCTTTCAGTGGGAGCCAGTGTAGTTTTTCTCTTAGAGGTTTGGCACTTTCGTATTTCGTTTTTCCAAATATGAGTCTGGCTGCTGTATTTTGGGCAGCTTGAAGTTTCTTGATGATTTGTTCTTTGCATCCGGCGTAGACGGCATTGCAACAATCTAGGTGGCTTAGTACCAATGATTGTACCAGGCTGCGGAATATTTCCCTTGGGAAGAAAGGTTTTACTCTTTTGAGTTTCCACATTGAGTGGAACATTTTCTTTGCTGTATTTTTTGCGTGGCTTTCGAGTGTGAGATTTCGGTCAATTGTAACTCCGAGAATTTTCAGACTGTCTGAAACAGGAAGAGTGTAATCTGGGGTAATTATGATAGTGGGTTTATTCATATTATATTGTGAGGAGAGAATGAGACATTGTGTCTTTTCTGCGTTGAGCTTTAGTTGGAATTCATCCGCCCATGAATTCATTATATGGAGGCTCTATTTGATTTCGTTTGAGATTTCAGTTTGATCGTTTTTGAACGGGATGTAGATCGTGATATCATTTGCGTATACGTACGGGTTAAGTCCTTGGTTGGCTAGCGATTTGATAATGAAAAATACCAGAAGCTGTGATAAAATGTGGCCTGTGCTAGTTTTGGCGCACCCTGGGCCATTTTTTAATGTGGAAGGAAACAGGGCTTTTTTTAAAATGGGGCAGTATATGGCCATGTGCCAATATTAAAATTATCACATGGCTATTTACTGCCTGAGCCCTTACCGCCACCTATTTAGAAGGTTGTAAGGGCTCACGCGCTATTCGTGCAGTAATCAGGCAGCACGTGGAAAGGTGGCCATGCTGCCAATTACCGCTGGAGATGCCTCCCGTGGTAGAAAATTCTTTTCTACTGCGGGAAACTGTGCACGCCAACATCAGAACTATCGCTGTGCGCTCGTGCTACCCCGGTGATAGGTTCAATTTGGCATGCTATCTGCGTGGTAGCCCTACTGTGGCTTAGTAAAAGGGTCCCATAGTTGTGTGAAAGGTGCTGAAGATATGTGTCATAAGCACATAAGAACCGCCATACTGGGAAAAGACCAAGGGTCCATCAAGCCCAGCATCCTGTCTCCGACAGCAGCCAATCCAGGCTTCAAGAACCTGGCAACCCCCCCCCCCCCCCCCCACAACACCCCCTCCCAATTTAATAATGTTCAATGGACTTTTCCTCCAGGAATCTGTCCAAAGCCCCCTTAAACTTTGTAAGGCCAGCTGCTGTCACTACATTCTCCGGCAGTGAAATATTCTCCATCTATGAGCAATAGTGCTACTATGCCAGAGTATTATCCTTTAAAAAGACTCCAATTTTGCTCGAAGTGTAGCCTTAAAGAAACTCAGAAAAGAAGAAGCTGCTGTGCAGGTAAAAGTTAATATAGTGTCTGAAAATGTGGTGGCGCCAAACAAGAGAAATTGCCACGCATGCATACTCAAGTTCAAAACAATGGTGCGAGAGTCAAGCAAAAGGAACCGATGTGATTGTAAAAGCATGAGTCGTGTCTGGAGAGCAGACAGCACAAATGATCTAAAAGAGTACACTGATTATAAAGCAGTCAATTGCAAAAAATGATATACAGAAACGAATATGGATAAAGGACTGCAAATAAAAAAAACCTTTGAAAGTGTGAGCCTGTGTGCCATAACAAATGGGAGCTCCTACCCCCAAGGTGAACACATGATACTGCATATATCAAATAAAAATATGAAGTAAAGAATCTGCCCTGAAAAAATGTTTTGCACATGTTGTTTGGAGTAAATACCAAATTCATGGTAATGGGCTGTGTGTTTTTTTTTTTTTTTAAAGGTGATAGATATATAAGGGAAAGGGATTAGGACTTGATATACTGCCTTTCTGTGATTTTTGCAACTATATTCAAAGGGTTTATATAGTATATACAGGCACTTATTTGTACCTGGGGCAATGAAGGATTAAGTAAGTTATGATTATAATGTAAATTGTGGAGTATTATACAACGTACAAGCGTAAGCACGACAACAATATTCGTAAGATATAAAAGGAACAGATTATAGAAGACCAAAAGATAAAAATCTAAATATATCAATATTTTTTTACATTTATGATTTTTTAAAAACATGATTTTTTTTCTTTATATGATTGTTTTATTCGCTAACAACATGTTTGTATGCCTATTTGCACCTTAGAATTGATTTAGCTTTTTTTAACTGAATTTTTATGATTTTGCAAATATGTTTTGCCTATCTGCTTTTAGACTCCTGAAGCAGGCACTATTATCGAAACACGGTGCCATGTCGAGTTTTTTTTGACTAAAACTTGTGTTTGATACTCTCCGTCTCACTCGTATCCTCTTGGAAGTGTCCTGTTGGTTACACTACTCCCTTGCTCCTGTTCACTGTTTTTAGTGTTCCACGTTCCTCCACCTTGGTGGCTGATCTTCACAGCCACCTTAATAAACATAAAACAAATTTAACAGAGCAGCTCCCAGTAGAAAACACACAAGACCACATTATCTCATATTGTACAGTCTCGTCAAAGAGAACACGTTTTACGTAACTTTTCTGATTTAGTGAACTTGTGCTTTCCAAAGAAGGAAAGTGGTACTGTGAAAAATACTCTAGGAGATGGCAAAAATTAATTTAATAGATACCTATTTTAACTTTCACAGTTTAAGGGCCCTGTTTACTAAAGAGCATTTGTGTTTTAGTGTGCCTACACTTAGCGCGCACACTAACCATGTAGGCGCATACATGGTTAATGTGCGTTAAAAGCGTTAATACGCCTAAACGCTGCTCAGTAAACAGGGCCCTAAGTGTTTTGTAAATGCAGAGGTTTGCACAGTTCTCAGTGGCACCATAAACTGAGGCAATAGAAATGCGAACACGTTTCCTGTTCCAGTTGGTGCTAATCTGTTAAGCTCCTCTCAAGATTCTGACACCAATTACACTTTTCTCATAAACTTAATCACTTTTGTAAAAGTCAATTCATTATGAGAGCTTCCCACTTTTTCTCTCTCTTTCTCTTTATGTGACATTTGTATTTTTAATGTAGTTATGAGATAAACAAAAGAGATGTCAACACTAAAAGTCTATTTTGAAATTACACAGCTAAATTCTTAGCATAAATACAGGTATAAATTATGAGGAGCAAGATTGCCATAAAAATTACTGCAACACATGCCTTCTGGAAACAAGAAATGCCTGTGCTGATATGAAGCAGACTGAAAGGATAGTGTGTAGCATATTGATGGCATTATGAGAGACTGGGCTTTAAGATATTCTATCTACCAATGAAAAAGAAACTACAGCTGTTACCAATCATTGGGGGGAATAAAAAAAAAAACAGGACAGAATTTCTTAAGAAATTTCCTGTCTGAACCTTCCAGTACTGCTCACCATAGAAATAGTCATTTGAATTAGGGGAGGGGGAGGGGGAAGAGGAGCGATTGAGAGGAAGAGAGAGAGAGAGATAGGGAACAAGGGAATTTGCTGCCTCAGAAAATAATGGATTAAATGTTTATCTGTTGTACCGATTCCGGAATGTAATATCGTAGTGGTTCCACTTTAATTAAGGGAGATAGTCTGTGTTCAGCTCTGTTCAATCTTGTATCAGTGATGCAGTTCAATACATAGCTGCTAGATGCCCAGTGAGCAGAGGGGGCATGGGAAATTAACAATCTGTATACTGTCATCAGGTGTAGGTAGTGCTTTGCAGACACATATATAGAGCTTCAGATTTTAGGTGTTAACAGATAAACACAAACACCCCCAATAAAAAAAAAGTATTTACTGGATACATACTGGAAGAATACTAGTTTTCCTAGTATTCTCTTCCCACTCCCTGGCTTGGCTGTATTCTCCATTCAGCTTTTCTGACTTTTTGGCTCTGATGACTCCAGTGATACAGACAGACCGGTTTGATTCACTGGGAAATGTACCCAGCAGTCAGTAGTACTTGTAGTGTGAAACATCCCTCCCCCCCAATAAACACAGATTTTTGACACACTTAAAGAATATATAGGGCCCTATTACAATGCCATGGTAGAGATACCGCGACATTGATGCATGCCAATCCGACACTACCGCTGGCCTACCGCAGGAGCTGGTGGTAGTGCCGCCCCCAGTGTGCACTGTGTCCGGTGCAACAGAAAATAATTTTTTTGTGCCAGGGGTTACCATGGGAGAACTTACCGCCTCCTAAATAAGTGGTGGTAAGGGCTCAAAAATGGCCACACGGCAAATGTGACGTTACTGCACAGCCATTTCCTTTCTTCGCCTTTTACCCACTGCGATAAAAAGGGCCTTAGCACACGGCAAATCCACACGCCAATGCTATTGCAGGGTCCTTTTCACCACAGCTTGGTAAAAGGGGCCCATAATTAGCTGGAAATAAACACCTACACTTAAAATTTATAACTCATAAGAACAGAAACCCTACACGTATAATAGCCAATTCCAACTTTTTGAAGCTTACAATTTAATAGGACATATAGAGAAAAAAATCTTGGGCAGGGTAAGAGGGTCCTTTAACTTGAAACAGCAGGGACAACTGCAAGCACTGAGACCTAATGAGAGTCCATCTGAGAAAATGGTGCATGGATAAAGAAAGGAGACCATATACAGGAATGATTACATTTAGGTTTTCAGCCTCAAAGAGGAGTATTTTCAGCTGAATTTGAACTTTGAAGAGAAGGAGTATGGCACATGTGTTCAGGAAGGCTATCTCAAGTGTTTGGCACAGCAAACTAAAAGGCAGAGGGTTGAAAGTTAGCAATGGAAGAGAAAATCAGTGGAAATGAATGCTCAAAGAAGACCAAGGAGATGTGAGGTCTACAGTCATCTTATAGAGCGTGCCTGGGACCCTATGCAATTGTCAGTCCTCTCTGAAACAGCAGACACAATCATAACAATTACAGCAAATCAATATACAATACAGAATTACTCCAGGACCTATGTTAAAATCAGTCATTAATAAGGGTTAAGGCACCATTTATTTATATTAATTACACTCAAGAAAATTTACTTGAATGACAAGACTACAAAACAATATGTGGCCATCTCTGGGAAAAGTGACTAAACTCTTTGATACAAAATGTTGAGAATGGCCAGTTTTTCATGTCATGAGTTCATAAGCAGTCTGCAAAAGTTACATATTTGAATGGGGTTTGGACCATTTTATTACAAATTGCTTGCCTCATTTTTTTGTTTATGATGACTTTAGTCACCTCTTCCCAGAGATGATCATATACAAAAAAACAAACGAAAAATGCACATGCACTTTAGCCCACAATTTTCAGAGGCATGAAGCCAGAAAATAGTAATAATCAGATAGTGCCATAATAGATAAGAGATGGGAAGAAGAAACTGATAGTTAGTGCTAAACCTTTAATCTTGGACCCTCCCCAGCATTAAGCCAATCTGGAAGGTACTTAGGGTTAAAAAAAAGTTCTTCACTTAAAAGTAATAAAACTATGACAAGGAAATTTCAAATTAAAGTAATCTCCCAGCGTCTGGGGTGGTCATCCCTGATTCCCTCCGGTGGTCACCTGGTCATTTAGGGCACTTTTTTGGGACTTGTTCGTGAAAAAAAGGGTCCAAAAAAAGTGACCTAAATTTGCGCTAAAAACGCCTTTATTTTTTCCATTATTGGCCGAGGACGCCCATCTCTCCTCGGCCGATAAACACGTCCCAGTCCCGCCTTCACCACGCCTCCGACACGCCCCATCAACTTTGCCCGTTTCCGCAACAGATTGCAGTTAAAGACGCCCAAAATCGGCTTTCGATTATACCGATTTGGGCGCCCACGGGAGAAAGACGCCCATCTCCCGATTTGGGTCGGAATATGGGCGTCTTTCTCTTTCGAAAATAAGCTGGACAGTCAGATAAACGGCTCTAGAAATGAGGGAAGGGGGGAATTATCAACTGGCAATTTTGATATCTCCTGCATATATCTCCTCATCATATCCACTGGTGATACCAACACAGATTTGGAAAAATTCATTAAACGCATTGTTATAGAATACGCTTTGATTTCCGTGCAGAAAGAACAATATATAGAATCACGGGGGTTGGGGACAATTCTATAACAGGCACCTCCATTTAGGTGGCCACGTGGCCAGTGCCTCAGTTCCATTATAGAACAGTAGTATAACCCTGTATCAGCAAGCAACTCATTTAGGCACCTGCAGTTATACCATTCATTGAGCCGGTTTGTGTGGACACCTAAATGTGGCAGGGATGCCCATAACATTATGTAAGTTACATGCATAAGTGGGAGCCCCGCCTATGATCCGCCCCGTGTATGCCCCCTCCCTTGCAAATACCCACTTTACAAGTTAAGTGGGCATTTGCAGAATAACCTTTAGGCACCCTGCTAGCATTTACAAAGCTATATGCGCATACACACATATAGTCTAAACATTTGTGTGTATTACGCATACGTGAATGTGGGCACCTAGGTTGTGGGATTACTCTTTTAAAGACTCAAGCAAAATAAATAACCAAATAAAATAATGGTTCATCATTTGTTAGCAACTCATTTTGGGATGAGGTTTCAGATGCTTTAGGATAAGCTTGTTTCAGTTTACCTGAAGGAACATTCCTTCAGGCAATCAGTGGACAAGGATGTGGTCATAGTAATATATATTGTATCAAAACCTGGAAATCAGTCAGAAATTTCAAACATGCAACATGTATGTATACATTGGAGGAAAGGAGAAACAGGGGTGACATGATACAGACGTTCAAATATTTGAAAGGTATTAATCCGCATACGAACCTTTTCCGGAGACGGGAAGATGGTAGAACTAGAGGACATGAATTGAGGTTGCAGGGGGGCAGACTCAGGAGTAAAGTCAGGAAGTATTTTTTCACAGCGAGGGTGGTGGATACATGGAATGCCCTCCCGCAGGAGGTGGTGGAGATGAAAACGGTAATGGAATTCAAACATACATGGGATAAACACAAAGGAATCCTGTTTAGAAGGAATGGATCTATGGAATCTTAGCAGACATTGGGTGGCGATGCTGGTATTTGGAAAATAAAACCGGTGCAGGGAGGACTTCTACGATCTGTGCCCTGAGAAAGGCAGGGACAAATCAAACTCGGATATATATATATAAAGTATTACATACCATGTAAAATGAGTTTATCTTGTTGGGCAGACTGGGTGGACCATTCAGGTCTTTATCTGCCGTCATTTACTATGTTACTATTACAAACTATGCATATTAATACACCTTTAGCATTTATTATCTGAGATGTTCTTAAGAACACTGAAAACAAGAAACACCATATTTTAGAATTACAAGATATCTAACTATTACAGTACCAAATGCTTATTAATAAATGTGTACCCATACCTCTGCTATATGGTGCACGTGTCCCACTATCACAATAACTCTTCCTTTGAAGCTCTGGAGTGTGGCAGTGGTGGTGCCCTGGACTAGATCACCTTCAGCTGTGAATGCAGATGCAAAGGGAATATTGATGCTTCCCGGAATGTGTCCTCGATTAAAGCTGAGAACAAGTAGTCAAGGAGATATAATTCACACAGATGATGCTGGTACACTAGTACTCTGTACAGACACACACACACACACACACACACATCTACCTACAGCAGTTTGTTAAACAGGAGCCAAAATGCCAGGGACCAAATTTTGGTCAATGTAACTGATGTCTTGGCAAATAGGCAGTGATAGGTATAACACAAATCTGTACATAATGATAGGCTTCTGAGAGAATCCAAATGACAAGTGTACAAGATAACAATGAAACTTTGATTCCAAACTAACAGGAACAAAATATACAGACTATAAGTAGAAAACTTTTAAGGTCAGTAAGTCCTCCCTAGAAAGCTGTACTGTACCTTTCTTTAATTGCCTCAGGGGCAGGGATAGTGCTGGGCAGACTTATACGGTCTGTGTCAGAGCCGGTGGTGGGAGGCGGAACTGGAGGTTGGGAGGCAGGGATAGTGCTGGGCAGACTTATACGGTCTGTGCCAGAGCCGGTGGTGGGAGGCGGGGATAGTGCTGGGCAAACTTATACGGTCTGTGCCAGAGCCGGTGGTTGGGAGGCGGGGCTGGTGGTTGGGAGGCGGGGTTAGTGCTGGGCAGACTTATACGGTCTGTGCCCTGAAGAGCACAGGTACAAATCAAAGTAGGGTATACACAAAAAGTAGCACACATGAGTTGTCTTGTTGGGCAGACTGGATGGACCGTGCAGGTCTTTTTTCTGCCATCATCAACTATGTAAAGCTGTACTGTACCTTTCTTTAATTGCCTCAGATAAACATCACCTAATTTTTACATACACCATTCCTCATTTAACAGAAGAGATTTAGATGGCATGACACTGTCTGCTTATTCAGTTGGGGCTGTGGATATTCTGGGGACAGGAAGTTTAGAATGGAAGGGGCTTGTGTATGTTATTCTAATTCAGGAGTACTTTGTCAAAAGGTCATTGAGCCACCGTGAAATTGCTTTTCTTACATTGAAAACTTAATTTGTTGGGTGTTTCTTTGATATCCTTTGAACCCAATGAGATCACAGAAGGGTTTTTTTTTTAATGACAAAGATGGCCCAAAGTGAGGAAATAAGGTCATCCCTATTACTAAATGGAGTGCAGTTAACCAAACAAGTTTTGAGTCAAAATACTCAATGAGGCAAAACAAAAAAAAAAAGTAAAGCACACCAAAAGGTGAAAACATATCCTAGTATATTTAAGGATTCAGGGCAGACCACTATTTTATTTCCAAAAGAGACTTTTTAAAACTAAGGTTACAACATGCTATACACAGTTATCTGTGCACTGACCTAGTTCAACAAAATAATTAATGAGGGCTTGGCTTTTAATACCCCGCAGGACAGGACATTTTATCCAAAATAAGAGCAACAAAAAATGAAGGAAACGTAAAATAAAATTCTAGGGGTCGGTAAAAACTTGGCTTTTGCACATATGTAGTTATAATTATGGAGCAAAAATGCAGATTTCCCGGGGGGAGGGGGGGGGAACAACATGAAAACATGAAATAAGGAGTCTGATTTGCAAAACAATTTTGTTCCCACAGGAAAATCCTTTCTAAAAGGAGGTCTATATTAACAAGGATAGTAATCTTTGACAAAGTATTGTGTTACTGAACTGTAGACTAAGCTGCTCTATGAGTGATTAACTTAATCTTTCGCCGGATTTAAGACATTTACTTTCACCCAGGGTAACTGTATCGATCTATGATTTTTTTTTCGTTATCATCATAGGATTTCTATGTAAACTTAAGCATTTTAACAATTTCAGTATGAAGATGTTTACAAAAATATATGTATGCACTTATTTGTTTACTGCAAAGATTATAAACCATAAATTTGTTTGTGGAAACCTCATAAAGAAAAATGAAAAGCCATCGGTGCTTTTGCCAACATATTTAATGCAAGGTGGCTTAGCCAGAGAATTGCTGCCTTTGTACCACAAATCAGGCAAGAACCGCCAATTTAATAACAGGACTCCCTGTTATGAGGCTTTCTGCAAACCCAGAGTGGAATGTTACTATAATGCATTTTGGCTTCCTGCACTAACAATGTCTTATAAGGCACTTTGTTCCATCTCATCAATCCCATATCAAATAGCTCTTTTTCTTTTTTTAAATGTACAAGTATACATGAAACAGGAATTGAAAGGCCTCAACCCCTGAAATTTGCGCTACTCAACTTAAAAGCCTTCCCAGATATTTAGTCTGTGCATCTTGACTTTTTATTAGATTTCAAGCTTTTAAAAGCAAAGACTGTCTATTACATGTGCCTGTAAAGTGCTGCGTACATCTGGTATTGCTAAACAAAATTGCAATACCATACCATCAAGAAAGTACCATTTATATAATTTAGTTAAAGGTATACAAAAAGCACAACTTCCTTTTCTGTTATTTTTTTGTATTTCTATTTCTGAACAAGCAGAGGTGTTCACAGGTTTTGAGAATGCCTATTTAGCCACCTCCATCACTTCTAAAAATGTGGGTAAATAAGATGCACTGTTACTGATGTAATAAAGGAATGTTATGCTGATTTTCATTATATATGTTGTATCATTCTTTGATTACATTTAGTATAAAAGCATGATAATACATTTTTTTTTTAATCTAAATCACTGCCGTACTTTACGTCATCACAATTTCATAGCAGCCTCACCCAGATATATGTGAAGTATATGCAGAGCATAACCAGCTGAATAATGGCGAACTACATGTCAGTAAGCCTTACCTCAGTAGTGGGAAAAGTAATGAAGAGGCATGGTATGGTCGAATTTTTAATATGGTAATACTAGGGCCCAGCTAAGGAACAGGTTATTTTGAATTAGTCTTCACTGCTGAGGAAAGGATAGAAACTTTATAGAATCCAGTGGGTTGTAAGATCTGAAGTAACATCGTCTTACCAAAGGGAGATCTTGCCAAATGAATCTACTTCTTTGACAGGGTGACCAGAGAACTAAATTGAAAGCATGAGCTGGATGTGATCTACATAGACTTCAGTAAAGCTTTTGATGCTGTTGCAGCCTGAAGGTGAACCCCAAGGTGGTGAACTATATTAGAAAATGGTTGACAGACAGAAGACAGGGTGGTGGCAAATAGAATTCACTTGGAAGAAAGAAGAGCGAGTAGTAGAGTGGTGAAGAAATCAGTCCTAGGATTAATTCTGCTCAACGTCTTTGTGAGCGACATGGCTGAAGGGTTAGAAGGAAAAGTTTGTCTTTTTGCAGATGAGACAAACTTTTGCAACAGAGTAGACACCCAAGAGGGAGTAGACAACATGAGAATTAATCTATAAAAATTACAAGCATGCGGTAATACTGGGCAGTGCATTTTGGGTGTAGAAATCCAAAGGAACGGTTTGTGATAGGAGAAGACGGACTGATGGGCACACGGATGAGGAGAGAGACCTTGGGGTGATAGTGTCCATTTATTTATTACATTTGTACCCCGAGCTTTCCCACATACAGCAGGCTGAGTGCGGCTTACAATGTAAAAGAAAGTATCTTACATGGTAGAAAATAAAGCAAAACAAGAAAATGTAGGAAGAGTATTATAAACTGTGATGATCATAACTACTTACATAGTGAAAAAGCATTACAAAGGACATGTGAAAAGAATATTAAGAACTGAGAAAAAAAACCACAGTGGCAACAGCGCCCAGGAATATAGGAGTTGGAATAGGGAAGGTAGACAAGGATAGGATAGGTAAAAGGGAAGGAGATTGGGAGGGAAATGGTAAAAGGATGGAGGGGAGAGATAAGGGATTGAGTATAAAGGGATTTGAGAATAAGGTCAAATGTGTCGTTGGGGTCTAAGCATCTCAAGCTAGCAAAACAATGTGACCAAAGCCAGAAGAATGCTAGGCTGCATAAATAGGAGCATACTACAAGAAGGGAGAAAGTGATAAAGTCTCTGTATCAGTCACTGGTGAGGTGCCACGTACAGTACTATGCACAGGAGTCAAGTTTTCAAAATGATTGGGGGTGCTTAATTTTTTTTTTTTTTTACAGGTGGCCCATTTCTCCTCCTCCCCTCGCCCTCCCTCTCCTCAGATGTTCCAGAGGATAGATGAGAACAGACTGATGAGGAAGTGGGGTAATAACTGGGGGGGGGGGGGGGGGCATTGGCGATGGGGAACAGGGTAAAAACTGTTCATGATGGGGAAGGGGGTACAGAGGGGGAAATGAGAACGATGCCTGATGAAAAGGGGGACCAGATAGTGAGAAGGATGGAGAAAGGGGCAGACAGCAGGGTTAACTGTAGGGAAATATATAATGGGGGATGAGAGTGGAAGGGGCAGTTGATTATGGTGAGGAAAGGTGCCTGATGGAGATGGAGGAGGGGAGGAGAGAATATAGATGCCTAATTATTACTTTGGCAGCACATGTAAAACTAACATGCTAGTATGGTTAACTGAACTAAATATGGAAGAAATGGAAAAAGAAGGTGCCTGTGTGATGGAAAAGGAGGAGAGGAGTGGATAGGTGTCTGATGATGAGGTGAGGTGCCAAATAAAGGTGGTCCTAAAAAGGAGTAGGGAGAGTAGGTGTGCTTGACGGAGAAGAAGGAAAGAGAAGATGTCCTTAATGAGGGAGGTGGGGATGTGTCTGATGGGAAGAGGGGTGCCTGACAGGAGATGAAGAGGAATGCTGGAAAAGAAGGTGACTGATGGAGAAGGGGGAGGATGGGAAGCAGGCTCCTGATGGAGAAGAGCCTCTGGGTTCAGTAGCAGATCAGAGCTTAGGGTGGTGGGCTAACAGTGGGAGGAGGAGAGGTATAGAGGAAGCAGTGAGGGGAGAGAGAAGTGGCTACAGAAATAATAAAGGAAAACATCAGACAGAGGCTACACCAAAATGTTTATTCCAAGCTACTTAAAACTGATACAAAATTCTTTACCCTCTGCAACATGTTATGTATGTTCTGGTAATGAAGTGGTAGTGTTTTTACAGAATTATTCTCAGAGGGAGAGAGGATTACCATGATTTTTTTCCTTTAATTCTCAAAATCTCAGGGGGTGGGGCCTGCATTATACCAAATGTCTCTCTAGAGAGCAAAAGAAAATATGTTTCAAAACTGATAATTAGCTGATATCCAGGAAGCTTAGGGAACATACTATGTTACATTTAAACCAGTAATTTCACAGCATATGTGCCTCTATATCCTCAGATTGCTTCCTCTCCCCTGTGGGGTGTGCAGTCAAGGTCTAAGGAAACTTTTGCAACCCCAGACCCGTCTCTGTTCAAACTACATCCCTGGAAACACCTATGTGCAGATGAAACAAAAACTGACAATCTTGTGTCATGCCTACTATATGCACATGGAAACACACAAAATTTTATAAGAGCCATTTTTTGCATGTGAAACATGTTTTACACGAGGAAAATGCTTTATATAACGAGCCCCTTAGTGTATTAATGCTTTCTTTCTGATATTCTAAGTGGAATCCAAGTGACACTTATAATTCTAGATAAAAATGTTACAGTGATAGATTCTGTCCACTTAAGCAGCTCATATTTCTGCTGGGTTTCTAGATAATAAAGTAAAGGAAAAGTTTATTATCACATGAAAAATGTTTAGCACTCTTACTCCTAGGCACAAGAATTTAGCTTGAAAACAACTTTCATTCCAGGCAAAAAAGGCTAGAAAATGCTGGGCAAGGAAGAGCTAAGCATCAGAAGTGAGACTGTGGCTGTTTAGAAACTAGACATGAAATTACAGGATGGGAATTGATATACCGCCTTTTTGTAGTTATAATCAAAGCGGTTTACATAGTATATACAGGTAATTATTCTCTACCTGGGGCAATGGAGGGTTAAATGACTTGCCCAGAGTTTAAACACAAAGAATAAAAAAAACTATGCTTTCGTACCACTTTGATCTTTTTTGTTTCATTCCTGGTGAGGGAAATATTGAGAGTTTCAGTTTGTCACATATCAGAAAGGCAGGCTGTTTTGTGACTGAATATTTTGGACTTTATAGTAATTCAGTGCCAAGCATTTTATGTAGCCTAAGATTACAATAGCCTTCTTTCTGAGTGAGAACATGTTGCAGATCAGCCACTCTCGACCATCCAAAGCCTAAACAAATTTCAAGTACAGTGGAGTAGATTATTCGATGTAACCAGGACCAGTTCGTTGTTAGATAAGTGAAAAGTCAGATAATACGAAAAACAATAACCCCTGAGAATGCAAGGAAAACATACTTTATGCATTGTGCACAAGAATCTTACCATGGTTCCGTTTCCGCAGGGCCATGCCAACACGATAAGTGGGGTAAGCACCACAGGGGGGGCGCCGACCTCTGGAGGGTGCCGCCCAGGTCCGTTCACTTGCAAAATCTTTTACCTGAAGTTGTGATTGTCCTCTCTCCCCTGCCCTTCCTTCTCCACATCAGAAAGTGAAGGCAGCCCAGCAGTGCTAACTGAGGCAGACACCTCTGCTGAAGTTGCTTAAAAGAATATGAGTGCTATATATGTCTTTGGTGTGGGAACAACTTCTCATTCAGGGTCAGCTTGAAGTGAACAACATTCAAATTAAAGAGAACAGGTTTGGAGGGAGGTGTGCAAGTGAGACTGGGGAGAAATAAAAAATAAATAGTGTAATTGTTTGTTAAAATCTGTAAGTGGTTCAAAGTTTTTAGTTTTTTTTTCTGAGAGGAGGGCCTGTCTGCAATGATGTGTGCATAATTATCTTAACAGATAACCTGAGATATCTACAGCTAAAAGCCATTTCATGGGCTGATGGTTCAAACAGTAGGTTCAAAGAGGAAGTTTAGCTGTGAAGAGCTGGTAAGTGAAAATCTGATTGCTTTTTTTGTGTGTAATTACTAAATGTTTATTTCTTATATATCTCCACCATTCATGATGTATTGTAAGCCACATTGAGCCTGCAAAGAGGTGGGAAAATGTGGGATACAAATGCAATAAATAAATAAATATAAAACATTCTGCTTGGATAGGAAGAGTTTGTGATATGTGAAAATACATTTTGCTTTAATGAAATTGCTAAACTTTAGAGTCAGTGCTTTTTTTGTGTTTGTTTTTATGTTATGGATTTTGTTTGTTTTTATTTATTAACCTTTTTATGTCTGTGCAGAAAGTGCCTTTGAGAAAGAACTTTAAAAAGAATCCAGCGCTGGCTTCTGTTCTTTATGACCTGGCAAAAAGGAATCTGCTCACCCTATTGGTAGTTAAAGATATACTGCTTAGTCTGGGTGACAGAGATATGGAGAATGACAGAAGGGAATGACTGTAAGGCCCACTTGGGTCTGCCCAAGCTTGAAACAGTGTTGCAGAGATTGCACAGTTTCTGGCTTTTATGTGGTTCAGGGGAGAGAGGAGAATCGCTGGACATGGATGAGAGGGGAGGGCAGGGAAGAGAGATTCTCTGGACATGGATGGATGGAGGAGTTGGCGGGGAGAGAGGAGAAATGCTGGTCTTGGATGGAGGAGAGGGGAGAGAGAATTATTGCTTTATATGGATACAGGGGAGGGACGAGAGAGGAGAAATGCTGAACATGGATGGAGGGAATGAGAGAGGAGAAGTGCTGGACATGGATGGAGGTGAGGAAAGAAAAAAAAGAAGATGCAAATGGATGGAGATGAGGGAAAGGGAAGTGAGGAGAAAAACTGCACATGGATGGAGAAAATAGGCAAAAGCTGGATCCACATTATACCTCCTCCAGTCAATTCCACAGAGGAGGACACAGCTTTTACTTATGGATGTAGGGCAAGAAATGAAGAAGAAAGGAGGAAAGTAAAGAAATAAATGGAAAGGAAGCCCTGGAAACGGAGTTAAGAGAACAGATAGAGAGCAGCAGAATCAGAGACTCGGACCAATATGGATAGAAAAACAGTCACCAGACAACAAAGTAGAAAAATATATGTCCACTTTGAGAATTTACATCTGCTATCTTATTTTGCAATGTATAGCAATTTGTTTTCTAAGAATATTGCTGACAATTCCTGTCACTGTGGCAAGTGGTGAGCGATCATTTTCACGGTTAAACATCATAAAAAATTATTTGCGATCAAGTATTTCGCAAGAAAGGCTTGTAAGCCTTGCCATCTTGTGCCACATGGGGGGGGGGGGGGGCGCCAACTGATAGTCTGCAGGGGGGCACCAGAGACCCTAGGCACGGCCCTGCCACAAAAGCATAGCCTCCCTGGTAGGAAAAGCAGGCCCTTGGGTCACATAGCTCTGCGAGTCAGCTCCAAACATTTCTGCAAAAGCACAGTCTCAGATCGAAAATGGTTCCCTGGCTGGAAAACAGCTGAAAACATCTTTAAAGTTCACTTTCTTTAGCAGTTCCTTTCTGCAAAAGGTTCTGCTCTATAGACAAAATAACTTTTTTCCTCTTTCCACTGGCCAAAGATTGCTGCCATGCTGTAAACGCAAGGTCTCAGCTACAAACTTCTTCAACGGTTCCCTCGTTGCAAAAGTGGGGCCCCAGGTCCAAAAATTGTTGCCATGCTGTACAAGCAAGGTCTCAGCTTAAATCTTTTCTATGGTTCCCTCACCACACAAGCAGAGTCCCATGTCCAAAATTTACTGACTTGCTGTAAAAGAAAGGTCTCAGCTTAAAAGTGTTTCTACCGTTTCCTCGCTGCACAAGCAGGGCCCCAGGTCCAAACATTCATGTGTAGAAGGATGGCCTAAAATCACAAAAAGGAAAAGAAGCCATGTGCTTCTTAACTTGTTTGAGTGGTGCATGAAGGAATATCAGCTGCACCACAAGGTTCCCTTACAGAGAAGCACAATTTCATATCAAAAACATGGCTGACTTGCAACTTGTGAAGTTGGAAAACAGGAAGAGAAGCCGCGTGCTTCTTAATGGCAACATGATAACATTACTGGGGGCGGGGAGGGATCTGTCGGATGGTCGGATTAGCGAAGGTCAGATAATCGAAACTGTACTATACTCACTAGTGACTGCAGGAATACAATTATAGAAAGATATTAATGGTAGTGTTAATATTTATTTTCTTTGGGTTTTCTCACACCTTTTCAGTAGTAGCTCAAGATAAGTTGCATTCAGATATTCTGGGTATTATTTATCTCTGTCTGTCTGTCTGTCTCTCTCTCTATATATATATATAATAATTGGTCACTGCCTCCCTGGATGGCTGGGTTCGTAACAGCATGCAAATGAGCTGACATCAGCTCGCCTCCAGCGTTCCCTTCCCTCTCAGTGTCCCACCCTCGCAGAAAGACGAAATGACATCAGAGGAGGGCGGGACACTGAGAGGGAAGGCAAGGGAAGGCTGGGAGAGTCACTGGCCATGGAGGGGAGGGGGGAATCGCTGGACATGGATGGGACAGGACGGCAGGGCAGAGGAGTATCGCAGGACATGGATTAGATGCGATGGGAGGGGAGAATCGCTGGACATGGAGGGGAGGGCAGAATCGCTGGATACCGAAGGGAGGGGAGGGCAGGCAGAGGAGAATCACTGGACATGGATTGGATGGGAGGGCAGGGCAGAGGAGAATCGCTGGACATGAAGGGGAGGGGAAGGCAGGGGAGACAGGAGAAATCGCTTAGACGAGAGCTTTCCTAGGGCCTGTTTCATTTTTCACGAAACGGGCTTTGTTGCTTGTGTGTGTGTGTGTATATATATATATATATACAGTGGTGGAAATAAGTATTTGATCCCTTGCTGATTTTGTAAGTTTGCCCACTGACAAAGACATGAGCAGCCCATAATTGAAGGGTAGGTTATTAGTAACAGTGAGAGATAGCACATCACAAATTAAATCCGGAAAATCACATTGTGGAAAGTATATGAATTTATTTGCATTCTGCAGAGGGAAATAAGTATTTAATCCCTCTGGCAAACAAGACCTAATACTTGGTGGCAAAACCCTTGTTGGCAAGCACAGCGGTCAGACGTCTTCTGTAGTTGATGATGAGGTTTGCACACATGTCAGGAGGAATTTTGGTCCACTCCTCTTTGCAGATCATCTCTAAATCATTAAGAGTTCTGGGCTGTCGCTTGGCAACTCGCAGCTTCAGCTCCCTCCATAAGTTTTCAATGGGATTAAGGTCTGGTGACTGGCTAGGCCACTCCATGACCCTAATGTGCTTCTTCCTGAGCCACTCCTTTGTTGCCTTGGCTGTATGTTTTGGGTCATTGTCGTGCTGGAAGACCCAGCCACGACCCATTTTTAAGGCCCTGGCGGAGGGAAGGAGGTTGTCACTCAGAATTGTACGGTACATGGCCCCATCCATTCTCCCATTGATGCGGTGAAGTAGTCCTGTGCCCTTAGCAGAGAAACACCCCCAAAACATAACATTTCCACCTCCATGCTTGACAGTGGGGACGGTGTTCTTTGGGTCATAGGCAGCATTTCTCTTCCTCCAAACACGGCGAGTTGAGTTCATGCCAAAGAGCTCAATTTTTGTCTCATCTGACCACAGCACCTTCTCCCAATCACTCTCGGCATCATCCAGGTGTTCACTGGCAAACTTCAGACGGGCCGTCACATGTGCCTTCCGGAGCAGGGGGACCTTGCGGGCACTGCAGGATTGCAATCCGTTATGTCGTAATGTGTTACCAATGGTTTTCGTGGTGACAGTGGTCCCAGCTGCCTTGAGATCATTGACAAGTTCCCCCCTTGTAGTTGTAGGCTGATTTCTAACCTTCCTCATGATCAAGGATACCCCACGAGGTGAGATTTTGCGTGGAGCCCCAGATCTTTGTCGATTGACAGTCATTTTGTACTTCTTCCATTTTCTTACTATGGCACCAACAGTTGTCTCCTTCTCGCCCAGCGTCTTACTGATGGTTTTGTAGCCCATTCCAGCCTTGTGCAGGTGTATGATCTTGTCCCTGACATCCTTAGACAGCTCCTTGCTCTTGGCCATTTTGTAGAGGTTAGAGTCTGACTGATTCACTGAGTCTGTGGACAGGTGTCTTTCATACAGGTGACCATTGCCGACAGCTGTCTGTCATGCAGGTAACGAGTTGATTTGGAGCATCTACCTGGTCTGTAGGGGCCAGATCTCTTACTGGTTGGTGGGGATCAAATACTTATTTCCCTCTGCAGAATGCAAATAAATTCATATACTTTCCACAATGTGATTTTCCGGATTTAATTTGTGATGTGCTATCTCTCACTGTTACCAATAACCTACCCTTCAATTATGGGCTGCTCATGTCTTTGTCAGTGGGCAAACTTACAAAATCAGCAAGGGATCAAATACTTATTTCCACCACTGTATATATATATATATATATATAGTTTTCCTTCCTACACAGAGCCTAAGATGCTTTACTACCACTTTCAATAAATCACCTGAAGAGTGGAACACAGCATAATGAATCAGAACACTACATAGCAGTGGAACTGGGGGAATGCAGAATTTGGAAGACAAGCCACTTTTCTTTCTTTTTAATAGACTGTGGAGTCTTGACTGCATTTTCAACTAAGAGTATCAGGTAAACACAAAATGCAGCATAAATTCCTGGCCATCTGATCAGTTAGAAGAGAGAGTATTAATTTCCTAAAATTCCCTGGTACAAAGAATAAGAAATGTCACTAATTCAAGACTACAAACATGAGGAGAGGAGAGATGGGGGTGTAACAGAAACCATACTACGTAATCAAATATTTTTCATTATTCCATGTTCACTCAGTAATCAAATATAGAAATCATTTAACACAGAAAGACATTTTAAGACCAGTTGCATATCATGTTTCTGTTCACTGAAATCCCCCCCCCTCCCCACCGAAGTAGCAGCATTTTACCTTCCACTTTTATACATGTATTTCCTTTAAATTGTACAATTGGCAGTGTACGCTTGCTGACGCTTACCACCCAGTTAGCGCGTGAGACCTTACCGCTAAGTCAATGGGTGGCAGTAAAGTCTCAGGCCGAAAATGGCCTTTGTTTTAATTTTGCTGCAAGTCCATTTTTGGCCACAAAAAAAAAAGAGGCCTTTTTTACAAGGCAGGCTGAAAAATGAACCTATGTGCGTCCAAAACACGCGCCTACACCAGCGCAGGTCACTTTTCGACCCGCCTTATTAAAAGGGCCCCTTATTCACTTAATGGGATTTATAAATTAACTACTTTCCCAACTCCAAGTGGCTTAAAAAAACTGAATGCCTATTGCATTTTCATTGAGATTACCCAAAAAGAACAAATTCAAGACAGGTTGATAGTTTGGCCAAATTTCGGTATCTGAGATTTTTAAGAAGAGGTCTGACAATGGCTTTTTTCAGCTTCTGGGGAAGCACTTTTAAAGTTAACAATTAACACCAGATGTCAATGACTGAACAAGGCCTCTGCTGAAATTTCAGACCAGACATGCAAGGCAAGGATCCAATATTACCACTCGGTTACGATAATTTAAGACAGATTCTATTTTCTTGGCTATTAAAGGGTCAAAATAACTCCATTTAGCATCTGACTGAATATTAAATAATTTGCCAGAATGGTTATTTCCAGCTCCATATTCTGTCTTAATAATTCTACCTTTGATCTAAAAGAACAGTGGCAAACTCAAGCACTGAAAGGAAATGCATCTTTATTTCTACAGCCTTACTATCTTGGCATTGCAATTCTTTCAGCATGTGAAATAAAGCCTCAGATTTTTCCCTCCTTAGAAATCTTTGCATCATACAAAGCAATTTTTAGTTGTCTCTATGTACCTATGTATGTACTTTGGTAAATATTTTGTCCTCTCTCATTCTTACCTGAGCTTCCTAACCTGCCTTCCCAGAAACTGCAATTTGGGATTATACAATTGGGCTGATTTCTTTTTGAATGCCCTCCGAAAACAGAATGGCTAGGGACTTTAGGTCTTCTTTAAATTCATTGGAAATGGAGAATTTGCTAAATTTCCCAATACAAATAAGGGGACGTAAGTTGGATTTGTTGTTGCTATTGAAAAGCATGAAGAAGAAATACCTGATAGGTAATACTGAAATGGAGTTAGTGATATGGTTGAATTATATTCTGCTGTGATTTTTTTTCTAAATGATTATTTTGAATCACAGCAACATTTGTGATACAAGTGTTTGACTGGCTTTGGGTTTTCCCCCCCTGTATTTTAGTTTGCTTGTAAGGTCTAAAGCAGAGGTTTTCAGCCCAGTCCTTGGGTCACACCTAGCCAATCGGGGTTTTTAGGATATAGGTGTGCTCTGAGGACTGGGTTGAAAACCTCTTGTCTAAAGATTAGATTACTTAGGGGGTCTTTTACTAAGGTGCACTTAAAAATCAGTTGGCGCTAAACACTGAAGTGCCCATTTTATTCCTATGGGAGTCTCAGCATTTCGCACAAGCTAAAAACGCTAGCGCACCCTAGTAAAATACCCCTTTAGGCTAAAGGCTGGCGTACATATATGTGCAAAGGTGAAACACATGTACTGTTTTAAATTTTTTTATTTATTTTTTATCTTACTTTTATTATTTTATTAATCTGTGTTTATATTATTGTAGATGTTTGATTTGTAAATCAGCTAGGTTATAGGTGATATATACATTTTTGAAATAAATACATTTTATACCCATCTTTTTTTTTTAATAGTAAGCATGTAAGGTCCTTTGTGAAAGTTTGATGTGTGCTTCTTAAGCTTTATGTTGTCTTTTTAAAATTTTTATATTTTATGCTGTCTTTCCTATGGCTAATTTTGTATGCTATTTTGAGTGTTTACACTGTATGTTATTTTATTTATTTAAAAATTTGTTTATAGATTTATATGGACTATGTCCTGACAGAAGCTTGTGTGATGAAAATTGGCCAAGTTAGGATTTATTTCTGGACTGTCAATATAAGGTTTTGGCCAGTTTAATCTAAAGTCTTCTGCTACTTTGCTTTGTCTCCACTGCTGGGCATAAGTCACAGTGGAGATCCAGATGGAAAGACAGCAGCCTTCTTCTATCACCCATCCACTGATGTGACCCCATTTTTTTTGTTACATTTATATCCCGCGCTTTCCCACTCATGGCAGGCTCAATGCGGCTTACAGGGGGCAATGGAGGGTTAAGTGGCTTGCCCAGAGTCACAAGGAGCTGCCTGTGCCTGAAGTGGGAATCAAACTCAGTTCCTCAGTTCCCCAGGACCAAAGTCCACCACCCTAACCACATTCTGGAAACTACTGGGGCAAACTGTGCTTGATACTTATATGTTGTGCTCCAAAACACAATTCCCAACAAATTTTTGATATACAGATGGAATTCCCTGGGTAATTTTAAATTATATATAGGTAAAGTTAAATCTGTTATAACATCTGATTTTATAACAACTTTCTCTGGCTGTGGACTTACTTAATTGCCAGTGTTACGCATACAAAAAGTCATACAAACTCCATTCCCTTTAACCCTCATGATGCCTGATACACATCTACCTTTTCCGACCACATTATAAACTTGTATTTGTTATCAACCAACTTGGCGATCGCCTTGACGGCACTATGTAAGCCACATTGAGCCTGCAAATAGGTGGGAAAATGTGGGGTACAAATGTAACAAATAAATAAATAAATATTTCAGGTTTGTAGTTGATACATGAAGTGTGAGATTTTGCCACCAGCCTGCAGGTGACTCAGACGCTCTTTTACTAAGGTGCACCTAAAAGTGGCCTGCGCTGGTGTAGGCGCATTTTGGATGCACGCAGGTCCATTTGCTCAACGCACCTGGAAAAAAGGCATTTTTTTGTGCCGGGAAATGGACGTGCGGCAAAATTAAAATCAGCGTGCGTCCATTTTCGGGCTGAGACCTTGAGGGGCATTATCAAATGGCGCCGGCGAAATTGATCGCCAGCGATCTATTTTGGCGGCACCGCAACAGCTGGCCGGAACCGTATTATCGAAAAAGATGGCCGGCCAACTTTTGTTTCGATAATACGGTTGGGGCAGGCCAAATGCCACAGATCGCCGGGTTTGAGATGGCCGACTTGTTTTTCAGCGATAATGGAAACTGGAACCGGCCATCTCAAACCCGGCCAAATCCAAGGCATTTGGCCTTGGGAGGGGCCAGCATTCATAGTGCACTGGTACTTCTGGATGTTTAGATCTTGCTGATCAGTTATGTTATGACTTACTTGTTCAGGAGTGCTGTATTTTGTGATACTGTTTTGAGAAATGTTGAAGAAAGACTTCATACAAATGAAAAAAGTCCCTGCATTTTCCCTTGATGGCCATCCCTGACGTGCACTTCTCTTAATGGCCGTCTTTCTCCCTGAACAGGGAAATCAAAAGTTTTTGCACACTGCTTTTTTTGTAGTAACAGTGGGATTTGAACCAGCCACCTCTGCATTACAAGACCAGTGATGGTACCACTTGGCCACAGCTCCACTTACTTGGGTGTCCCTTCTTTTTGATTATACCCCTCCAGGTCTCTCTCAGCCACTCACAGACAGCTTAACGCACTGTGATTGGCTGAGAGAGACCTGAAGGGGTATAATCAAAAGGGAGGGACAGCCAAGCAAGTGGAGCTGTGGCCAAATGGTTACATCATGGCTCTTGTAATGCAGAGGTGGTTGGTTCAAATCCCACTGTTACTACTAAAAAAACTGTGAGCAAAAACTGTTTTGATTTCCCTGTTTGGGGAGAAAGCCGGCCATTAAGAGAAGTGCACTTTCGGAGAGAAAGACGGCCATCAAGAGAAAGACGGCTATTAAGGGAAGTGCACGTCAGGGAACGGCCATCAAGGGAAAATGAACTGCAGGGGTTTTTTAAAATTTGTATGAAGTCTTTCTTGAACATTTCTCAAAACAGTATCACAAAATACAGCACTCCAGAACAAGTAAGTCATAACATAACTGATCAGCAAGATTCTTTTTTTTTTTTACGAGCTGGCCGACTGGCTTCCCCTCCTAAAAAGGAAATGTTTTAAAGTTTTTTTGGGGTGGGAGGGGGTTGGTGACCACTGGAGGAGAATGGGGAGGTCATCCCCGATTCCTTCCGGTGGTCATCTGGTCAGTTTGGGCATCTTTTTGAGACTTGGTCGTGAAAATAAATAGACCAAGTAAAACCGGCCAAATGCTGGTCATCGACGGTTTTCTTTTTTCCATTATCAGATGAAGCCGGCCATCTCATAAGCACGCCCACATCCCGCCTTCACTACCCTACCGACACGCCCCCTTGAAGTTTAGCCGCCTTCGCGATGGAATGCCGGCGAGTGTGTCCAAAAATCGACTTTCGATTATACCAATTTGGCCGGTTTTAGGAGATGGCCGGCCATCTCCCGATTTGTGTCGGAAGATGGCCGGCTATCACTTTCGAAAATAAGCTGGCTTACCGCCACCCATTGACTTAGCGGTAAGGTCTCATGTGCTAACCGGGCAGTAAGCGGCCAGTGCACGTAAACTGCCGATTACCGCTGGGTAAGCGCCACGCGGTACAAAATATTTTCTACCGCGTGTTTTGGGCGCTTGTCAAAATGGAATTTGATGTGCGAAGGCCCCTACGTGTCTTTGTAAAAGGGCTCCTCACTTCTTAAGAGAACCTTGCTGGGGTGAACTTTTGAACTCCTACCAGTAGGGGCTGCTTGTTGTCATGGTTGCTACTTTCTCTCAGGCGTTACATCTTGTTCCTGCTGGATCTATATTTAAATCCAGGCTCTATTTAGCCTCTTTGCCAGAGATTAGTTTGCACCTTCTTTTATGTTGCCTTGTGTTTTGGGGTTTCTTGCTGTGTTTTCTATGCTCTTGATCCTGATACTTCTATGTAGAATCCTCCTCTGTCGCATATCAGTCCCCTGCTGGGATCTGGCCTTGATCACTTACCAGGTCTGAGGTGGCGGTAAGGGCTCCTGCGCTAACCCAGCACTGCCCAATTACCGCTGGGTATTTTTGTAACGCAGGATATGACGGCACACTGGGGGTGGGAACTACCGCCAGGTTGCTGTGGTAGCCCAGTGGTAGTTCCTTTTTAGCAAGTGGTAAGCCCACGTTGGGCTTACTGACACTTTGTAAAAGGGGCCTTAAATGTGCAGCCCTATAAAAAATATATAATTTTGGAGAAGGGTTTGAGATACATCTCAGCAATTTTGCTGTGGTGCTTCAGTGGTCTTCACCAATTTCTATGAGCTCTCAAAATGCTGGCCTATATCACTGGGTCATTTTGACAGCTGTGCTGCATTACTAAAATCAAGCAGAACTTTCAAAATGATACTATTTGGTTGCTTTTTACATTTCTACTTGATCATACTGATGCAACATAGCTGTCAAACTGGCATGATGATGTCAGCCATCATTTTCAGAGCCATTTAAATACCGTAGTTTGGTGGATTTTCCAGCATAGCAGTCTCCAAAGCTTGTAAAAAAGCTGGTGGCGAGGCTTTTTTTTTTTTTTTTTAATAATTTTCAGCTTTGTGTGTGTTTTTAAACATTTTTTTAAAATCCATTCAACAACATAGTGTTTTGGGTTTTTTTTATGCATTTCAAGTAAGTTTCACATTTTCCTGAAATCATTTGTGATAAAAGTGTTTGACTAAGTTTTTTTTCTGAATTTTAATTTGCTTGTATGGTCTAAAGCCGGTTAGATTACTTGGAGGGCATACACATATACTGTTTTTTTTTCAGTTTTATTTATTTTTATCTTAGGTTTATTCTTTTACACCATTTTTACATAAAAAGCATGTAAGGTCCTTTGTGAAAGTTTGATGCTGCATGTGTCTTAAGCTTTATGTTGTCTTGTAAAAAGTTTTACATGTTATGCTGATTGTGCTATGCTTATTTTGTGCATTTATAGTGTATGTTGTTGATTTAAAAAGTTTTTATAGTTATGTGAAATAGACCAGGACTCTGACATTTGTGCCAAAACTTGGCCACAGTGGGCTTTCTTTCTGGACTATCAATAAAGGTTTTGACCTTTTAAATCTGAAGTCTTCTGCTTCTTTGCTTCATCTCTACTGTTGTAGTTGTTCTTCATGTTTTAGTGATTGGCTTCTCTTCTTTTTGTATCTATGCCCAGTAGTGGCAATCAGCCTGGGGCCTGTGAGTCATTGAATTTACTGGTTCTGCCTTCTTCTCCTGTGTGGGCTTCCTGTTAAGACTGGCAACTCATGCAGAGTACTGGGGTCTGTGAACACACTCTGACACACAAGACCCTGTGCTGACTACTGCTACTGTTGCTGCCTTCATGCTTTGGATAAGCTGGGCAAAGAGGAAGCCGATGAGGCAAGAGAGGGGACTAGAGGCCTGGTATTTTATCATCATGTAGGGTGCAATGTTAAAATGAGATCATATTGGATGAAAACAAATCTGGGGAGCACTGTAATACCCCATCTAGTTACCTAACTTACACAAATCTATGAAACTGAATTTTGAATAAACTTTCCTATTCCTTTTCCTTTAATGTGTGGCTGGGAGTAGGCATAACGATAGAAAAATCTGTATTCTCAACACAATTACTGTGATCTAGTCAGCTGTGTACCAGAGTATATCTAATCCTTTATCTATGATTACATCAAAGACTACACTAAGTTTAGATATTATTGATCTTATACTTACTAAACTTGCCCTAGTAAACGTAGCTCTAGAGAACGTAGTGAAGGCGGTTAGCTTGGCTGAGTTTAAAAAGGGGTTGGATGGTTTCCTAAAGGACAAATCCATAGACTGCTACTAAATGGACTTGGGAAAAATCCACAATTTCGGGAATAACTTGTATAAAATGTTTGTACGTTTGGGTAGCTTGCCAGGTGCCCTTGACCTGGATTGGCCGCTGTCGGGGACAGGATGCTGGGCTCGATGGACCTTTGGTCTTTTCCCAGTATGGCATTACTTATGTACTTATGTAGTAGCTAAGGAATAACAAACTGTGGGCTTCTTTTACAAAGCCGCGCTGCCAATTCTTTGTGCGGCAAATGAGAAGAAGCCCATTCAATTCCTATGGACTTCCTCTCATTTGTCACGTGGGAATCATTAGCATCGCTTTGCCAAAGGAGCCCTGTGCTAGGATGCAAACATATTATAAGCCCATTGCAATTATAATTTTAAAAATAAGGGTCACAGCATCCAGTAGAGTACCAATTTTTAAAATTTAGTAGGCAAATAAGTACTCCAACTAGAACAAAGCACAATCTCCATTCACACAAAGATGACAATGTCTAAAATCCAAAATATACATAACACAAAATGGTGATCCTTAAACAGATGTAAAAGTCATAGAGCTCTGTAGACCTGAAGGAGGAGAATTTCAGAATCTTGAGAATCTCTCCTATTCCTAATAGGACTATATGGCAGTGGTTCTTAACCCAGTCCTTGGGGCACAACCAGCCAGTTGGGATTTCAGGATATCCACAATGAATATACATCAGGCTAAAAAGAGTTTATAATACTGGTAGATCATAGTTATTGCCAGTTATAGCACAGATAGCAGGGGAGGGACAACTACTACTACTACTTATCATTTCTATAGCGCTACAAGGCATACACAGCGTTGTACACCATACACAAAAAAGACAGTCCCTGCTCAAAGAGCTTACAATCTAGATAAGACAGGCAGTCAGACAGAACAATTAAGGGTAAGGGAATAAAGAGACAAGGATAAAAGGACAGGGCAAGTAAGGGTTAGGAGTCAGAAGCAGGCTACAACTGGGTAAGGAAAGTTACTGTTTACTAATTAGCTATGATATTATGATCTATTTTGATGAAAAGATTATCAAAGACAGCACCTTCACTTGAGGATATGGAAGAAGGTGTAAATGAAAGTGAAGGATAAGAAAAGGCAAAGAAAGATTTTATATATAAAGATACTAGTGGAACCAAGCCCGTTTCCTCAACAATGAAACGGACCCTAGGAAGGCTGTCTTTTAAGCGATTTTTTCTCTCCCCCCTGCCCTCCCCTCCATATCCAGCGATTCTTCCCTCCCCTCCCCTCCATGTCCAGTGAATCTCCTCTTCCCTGCCCTCCCATCCGTGTGCCGCGATTCTCTCCTCCCCTCCCATCAATTCTCCTCTGCTCTGATTCTTTTCTTCTTTGTACCTGAACATTCTCTGGCTGGCTGGCTTCATTCTGCTCCGTTCCCTTCCCTCTCACTGTTCCGCCCTCTGACGTCATTACGTCTTGACGCGAGGGCGGGACAGTGAGGCGGGATGGAACGCTGGATGGCTGACATCAGGAGATGTTACGAACCCAGCCAGCCATGGAACGTTGGAGGTACAAATTATTATATAGGATAATACGTTAAGTATTTTTGGAAAGTACCTAGACAAAGATTAGACTATAACTGAGGGTGCTGTACAAGTTTGGTTTATGTTTAGGAGCATATCAGACCTTTCTTGATTTGTCAAAACAGTACAACAGTAACTGTTGTTAAACAGTTGGCAAGTAAAGTAGCTCTAGCATCTACTGTCCTGACAAGTGATTAAGAGCTAGATTTACTTAAGTGTATTACTGTGTTAGCACACACAAATATGCATTAACACATGCTATTTGTCACAGAGCCCATTTAAGCAATAGGCCCTATTTATTATTAACATGTTAACAGCATTAATGCTTTATGTAAACAATCATCTTTATTGAATCAACAAGGAACATCTCAACCAGTTTTTAGACCTGAAAGAGGATGAAGCATTATAGGGATTAAGGGCTGCAGTTATTAGGATTATCCTGAAGAAAGGGAGTGGGGGGGGGGGGGGGGGGGGGGTTGCTGAAGTGGTATCATCAGTAATT
This sequence comes from Microcaecilia unicolor, assembly GCF_901765095.1. Classification (NCBI taxonomy): domain Eukaryota; kingdom Metazoa; phylum Chordata; class Amphibia; order Gymnophiona; family Siphonopidae; genus Microcaecilia; species Microcaecilia unicolor. The sequence continues at coordinate 428,988,684 of NC_044032.1, forward strand.
TGGAATGGGAGGACAATGCCAGCGAGATTTTTACAGTCTATGTCCCGCAAATGACAATAGAATTTGGATAGGCTGGAGTTGGCTTCGACAGCAACTTTAGTATTTGGAACCTAAGGACAAGGCTGGGTGGACTTCTACTTTCTAAGTCCCAGAAATGCCAAAGAGAGACAATGATCACAAGTACTTTACATTATATTCATTGTTGGTTTCATCATGACTTGATAATGAGTGTGACTGTTGGCCAGACTGGCTGGACCGTTCAGCTCTTTATCTGCCGTCATTGGATCCAGCTCATTCAGATTTTAGACCAAACTATATTACTGAGACACTACTGCTGCTGTGCTCTCTCTGAGGGGGAGAGAATACTTTTTCTCCCCAAGTTTTGCTAAGTGCCTTCATATGGTGACCCTATTAGACAGAATCATATATCAAATCTGAGGAAGACAATACTACTGTAAAAGTATAATAGGAAGGAAAAAGAATGATATATACAGGCTTAATGTCACCCAGAATAAAATTGTGCCCACCTGTAGCTTTCACACTTGGGTTAATGATGGTGGCTGCAACAGTGCAAAACCTTCAGGAGAACATAACATACCTGATACAGCCCTAGGTCTTGGTGAACTTGTTCATAGACTCACTGCATCAGGAGATAAACCAAAGAAAGTAATGAAAAATGGAGAGGACTAAAACTATTAGGTGGCCTCCTGAAGATAAAAAAGGAGATAATGTACTGCTACTATTATGCTATGAACCCTATATTTGGATCACAGAGGGTACACAAAGCGAGATCGTCAGAAAATGGAAGAGGAAAGAATATATTGAAGAAAAAATTACAACAGGCAACCAACACCAATATAAAAATCCCAGACTGGACAAAGTAAAGAATGAAACCTGAGTGAGGACATTTTAAAATAGCTGAGTGATACCGCAGAGAGAGGGAGAGAGAGAGAGAGAAAGAAAGAAAGGGGTTTCAACAAGGAATGCAGGAGAGCTGCCACAGTAGCCACAGCATTTGGATGAGACATCAGGAAAGGCATCTGTGATAAATAAGGTGGAGATTGAGAGATGTGTAGTGTACCATAAACACAAGAGCATGACAAATGAAGGACTGGAACAGAAGTCAACTGAGGAAGAGAAAGAAATGTAGAAGGAAGACCCAAATGTGAAGGAATTACTACCTAAACTGCTATCTTATCTGAACATAGATAAACATGCCGGCTTCAGATGAGGAAAAGATTACCCAAGTTGAATTTAACACCTAGAGTACGGAATATGATAAGTAAGATGAATAAAGCCATAACCTGTATAAAGGGAAAACCTATTGGTATTACAAAAATTAACCGAATACTGTACAATGCAGCAAGATTTATTACTGAGAGAATTTTACCAATAATGACACAGGGCCAGAGGAAAAAGAGAAAGATACTCCCCCTTAGAAAAACTGCGGTGAAGAAAAAACTAAAATCATTGTGAGCAGAGGTGTTCTTGATGGGTATATAAAAGGATCAAGATCAACAAATTGTGGTTTAAAAAATTAATTGTGATAAAAAAATTAATCACATTGCAGCGTCTCCTGTTTCCTCCAAACATTTCTTCTGCTCTCTTCCACTCCCAACCCCTATCCTCAGTGCAATCCAACATCTTCACCCCATCTGCAATTCAACATCACCTACCTCCCCATGCCAGTCAATCTTAAAGGTGGTTTTCTGTTGGTCCTCACCAGTGACAGCATTTCACATATGCTGCCTGCAGACTAGTCTGAAGCTTTCCCTCTCACCCATCCCGCCCAGGCAGAAGCAGGAACTCATGTGAGAGGAAGCGGTATGTATGGGCCAGAGGGAAAACTTCAGAGCACCCCACAGGCACCATATCCCCGTGACCAAAATTGCGTGCTAATCCGGTTGCATCCTGGAATTGCGCACACAATTTAATTACCTTAATAAGCCAATCAGTGCTGATAATTGCCAATTAGCAAGCACTTTTTGACACTGTCATTAATTAGAATTTACATGCACAACTTGCTAAGCATATTCTGTAAAGTGGTGCGCGTAAATTCTGTGTGCAGCCAAAAAGGGGGAATGGCATGGACGGGTCATGGGCGTTCTGAAAAATTACGTGCAGGGTTATAGAACACACCTCCTGTCGCATCTCTCGCGCTTGCCGCGCTCTCGAGGACCTTGGCATACCTTCAGGCTTCTTCCCCGGGAGCGCGGGGTTTGTGAGTCCTTTAGGCAAAATCACCTTCCAGGTAGAGAGGAGATAAGACTGGACCGGAACTCCGGACTGGAGTTCTACACCGGAACACTCGGAACTGGAACGCACCGGACGGGTGCGCACTGGAGTGGGGCCCGCTGGACTGGACACACTGGAGTGGCCCCACTGGACTGGAACATACAGGAGTGAAACCCGCTGGACTGGAACACACTGGAGCGGAACCCGCGAAACTGGAACACCCTGGACCTAGGCTTCACCTACACTTGACTGCCTTCCCCCTCGGGTTGAGCCCTCAGGTTCTGGCAGCCGGTAGGACTTACAGGAACAGCAGGAATGAAGATCCAGGAGTGCCCCCTGGCACCTAGGCGAAGGCAAGGCAGACAAGCAGGGACTGTCCAGGTTCTGGCAGTCGGCAGGAATCAACACAATGACTAGTAAACTGTACCCAGGCTAATAGGAACGCTATACCCAGGCAAACCAGTCATACACAGGAACATACACAGAGCAAACTCAGGAGACTTGGAAGGCTATACACCAGCTAACAACTAAGCCGTGCCCACGCTAACAAGTCATGCCCTGGACACAAACGCAGAACACTAGCAAAGCTTTACACAGGCTACAAGCCAGACGGTGCCTAAGCTGGCTAGTCTGTCACTAGGAACCAACACAGAGAACTAGCAGAGCTAAGCACAGGCTACAAGCCAGACGGTGCCTAAGCTGGCTAGTCTACACTAGGAACAATCACAGAGAACTAGCAGAGCTATGCACAGGCTACAAGCCAGACGGTGCCTAAGCTGACTAGTCTCACTAGGAATAATACAGTCTCGGGATAGTGACTAGCAAGGGCGGCCAGTCTAACACTAGGAACAAACACAGTCTTGGGATAGGGACTAGCAAGGACGGCTAGTCTAACACTAGGAACAAACACAGTCTTGGGATAGTGACTAGCAAGGGCGGCCAGTCTAACACTAGGAACAAACACAGTCTTGGGATAGGGACTAGCAAGGGAGGCTAGTCTAACACTAGGAACAAACACAGTCTTGGGATAGTGACTAGCAAGGGCGGCCAGTCTAACACTAAACAACCACAGTGAACTAGTAGAGCTATGCACAGGCTACAAGCCACACGGTGCCTAAGCTGGCTAGTCTATCACTGGAAACAAACACAGAGAACTAGCAGAGCTATGCACAGGCAACAAGCCAGGCGGTGCCTAAGCTACTAGTCATGCACTGGAAACAAACACAGAGAACTAGTAGAGCTATGCACAGGCAACAAGCCAGGCGGTGCCTAAGCTAACTAGTCATACACTGGAAACAAACACAGAGAACTAGTAGAGCTATGCACAGGCAACAAGCCAGGCGGTGCCTAAGCTAACTAGTCATACACTGGAAACAAACACAGAGAACTAGTAGAGCTATGCACAGGCAACAAGCCAGGCGGTGCCTAAGCTAACTAGTCTGAACAAACATAGAACACTAGCAAGCTATACACAGGCTATAAGCCACACGGTGCCTAAGCTAGCTAGTCTAACAAACATAGAAACTCACACAGAGCAAACACTGACACCGGGTACAGAGCACTCTATACACCAGGACCTTTAGATGAGATTAGATGAGATGCAAAGGCCAGCACTGTAGTCTCCAAGTGATTAATAAAGCCCTCAACACCAGAGCTACAGCTGCAGCAATCACCTTGCAACCAAACAGAGGATTGACACTCAGAGCAGGCATCCCATAGAGAGTAACAGCGGGAGCCATCTTGGACACTGGCAGAGACGAAGAGGCGGCAGCCATCTTGGAAGAGGCATAGCCCACACAGGTGAGGTTCAGTAGGGCAATCAGCACACAGAACCAGAGAGAACCTAAGACAGACACAGACACAGAGACAAGCAGAAGCCAGCACAGACACTGACTCCCAGAAACAGGGTAAGTCTGAGGGTTGTCACGGCCACGGACGTGACACCTGCTATGTGCCTTACTTAAGCACCGGTACTTACATCAAGTTTTACTTGGTGTAAATGGATGCAGCTAGAGTTAGGCATAGGCATGGCTACCAGGCATATTCTATAAACCGCTCCTAGATTTAGATGCGGTTTATAGAACACACCTAGGCAGAAAATTTTCAGCGCCAATTTTTCAGACACCATATCTAGAATCTAGTCCCATATGTGCAACGCTGCCGCTGGAATGGACCAAGAGAAAACCACCTTTAACGTAGACTGGTTGAGGGGACTGAGAGAGCGGAGCAGATGCTAAATCTTAGGTGGGAGGAGCTGCAGACCCACGAGCAGAACTGGAGGAGGAACTGATGGAAGCTATGACTGAGGCAGTGAGCTCCAGCAGCCATGAGACCAGTTTGATGCTGCTCACCAGCAAGTTTGTGTTGCTGCTCATGGAGGTGGAGAGAAGGGAGGGACGGAGGAAGGGAAGAGACAGAGAGATAATAGACCCTAGGAAAGAAAGAGAAATAATGACCTCGGGGAAGCGGACAGAAAGGGAAGGAAGAGACTTTGCAATTGGGGTGAGAGGGAGGAAGCTTATGAGCCCTTTAGGGAAGGGGGATGGGATTTGATACACCGCCTTTCTATAGTTACAATCAAAGCGGTTTACATATTATATACAGGTACTTATTTTATACCTAGGGCAATGGAGGGTTTATAGTGAGTTGCCTAGAGTCACAAGGAACTGCAGTTGGAAAAATATAAATAATCTTTAAGTGTGTGATTAATCATGATTTAAAATTCTAATCAAAATGCAGCCCTAATTTAGAGAAAATCAAAACAATTCTACAGGGAACTGGGATAGAACAACAGAACAGTGAAAACACCACCAGTTAAAGCTGAAACAAACTTTCTGGAGAAACCTTTAGGAGAATCTGGCAAATTAGGACAATTTTGGTCTTTTGATGTGGAGAGGTTTTTTTATGCAGATTATAAAAACTGAGCCAATTTAACTGAAAAGTAGTGTGAGATCACTGTAGGGCCCTTTTACAAAGGTGTGGGAGGGCTAACACACAGGTATCATTATCGCTGGTGTAGTGTGTGCACCCAGAGGCATTCCAAGTTTGGTGCACGCCAAATCTCACAGTAGAAAATATTTTTTTCTATTTTCTACCACAGGAGGCATTCCCGGAGGTTACCGCATGGGTAGCACGTGAGCCCTTATTGTAAGGGCTCAGGCCATAAATTGGCGCTTGCTAGTTTTTTTTTTGTGCCTGCCCATTAAAAAATGGCCATTTTCCCAGCTATGGTAAAAGGTGTCCCAGCGCGCACCCAAAAATGCGCTCATACTACTGCAGGCCACTTTTTACTGCGGCTTTGTAAAAGGACCCCTGAGGCTTTTTCCTCCCATATCATGTTAAAAATTATTATATTGGCATTTCACAACTTTGAACACTGGAGGTGGTGATATAATTGGCACATTAGGCACACACCTAGGAACAAAGGCCCCAAAATTTAGCCAGCAGTGCTCAGCATATTGCAGACTGGCGCCAGCGTTATGCCTGGAAATTCAATGTCAGGCCACATCTGGGCTTCGGCATTGAATTTCTGAGTATGCAGGCTGGCTAGAGAAAAGCTGGTTAAGTGCAATATTCAACACTTAACTTGTTATGAGACACTGTATAAAGATAGGACTGACTTTTATGCAATCCTATTTATGCAATCTTGACCACTCCCCCTTCTGCCTTCATTTTTCTGCTTCTATAAGATCATGCCTTTCTACTGGACTGTCAAGAAATGAATTCTGATATTCCAATATGAAGGTTCCACCTTATAGGATGATTTTTTAAAATTTGTTTATTTTTGTGGGTTCAAGTGGAGTAACACAGCACATACACTATACAATTCAATTTGTCATTCTTATTTATTTATTTATTGCACTTGTATCCTACATTTTCCCACCTATTTGCAGGCGCAATGTGGCTTACAAAATATCATGGACATTGGAAATGAGAAGAGAATATACATTTGGTGTTACAGAAGGATGTTGGATTGCTTGGTGATGAAATACATGATATTAATATAATAGAATGCATTACTAACATTACTGGGTATGCCTCGCCTCACCCCATGCGTGGAACGGACTCCCTGAGCCCATACGCCAGACCCCATCCCTGCCCAACTTCAAATCATTGCTCAAAGCCCACCTCTTCAACGTCGCCTTCGGCACCTAACCACTACACCTCTACTCAGGAAATCTAGACTGCCCCAACTTGACATTTCGTTCTTTTAGATTGTAAGCTCCTTTGAGCAGGGACCGCCCTTCTTTGTTAACTTGTACAGCGCTGCGTAACCCTAGTAGCGCTCTAGAAATGTTAAGTAGTAGTAGTAGTATAAGTATGAGTTTCACATTATTTGATCTTAGTGGTATATCTTGTCGAAGAGATGGGTCTTTAGTAGTTTACGGAAGTTGGTAAACCATATTATCTTAAAACACAGAAGCATTAAGTACTGGCATTAGTAATAGGCATGTGAGTTATTCCTATGGAAATCCAGGTGGCTTTTCTGTGTTTACAAAAGTACAATACATGAATGCACTAGGTTTTATTGACACAAATCACTATTGGTAAAAAAATATCACAGTGTACTGTAAAACTTAGAAGCAATTAGTCTGAAGATATGGTATGAATTTCAAACCTTACCTGCCCATACCTGAAGGAGGAGGTTTTCACCTTTGAAAACTAGTCAAAAATATATTGTTAGTCCAATATGAAGGTATCACCTTACGTTCTTTTTTTTTATTGCCCATTAACATTTAAAGCACACCAACATGACAATCACACTACTTAAACCTCACCTGCAATATCTACTCTTGAAAGCAGCTGAAATGATGATTTTCATAAAACTCATTACAAACAGCCTCTTTTACTACTTAACTAGCCGTTAAGACCGTAACAACGGGCTAGTTTTTTGTTTTCCTATGGCCTCCCCCCTCTGTCCACCCACCCTGCTCTCTCCCCTGTCCTCCCCCCAGCGTCTATTTCCCTCAGTTCCGCCCCCTCCTTCCCTCCCTGCTCCCTCCTCCTCCGATTTCCATGCCCATGTTCAAGCCCTCCTCCCTATTGGGCTGTACTGCTGGTGGAGGCGGGGCTTGGACTTCTACACTCTCAGCATTCCAACTCTACTGCGCATTTGCAGGTGAGTCGGTCACTTGCCGTTTATATGTTTGATGGGCACTAATGGTGTTAACATGTGCTATTCAACACCACTGCCTGTTTTATTTCTATAGGCACTGCAGCCTATAACTCACACTGTGACACTCATTAGTGTCCTTGTACTAAGGTAGCAAAAGGAATCCAAAATAATAAGAAACTTAGGGGCCCCTTTCATTAAATCATGGTAAAATTTACAGTTACTGAAGATTACCACAAGATTTTTATCCCACGGCAGCTGCAAATGTAATGTGGCACCTATTGTGGGCATTCCCAGTATTTTCTACTGCAGGTCGTACGTTAACATTCACAATAATGCATGGTACCTGTTCCTGGTTAACGTGGAAGCACCTAGCATCTCTCTCTGATCACGCCATGCCTCCTGACATAAAAGGCATTTAATGTGCAGTCTACTGTGTGTTAACTGCTAAATTACCACAAAGCCCCTTAATATGGCTCCGTATGACAAATCTGTGCATTAATTTCCTAATTCTATAAACGTGCACCCATGCTACACTTTGCTAGCAAAGTTGTGTGTGCAAGTTATAGAACAGTGTCATTTGCATGCGTAACAAGTTAATTAACTGCTAACTGATGCTAATAATCAATTATTGGCTATAATCGATCTTATTTGGTGCTAACAGGAAACAATTAGCAGTTACACATGTAACTGTCACCAGTTGATATTCCACAAGCAATAACAAGAGGGTGTGGACGTGGGAAGGGTACAGATGGGTTAGGGGCATGCCTAGCACTTAAACACACGAGTTCTAGAATACTGGCAGTAGGGACTTACCCCAGTCATTAAGCTGGTCTAAGTGTTCACACCTAAAGTTAGGTGTGGAACTGCAGACTTACACTAGCATTTTATAATGGCAATTACATGCGCATTTGCCAATATAGGATCTGTGCTTAGTGTGCAACATTCCAGCACCCTTTAGGTGATATATATAGAATTACTCCCTAAGTGCTTAACTTGGTTTAGAAAAAGGGCCCCATACAGATTGTCTGAGGCTATCAATGAAATCTGAAATGGTAACATGTTCATAATATCAATACCACACTCCATGGTTATCCACATAAATGGCAATAATAAAAGTGAATGCTATAAAAAAAGGATACTCTTCGCTGTTTCGAATGTCAACCACCAGGAGCTTAGGCTTGCTGGGCTTGGTTTTCTTTGTGGGGGTCTTGTAATGTCCGGATCCTGTCAGTTCACACAGATCAATGAGATCTTCTGCTGAAATCCTAGGAGACACCTCAGATTTCAGATCACTCAATCTGATGGGTTCTCGGGCCTGGGAAGAACATAGAGAAGACAGAGAACAAATATAAATAAATGGTTTAATGTAAAAAAATGAAATAACCAACAAATTAAATGTTAAATTTTTTTTTTAAATCACACGGGGCCCTTTTACTAAGGTGTGGGAGGCCTAATGCGCTACAGATCTATTTTCTACCGTGGGGGGTGGGGTGGCATTCCTGGCGGTAATTCGTACTTGGTGTGTGCTGCATGGTTACTACGCGGGTAGTGCGTGAGCACTTACCGCTAAGTCAATGTGTGGCAGTAAGGGCTCCGGCCATAGACACATGCTAGTTTTAATTTCAGTGCACGCCCATTTCCCGGCCCATGAAAAAAAAAGCTCTTTTCACAGCAGTGGTAAAAAATGGCCCTAGCGTGCACCCACACTATGGCAGGCCACTTTATACTGTGGCTTAGTTCAAGGACCACAAAGTGAGTCTGGGGTTAGAGTTAACCTTGTGGGTTTGCAACAGCGTTTGGTTCTACTTTGCAGGACAGGTTATCTTCGGCTCTACATATTCAAAAGGGCCAGACAAGTGGAAAGGAGGGAGGCGAGAGTAGGACAATATATGTATGCTGTTGGCATGACGATGGTCAGAAATGGTTTTCAGGGGTGTGCTTATGAACGACTTCAGCCAACATGGTAATTCACCTGCTGCAGACACTAATGAAAGGTAAGCGAGTGTGAGAAAGAGGGGAGAGCCAGAAGAGGAGACTATGCAGCAATTAAAATGTTAATTGATTTTATCAAATTGGCTATCCTGGTCCCTGTCTCAACCTGTATTTACTCTAATATTCAATGATGTAAACAAGAATAAAATAAATATTACAAAAAGAGTATGAATACTGAAGAGCTATTTCTTATTCACTAATTTTATCCTTTGGTTCCGCAGTTTCCTCTTACTTTCTGAACTGTTCAGTTAGAAGTGGGGCATGGATCTGGTGCATAACCCTCTAGTTTCAACTATGCATGGTGAAGGTTCTTGGCCATGCAATCATAGGTCCTAAATATGGTCACTAGGTATCATCATTGTACAAATGACTTAAGCTTCCTAGTGGCCTCCCTATCCCTCCCTCCAGTCAAGGGAGTGGAAGAGCTGACCTGGGAATCCAACTCAGATTATGCTTATAGCAGTGTTGTTAAGCCAGACTCCACTGATTTCTTTATTGTAATCTAAAGACTATATTTAAGAGTGAGGATCAAAAGAATTTCAGCAGGCTTGCTGCATAGTTTCCTGAGATAGACAATAGCATTTGGAATGTTCTAAAAATACAATAGTAGGCTAAGTCTTATTCCAAGTACTCTTTGATTATAGCAAATTGATACACTGTTTCTGTAGTAGTCTCGCATATGGTTCATTTCTGATAATATATTACTATCAGTCCTCTTACCCTTAGGTCAAGCCTCCTGCTCAAAACTCAGTGTTTACTGAAATAGTGCATAATGCAATTAAAAACAATTTTTCAGAATTTCTCTCTCTGTTATGTACAATAGATAGCATGTCAAATGGTTTTCACACTATCATAATTTCTTCTAGTTTTCTGTTTTGTTTTAGCTTCCTGGGTTTATTGCCTGAATTGGTGCTCCACAAACTTTTATCTATTATTACCTCATTTCAGCACTTTAAAAAATTCCTGCAACACTCAGATGATGATGAAAACAAAGGAACAGATCCCTCACAGCCCTTCCCCTACTTACACAAACCATGACAGCAGCAACAGTCAGCACAGGGCCCTGTGTGTCACTGTACATTCCAGCCTATCAGGAAGCCACACAAAAGGAAGGGGCAAGATCTGTGAACATTCAGCGACTCACAGGCCCCGCCCCATGCTGACTGCCATTACTGGGCATATATCACAATGGAGATGCAAAGGTAGGAGACGCAGCTTAGTTTCTTGTGACTAAGTTTACCATATGTCCTCTTTTAAGAAGACATGTCCTCCTTTTGGACTTCTTCAGATATGTCTTCCAGGTTTTTTTTTTTTTTTAATATTTCGGAAAATATACACTTTTTCCACACCTACACCCACAGAAAGGCGGTATATCAAATCCATGACTCTTTAACCTTTACATAATGAGAGAAACCAACTCTGGCCTATTAGTCTGAACACATGGGAGTGCTAAAGAGAGAGAAAGGCATTGCTGATCTTTCTGTTTCCCTGCTGGTTGAATCTGTTAAAGGAATTTTGTATATGCAGCAATTAAACATTTCTTTAGCAAAGGTAGTAGCCATCTTTATTTTGTGTCCTCTGCAAATGTGGTAACCCTACTTGTGACCTCATCTGGGTCTCAATCCACAGTTTGGGAACCACTGGCCTAAATCATATATAATTTTATTTTACAGAGGGCTCAGACTATTCTCCAGAACACTAATGGCAAACATTGCTTTTCAGAATATCATTATGCATATAGGAGCCTCTTTATTAACCCTGTGTTAGGTGTTTAATTAATGCAACTTTTAATTCATGCTAACATTTAGCACGCCACTGAAATACCAGTTAATGTAGTGTCATAAATGCTAGTGAATACTAACTGCTGCCTAAAATGCCTAACACAGAAATTCCTGTTAGGGTGTATAATGGGTGGGGATTGCACCTGGCAGTTAACGTGTGGTAGTGACCCCTGCATTAACTTTCCTCATGAACATTTTGCGGGGTCGTCATTTTTCACTTAGTCACAACTTCAGATGCAGAAAGATCAGCATGACCATCCAATAGTAACACTAAAGAAGGCTCAAACAGCTGGATAGCATACCGGAAAAGTCACATTAATTGCCATTAAGATCAAAGGAGGCAAGGTGCCCAAGTCTCCTGTTGGGATTGGCTAGGGCATCTATACCCCTAGATCCTCTCATCTTCCATCTGCTCAAGAATCTGGTGCTTGATGTTCTGAGTTGTTACCATCAAATCCATAGAGGGCATCCCCCTAAATAATTATGAGTATGTTGAAGGTCTGTTGGCTGAGTTCTCACTCTCTAGTTGGTGACAGCTTAGGTAGTCTGAATGGACACTGGTAGTGTCCAAAATATGTTTTTTTTTGTTTTGTATTTTCTATTTATGTGCACTGAAAATTTTGTAAAAAGTAATCTCTAAAATCATATTAACCAATGGAGAAATCACCTTCAGGAACTTTACAAAGTTTTTTCCTCTAAAATAACTACCACAACAATGAATTTCAAATAAGAAGAGCTGAACAATGCAGAGAACATCATTCAATTAATTTTAAGTGGTGTTCTCAAAAAATAATTACTACTTCAACAGATTTAAAATAATTGCCACACAAATGAATTTTAAATAAGAGGAGGGCACAGCATTGAAGTGATGTTGTTTGGATCAAAAAAAAATGACAAAAAAAGAAAAAGCAAACCAAGAATATAAACTAACTTGAAAAGTGCAAAAGAATTTAGAACTAAGCCAAGTCAAATATATTATAACACTTAATGAAATACGATGGCTCTCCAATATTCTACTGTCTCAAATTATTCAAAAACACTCACAAATCATTAATGACACTGAAAAAGCTAAACGGAATGACTGGCAATTGGCACAAAGCTAACAAAATGCAGTATCACTTATCTTAAAGCACATCGATGAGCTTTAAGGTAAGTGATACTGCATTTTATGAGCTTTTGTGCTAATTGCCAGTCATTCCGTTTAGCCTTTTGAGTGTCATTAATGATTTGTGAGTGTTTTTGAATAATGAGAGATTAATAAGAAGAAAGACGAAGCTAAAAAGACATAAAAAGACACAAACACAGATATAGGGAGGAGGGGTTTTTTTTGTCAATGATTATAACAGTCACTAGTGGGCTTCACCTATCTATTTGGTGTTGAAGATCAATAAGTACATAAGTATTGCCATACTGGGAAAGACCAAAGGTCCATCGAGCCCAGCATCCTGTTTCTAACAGTGGCCAATCCAGGTCACAAATACCCGGCAAGATCCCAAAAATGTAGAAAATAGTTTATACTGCTTATCCCAGAAATAGTGGATTTTCCCCAAGTCCATTTAATAACGGTCTATGGACTTTTCCTTTAGGAAGCCGTCCAAACCTTTTTAAAACTCCGCTAAGCTAACCGCCTTTACAACATTCTCTGGCAACGAATTCCACAGTTTAATTACACGTTGAGTGAAGAAAAAATTTCTCAGATTCGTTTTAAATTTACTACATTGTAGCTTCATCGCATGCCCCCTAGTCCTAGTATTTTTGGAAAGCGTGAAACGCTTCACATCTACCCGTTCAACTCCACTCATTATTTTATAGACCTCTATCATATCTCCCCTCAGCCACCTTTTCTCCAAGCTGAAGAGCCCTAGCTGCTTTAGCCTTTCCTCATAGGGAAGTCGTCCCATCCCCTTTATCATTTTCGTCGCTCTTCTCTACACCTTTTCTAATTCCATTGTATCTTTTTTGAGATGCAGCGACCAGAATTGAACACAATATTCGAGGTGTGGTCGCATCATGGAGCGATACAAAGGCATTATAACATCCTCATTTTTGTTTTCCATTCCTTTTCTAACAATACCTAACATTCTATTTGCTTTCTTAGGCGCAGCAGCATACTGAGCAGAAGGTTTCAACGTATCATCAACGACAACACCTAGATCCCTTTCTTGGTCCATGACTCCTAACGTGGAATCTTGCATGACGTAGCTATAATTCGGGTTCCTCTTTCCCCACATGCATCACTTTGCACTTGCTCACATTAAACGTCATCTGCCATTTAGATGTCCAGTCTCCCAGTCTCGTAAGGTCCTCTTGTAATTTTTCACAATCCTCCCGCGATTTAACGACTTTGAATAACTTTGTGTCACCAGCAAATTTAATTACCTCACTAGTTACTCCCATCTCTAGGTCATTTATAAATATGTTAAAAAGCAGTGGTCCCAGCCCTGGGGAACCCCACTAACTACCCTTCTCCATTGAGAATACTGACCATTTAACCCTACTCTGTTTTCAATCTTTTAACCAGTTTTTAATTCACAATAGAACACTACCGCCTATCCCACGACTCTCCAATTTCCTCTGGAGTCTTTCATGAGGTACTTTGTCAAACGCCTTTTGAAAATCCAGATACACAATATCAACCGGCTCCCCTTTATCCACATGTTTGTTCACCCCTTCAAAGAAATGTAGTAGATTGGTGAGGCAAGATTTCCCTTCACTAAATCCATGTTGACTTTCCAGCTTATTTTCTAAAGAGATCGACGGCCATCTTCTGACACAAATCGGGAGATGGCCGGCGATCTCCTGAATCCAGCCAAATCGGCATAATTGAAAGCCGATTTTGGCCGGCTTCAACTGCGTTCCTTCACGGGCCTGGCAAAAGTTCAAAGGGGGCGTGTCGGCATGGTAGCGAAGGTGGGACAGGGGCGTGCGTTGAGATGGCTGGCTTCACCCGATAATGGAAAAAAGAAAGCCGGCCATTACGAGAATTTGGTCCGCTTTATTTGGACCCTTTTTTTTCAGGTCCAAGTCCCAAAAAAGTGCCCCAACTGACCAGATGACCATCGGAGGGAACCGGGGATCACGTCCCCTGACTCCCCCAGTGGTCACTAACCCCCTCCCACCCTCAAAACAACAACTTTAAAAACTTTTTTTGCCAGCCTGTATGCCAGCCTCAAATGTCATACCCAGCTCCCTGACAGCAATATGCAGGTCCCTGGAGCAGTTTGTAGTGGGTGCAGTGCACTTCAGGCAGGTGGACCCAGGCCCATCCCCCCCACCTGTTCCACTTGTGGTGGTAAATGGGAGCCCTCCAACCCCCCCCCAAAACCCACTGTACCCACATGTATGTGCCCCCCTTCAGCCCTTAGGGCTATGATAATGCTGTTGAGTTGTGGCCAGTGGGTTTTGGGGGGGGGGGGATTTGGGGGCTCAGCACCCAAGGAAAGGGTGCTATGCAGCTGGAAGCTAATTGTTTTATTTTTTAAATTTTTTAAAAGTGCCCCCTAGGGTGCCCGGTTGGTGTCCTGGCATGTCAGGGGGGCCAGTGCACTAGAAATGCTGGCTCCTCCCATGCCCAAATGCCTTACATTTCGCCGGGTTTGAGATGGCCAGCTCCGGTTTTCATTATGGCTGAAAATCAGAGTCAACCATCTCATCTAACCCCAGCGAGCGATTTGGCTGGCGCCATGCGTATTTCGAAAATACGCTTGGTTCCGCCCCTTCACGGAGCCGGCCCCGAAGATGGCCGGCCATCGATTTGGCCGGCGCCATTCGATTATGCCCTTCTTTGTCTCATTAATCCATGCTTTTGAATATACTCTGTAATTTTGTTCTTAATAATATCAAGACCCAGTGACAAATGAGACTTTTTCCTCTACATAATAATTTTTTGAGTGAACATAACATATTAAGTGATGGCAGATAAAGACCTGAATGGCCCATCTAGCCTGCCCAACAGTCACATTCATTATCAAGTCAAGATTTAAATCAACATGGTGTCTACTATTTGTTGAGTCAAATATATTATAAACCACATGGTGGGTGAAACCAAAAATTGAAGTACTGTCTATCTACAAATGATAACACAGTGGAGAATGGAAAGGTCTAGTACTATTAGCAGAACAGCAGAGAATCGAGAGGTTCCCTCTATGTGCATCTCTAGAACTATTACCAGAAAAGCAGCAGAGAATGGTTCTCTCTAAGTGCATTACTGTTTTTGTTTCTTATCCAGTTCATAACCTTAGGACCTACCTCCAGGCCATAACTTCAGTTTATTGATAAGAACATAAGAATAAGAACAGCCATACAGTTCACACATCTGTGTCTAACCAACCTCACTCAGCTCCAAGAAATATTTTCTAACCGCAAGTTTACATAGGATATCTCATATCATGACTCCCTGGCTGGCACTAGCAGAAGATTTCCGCCTTCTCGGATAGGCTAAGGTGGCCCTAAGTCTTTCAGATTCAGAATTTGGATTATATCTTCTTGGAGAAATCAAAAGTGATTGGTAGGGGACGTTTGCCTTTTAAATTGCTGCGTTCATCCTTTCCACAAAAAGTTTGCTTATTGTTCATTATCTATACACAAAAATAGCCATACTGCGTCAGACCATCTAGCCCAGTATCCTGCTTCCAGCAGTGGCCCAATCCAGGTCACAACAGTATTTCCAAAAGATGTAAATATAGAAAATGGTTTGAAAGTTTTAAATTGAAAGAAATCTACTAACACTCTAAGCAAACAATGTTTACTTTGGATGCTCATAACAATTAAGAGAAAATAACTTTTGAACACTTTCTCAAAAATCAAATAATGCATCTGGGTCAGAGTCAGACCAATGATCCATCTAGCCCTGTATCCAGCTACTGAGTTAATATCAAACCAAAATACTATTAGTAATGTAAATAAATGGAAATACAAATAAAATAAAAAATAATCTTATTCTTACCAGTGCCTGTGCCAGTGCTACTCATATAATGACGGTACACTTAACGTCTCTGGCGTCGCAACCACACCAGAAGCCTAGAAGCCTGAGAGGCGCAGCACAGCACAGCAGGTCCAGGCTGAGTGCTGTTTTTAAGTCTTCAATCAAGAACACCCCTGGTGGCTCAGTGGGAACCTGTTTGTCGCATGTCCTCTGAGAAACAGCATGTTTCTCGCTGTTGCTCAGAGGATTCGTTTTTTTATGGGCTCTGGTTTTGGTTCCATAGTCCTGGCACACGTCTCCAGCCTGTGGTCCCAAAGGCTATGGGTTTAGTCCCTGTGCACCTGTTACCTGACAGTTGTGCAGGTGCTCACAATTTTAGCCAGTCTGGCATAAGCTGTTCAACTGCCAACACCAGCAGATGAGCTATGAGTTCATATCTCTTGAATGTAGATACATCGCCAACTATCTTGATCTCTTTTGACTCACTCGGTCACAGCTTTTTCACGTGGCTGAGCCAGAGCTACAGAAAGTCAGCTGTGATTGGTTAGGGAGCCTGTCTGGCACCTAAAAGGTTTCTTCTGATTGGCCAGGGTCATCATTCCCTGCCAATTAAAAGAGCCTTTAGACCAGACAGAGACAGGCTCCTTGACCAATCACAGCTCAACTGCACTGTAGCTCAGGGCACAGGCACATAAAAAAACTGTGACTGCTGCTGGTTGCCATGTTTTGTGCCAAAAGTAAAAGTCTCAGTTGAGGATGGGGAACATTGGGGGGGGGGGGGGGGGGGGGGGGGAGGGGAGGGGGGGGAAGGACAGGGTTCAGAGGTTCAGAACTTGTGTTGTGCAGTAATATTCTGACCACCATATGCAACTGAAGGAGCACGAGGCCCTGGGGAACACTGCAGGTGGGAGGAGGGTTCCGAGGTTATGAATTAGCGAATTAAGATTCTGACAATGCCAGGGATGTGACCGCAGGGCCCCTGGGAGCACGAGGCCCTGTGCACCAACCCTTGTCGTCCCTGCCTATGATCGGCCCTGAATGTAGCTGCACTGATTAGTGCAGATATGCCCACTCTCTGCCCCAGGACATGCCCCCTCTGCAGTAAAATATATTTTTTACAGCATAGTGTGCACATGCTAATTTACCAGAAACCTGAGCAAGCCCCATGGTAAGCCCTTTTAAATCTGCAGTAAGCACACGCTAGTGCTTACTGCAGCTTGGTAAAAGGACCCCTTTGTGTGGAGTGCATCTATGGAGTATAATCCTGAATTAATACCAGATCTTCACCTTGGTCAACGTCATCGATGGTGCATACACATTGGCATCGCCTGCTACCGGGGCAGTGTTTAAAATCGCTGGCAACACTGATTTTGTGAATACGTTTCTTCAGTCCACCAAGTGCCCATTGTTTTTCGGGAAATGTTTTAAGAAACATTTTTCCTCCATAACATTTCAGTTATCTCAGAAATTATGTGCTTGTCTTCTAGTGAAAAACCCATGTTGACCAACCGTACATAATGATGTCATAGTTGCATCATTGTTTTGCAAAGAATATTTATCACACCACATATTTGTTGCATGATCATTTTCTAGCTCTATCATAGTTCTATTTATGAGTCAAGTTATATTATTGTACATCTGCCCAATTAATTGTTATAGAAAAAAATAAAAGGGGTTCTGTTATTTTGAAACACGGTGTATATTTTGTTCTGATATAGATCAGCTCCTAACATTACATGTTCCTTGAAAAACATGGTAGGGTGAAATCACCAGCCAGATTAGAGAAGGTGGAATTGATACTTATATTGTTTCCACTGCAGTACAAATAACATTTTTTTTAATATGTATGAACCATTCGTATATTATTTTGAATGAGACAATTGGAGCAATAATTTTGAGGACTTTTGTTTAAAGCAATGATTATTACAAAACGGAAACAAAACGGGAGCTGGGCAGACTTCTACGGTCTACGTCCTGATCGAGACTGAATAGATAGGGATGGGCTGGAGTGTAAATTTTAAGGGGCTTCGATGTTAGCTTCAGAACTTAGTACAAGAACAGTACTGGGCAGACTTCTACGGTCTGTGCCCTGAGAAAGGCAAGGACAAATCAAACTCGGGTATACATATAAAGTATCACATATCATGTAAAATGAGTTTATCTTGTTGGGCTGACTGGATGGGCTGTACAGGTCTTTATCTGCTGTCATTTACTATGTTACAAGCCAACCACTCATTAATCCTGGCATGTTGGAGCTAACTACTGTATTAATTTGAGTGTGGTCCTCAGAATATGAGGGGTTATATATATTTTTGTTTAAAGTTTTAAAATATCCTTTGTAATTGATTTAAAAATAGTAAAAGCGTGTTTTTAAAAAAAATTTGAAGTAGCTCCAACAAAATTGGTCTTATTTTTCAGTATCAGACTTTGCCGTTGTAATGGTTAGATTACTTTATCTTGAGTTACTGTAAAACAGCCAACTACTGAGGCACAATATTTACAAGCATATATCTGCTAAACTAGGGTCCACTGGTTACCAGCAAAGGCAAAAAAATGACTTCACAGTGTTAGTTCTGGGGTTCAAAATTTTACGTGGGCCACTATTTGAGTACTCAAAAGGATGTCCTGACCAAACTTTACTTTCACAGGCTGATATTTTGCTTTAGGTGTTTCTATTCAACAGTCATTTTCATGTTCCATCCCATGTTTTTGGAACAAGTTATCACAATACTTATGTTAACAAGAAATCTCTAGGAGCATATGGATTGTGTACGATCCATAGTGGTTGATATCAGTGAGCATATTGCTGGCCCTGTGTTCGAGTATTGAATGCCCTGAATTTTATTAACTATTCTCTAATCCATGTTAGGTACAGAAGTTTACGTATCAAAGTTTATGAATGAAATGAAAAAAAAACCCATGCTTTCATAATCCTGGACCCTTGACACGGCACAGAAATCTGGTGTGGCTCAGATGCAGATGGAAACCATATGTACACATTTGCGGTATTATACAGATTTAAAAAAATATATCATTCTAAGAATCCTTATGTGCTTACTGACATGGTCCAAAAATTTAGTTTAGATAGGACACTGAATAAGAAAGTTATTTGAGCAAGACTAACACATTAACAGGGTAATTGCTTAAGCCTCTCTTTCCCTTTGAAAAATAGTCTAAAAAGGAGCTACTGATGATAAAAAGTATAAAAGGACGACGATGATTAAAAACATGTGACAAAGTGAAAATAAGTTCTAACATTATTTTCAAATTATCTCTGGATGAACCAAATAAAAGAAAAACATATTCAAATAATTTCTAGAAGTTTGCAGTTCCATTACATTGTTTAAACCTAAAATCTTACTATCATGTAATTCTTATTAGTCTGTAAGCCGCCTAGAAACACTTGATTGGTGGGATAGTAAATCTCCTAATAAAACTTAGGGGTCCTTTTACTAAGGTGCGCTGAAAATTGGTCTGTGCTAATGTAGGCATGTGTGTTGGGCACGCGCAAATCCATTTTTCGGCAAACCTGTAAAAAAAAAAAAAGCCTTTTTTTTTGGCCTAAAATGAACATGCAGTAAAATGAAAATTGGTGTGTGTCCATTTTGGGTCTGAGACCTTACCGCCACCTATTCATATAGCGGTAAGGTCTCACGCGTTAACCTGGCAGTAACGGTCTGCACATGTACAATGCCTTTTACCGCCCGGTTACCGTTGTGCGCCGGAAAATAAAAATTATTTTCTGGCGCACGTAAAAAAAATGAAATTACCACTCGGGCCATGCAGTAATTCAAAACTGATGTGCGTTGCTATGCAGCTTAGTAAAAGGGGCCCTTATAGAATAAGCAGGGCTTAATTTCTAGTAGGTCGATATTCAGCTAGCAGTGCTCAGTGCTTTGCTGATCATCACTGATGTTATGCCCGGAAATTCAATGCCAGGACATGTCCAGGCTCCGGCACTGAATTTCTGGGCTTACAAAGTCGGATAAACCATAGCCGGTTAAGGCCCCGATGTTTAAAACTCCAGAGCTGTTCCAAACAGCGATGTAAAAATACTGCTGGAACAGTGCATTAGATCAACACCTTAATGCTCAACGCTAAAGAGATGCAAATATAAGCGCACTCATAGCATTGAATATTAGGGAGTTCAGTGGGAGGATTGTGCTTTGGCATGGGAGGACTGTGTTTGGCGCATGCATAGAAGAATTCTACGGTAAGCTTGGCTCCTGTGTGCAAGCGCCTGGTAAAACTTGAATGTGAAGCACAGATTGGCATCTGTTTTCTTAAGCCTAAATATAAGCGTTTTAAATATTATTTTTAGCTTGAACGCTTATTATTTAGATGCAGGAAACAGATGCCAATGTGTGCTTTTGCTTTGGCCTGCTGTTTCTCATGACCAGTGCTTAAAGGCTTACACGGGCTTCCTTCTGTTTCCAAAAGCAAAAACCAGCAGATTTTGCAGAAAGAATAACAAGAAATCCTCTCTTCCAACAACCTAACGCCTGCTGGCATTATTTTTTGTAGCGGTAAGGCAGTTTTGTTTTGGGTGCTTTTTTTCTGAGCATTGTGGAGGAATACAAAATTACCTCATTTACATGAGTTTCGACTATATTTGCATGCTATCTGCACTAATGCCTGGTGTGCTCGTTCTTTCTTGTGCTAGACCCCTCTGAATGCAGGTGCTCGTAGGGCGCTAATGGCCTCTGGCACCCACATTTACTTTTGAGCATTGGTGCCTAAGTGGGCAAGTCACTTAACCCTCCATTGCCTCAGGTACAGACTTAGACTGTGAGCCCTCCTGGGACAGAGAAATATCCAGTGTACCTGAATGTAACTCACCTTGAGCTACTACTGAAAAAGGTATGAGCAAAATCCAAATAAAATAAATAAATAAGTGAAATATTCAGCACTTAAATGGCTATAGCGAACCACATAAATGTAAGACTGACTTATATGTGGTTACTTTGGCTGGCTAAGTGCTGACTCTGCTCCTGGAATGTCCCTAAAATAGATGGTTTTGACTTAGGTGCTAACTGGACCTTTTCAGCATCATTAACCGGTTGACAAAATATATGACAGAGGTTAAGAGATAGATGTGTCTAAATAAGTTAGTTCTGAATTACAGTAAAACTGAATTGATGTTACTTGGGAAGGATGAAGAACTATTACAATGTTGTTCTGTGAACTTGGAAGATCGTGTGTTGCCTGTGCAAGAGAAAATGCGTGTATTGGGTGTAATTTTGGACCCATTACTGTCTATGAAAGATCAAATTCTACCTGTGGTTGTCAGCGTTTTACCAACTTCATTTGCTGGCAAAGTTAAGCCTATGCTGTCACAATATGATTTTCTGTTGGTAGTTCAGAGCATGGTGATTTCTCGCATTGATTTTTGCAATGCATTTCACTTGGGCTTGTCCAAATCAAAGAGGCACACATTGCAAAGAAAGCAGAACGCCTCTGCCAGGTCACTGGCAGGTGTGTCTCGATATGATCACTTATCTCCCATTCTCCGTTCCTTGCACTGGTTACCCATCCACTTCAGGGTTTAGTACAAAGTTATATGTTTAATTCATCAGGCATTGTATTCCTCAATATTTAAAACATGCGATTCAGGAGTATCAGCCACCCAGATCTTTGCGATCTGAGAATGTGAAATTTTTGGCACATGTCATAGATTATTCTTGGCAATATGCCAATGCATGGAAATCAGCTTTTCAATAGCAGGACCACAAACTTGGTACAGATTGCCAGGTTAACTGAAACTAAGTAGTAGTAGGGTTCACTTTGTTAAATTATTGAAAACTAACCTATTTGAACACACACGGAATTGATCAGCTGGAATACTGTATTATTTTGTTTAGCTGTGTACTTGTTTTATTTTAATTGTGTATGTTGATTTTGTTACTCGCCTAGTTGTAGGCGGGTTAGAAATTTTTAAATAATAATAAAATGCTATTGAATACGAGTGGTTAGCCTCAAACAAGTGATTTAACTGGCAAGCCGTTTTTCCTAGTGGAATGGCCTGGAACACAGTTCTGCTCCAGCTACTCCCTTCCAGGCAGCTTACAGAGATGAAGGCAGGGGATTGATGAGTCTGGGTCAAAGTACAAAACAATCTCCCTAATTAGCTCTTCTTCTCTTGTGGTCCCACCCCTGACATGTCCCCTCCTTGATACCACAGTTCCACTTCCTTTTTGTCTACAGATCAAGCCCTGGGAATAAGGAACAACTGACTAAATGTGACACTCTCCATTGTATTGATAGATAAGAGTAATTTATGCTTCCTATCACTTTCTCATTTGTTCAGCTCAGCTCTTTGAGAAGCAGCCCTTCTCTAAGAAAAAACGTTTCTATATTTGCATATTCAGAGCTCTGTCAGCTACTATTTAATACGCTTGAGTAAACTATCATCACATCTATTTTATCTAGCTGTTCAAAATTCTCTCATTAAAGCAGAACTGCTTTTTATCCTGGCTATAATTATATATGTGTGGTGTAAGTGGGGTGGAAAATATTTAGAAAACTTGACATCAGTTAATAATTCTTTGGTTCCGGGGAAACTGTTCTGCCTTAATTTTGTTTTTGCTTTTCATGCTTTCCAACATACGAAATGTTGGAAAAAAATCATGTAAAAGGGATTTGTGTCTGCCTGTGGGCAAAATAACACTCCAAAAATGATGGAAAATCACGATTTGGCAGGTAGGAAAAAAATGGGAATGTTTTAGGCTAATACAAAAAACATAAAAATTGGATCAGTAATTTTTTTTTTTAAAGAACCCTCCTCAAAACATTCCCACTACTCTACTAAGGAAGCAATTAGAGCCTGTGAAATGTTGGTGAACACTCCATTCCAAAAAGCCCACACCGTTCTTTTTGCAACTTGGCCCTGAGGAAAAACATGGTCAAAGCGGTTTATATAAAAATAAAAACAAACTGAAAGAAAAGAAATACAAATATTGATGGGAAAAAAGTCAAGCAGACATAGAACTACTAACCCTCCACAAACTTAGATTGTGAGCCCTCCTGGGACAGAGAAATATCCAGTGTACCTGAATGTAACTCACCTTGAGCTACTACTGAAAAAGGTGTGAGCAAAATCTAAATAAATAATAAATAACTGCAGGCAAAAACAGAGCATGCACACTTAAAGGCAATCACACAGGAAATACTAACTGCTGACAGGGACAGGACTAGCACAAATCGGGGCAAACACATTGGACTAACTAAAGCCACACACTATGCTCAGCTAGAACTGCAAACTTTTAGACTCCTGAATGTCTTATCCACATTCATTTTGCCGCACGTCCATTTTCAGCAAAAAATTTTTTTAAAAAAGGCATTTTTTATAGGTGCACTGAAAAATGATTCTGACCGCACCCAAAACACGCGTCTACACTACCGCAGGCCATTTTTCTGCGCGCCTTTGTAAACGGGCCCCTAAGTCTCTTGGCAAAGGAAAGCTTTGAACTGCCTTCTGAACCCCAATACAACAGTAATGACTGATACAGCAGACTTTAGAAGGCAGTTGAAAGCTCTTTTAATGCCAGGAGGATTTTCCTATAGGATAATAGTATCAGGCCCTGAACAAATTTATTGTTTGGGGGGGGGGGGGGGGGGCAGCAGGGCTGGTGTTTGAGGGGTATAAACCACTGTGGTTTTAAATTGTTTTTATTATTATAGTATATGGATTTATAGTTATGTTATTTGCTTAATGCATGATATATGAGGATTGTAAACCACCCAGAATTGTGGATGCACAGGTAATATTTTTTTTAATAAGGAAAAAAAAAATATATATACACACACTCAAGTTATTATTGATCATGTTGGAATGGCATTTTATGACACCAGAGAATATATTCATGTCTCAATTACAGTTTTAAGAAACAAGAGTGAAAGGATAAAAAGAAGAAAAATATTAATAACCTGACTGGATTGAAAATGAGTGAGAAGAGAGTTGCCATAAATTGCATTATTATTCAAAGATGATGTAGCTACAAGTAGATAGACAAGATTAAAAAAAATCTTGACAATTTTGGAAAATAAAGGTATTTCAAAGAGTGAACCCCCCTCCCCCTTATAACATGATACTGTCAAAGATTATAACAGCAAAAAAAAAAAGCATTGCAGCATTCCGATATACAATATTCATTCTAAAGGTGGCAAAGTATCAGCGCCCACTCTTCATCCCCCAGACAAGCTCCCTTCAATAAAATTAGAATATTTTGATATAGAGCTGCACAATTAACGCATTAAGGGCTAGATTCTATATATGGTACCTGAAAAGTTAACATGTGAGACCTTACCGCTAAGTGAATGGGTGATGGTAAGGTCTCAGACCCAAAATGGGCACGCGCCAATTTTAATTTTGCCGCATGTTCATTTTTTAAAAATTTTATTTATGATTTTTCAAAAAACAATACATTCATAATAATATAAATGCAGGATTTGGAAATAATATTCAACAGAGATACATCTCTCTTCATTAAATTAGAAAAACAGGAAATATTTCTTATACATATTGACCACCATAATTTGGGAATAAGATATAGGAAAACAAAACAAGAAGAGGAAAAAAAAACAAAGGAGGTATAATCCTCCTTTTAGAAGCAATCACTCAGAGGGGTGAGCGTTAGACGCCCACTAGAAGGTACAACCAGCATCCTATGGGGTCATTCAGGGCTGAACGTTTCCCTTTTCCTTAGATATAATAAATTCAGCTAGCTTTTTGGGGTCAAGAAAAACATAATTAGCATTATTAATTGTTACCAGGCATCTGCATGGATACTTCAAAGTATATGACCCTCCTAAGGCGAGAGTCCTCGGCTTTAAAACCAAAAACTCTCGTCTTCTCTTTTGCGTATCTCTATTGACATCCGGGTAAATCTGAAATTTTTCCCCCAAGAAACTGGCTTGCATACCCTAGAACGCATGACGTTAAAAATATACATATTAACGTCATGGGGGCCTTTTAGGCCCCCATGCACATAATGTAGAAAAACACACTTAAATAACTTTCACAAGTTTATTTCAAAATTGCTCAATAAAATATGAATAGTGGACAACATTTTAATTATAATTTTTCACAGAAAACACCAAAAAATCTTTTTTTTCCCAAATTTCACGCAAAGACATGAAAACACACAAAAATGCATAGAAATCTATAGCAAACTAGCTGCAGCTACATTTTTATTCTAACTTTCTTTTCTATTATATTAGTCTTCCAAACAATTCTGACATGTTATTTTTTCAGAAGAGTGATCTTTGCAAACAGTTTCCTTACAAGTGGAACAATATCGCTCAGTTTTCCTCTCTATGTTTCTTGGACACATGAAACAACGCTTTCGTTTTCTTTCTCCTGGCTCTGGAGTAATCTGAAACTGTACGCCACACCGTTTCATTGCTTCTTTAGTTTTCTTTGGCAAGCATTTCAAGTCGCTTCGCTCTATCATGTGAGGTATTACAAGTTCATGACAAAGGTCCTTCAAGAATAAGCGTCTCCTGTCCTTCCTCTGTGCATGAAATTCAGGATGAGTTTCTGTATAAATAATGAATGAATTTAGGGCTGCTACATCAAGCATATTTGAAAATAATACTACAGGCCATCGTTTTGTTTGCCTCTTACACGAATATTCTCGCACCATCTCATCCATTTTATCTACACCTCCTTTTGTTGCATTGTAATGCAGGATGATTTCTGGTTTCAATTTTTGGTTATTGCTGTCAACACTGCAATCGTGATGCATGGTACTGAGTAAAATTACAGATTTCTCCTTCTTTGCCTTGTAAGATACCAAAGTCGCTTTGTTATTGAATCCAAAGACACTCTCATAAAGTGCTCGCTGACGATTGTGTTTGAGTGCTGCTGGAATTTCTCGTCTGTTTTGCTTTATAGTACCAACAAGTGTAATAGCTTTTGCAAGCAGAAAATTGCCTAGTTCAACATTGGTGAAATAATTGTCCATGGTGATGTTTCTACCTGAATTGAATATTGGAACAGCAAGAGTTTTGACTATTTCAGACCCCAGATCCTTCTGTACTGGTGCACCAACCTCTTTGCCACAGTAGATTACGCCATTTATGCCATAATAATTTGCAGAATCACACATCCAGAAGATTTTTATACCGTACTTGGCTGGCTTGCTGGGCATGTATTGTATGAATTTGCAGCGTCCTCTGAACGGTACAAGTTGCTCATCTACAGTAACATTAGTACTAGGATTGTAAAGTTTTGTGCAATTTTTGATAAATATGTTCCAGATATAACTGATAGGGGCTAATTTGTCTGTTTCAAACCTCGCTGCACGAGTTCGCTTATCATCAAAGCGAATGATCCTTCTAATTTCCTCATATCTGCCCACTGACATTGTCGCCTTATAGTGTGGATCAGAAAGTGGGTCCAGAAATAATTCTCGTATTGGGACATCATACGATTTTTGACTCCCTGCCAGCAGGAAAAGTCCAATATATGCATAAAGTTCCTCTTTTGAGATATTTTTCCAGGACTTATTTTTTGCTGAAGCGATACGTCTTCCTTCTAGGTTTGAACATAATAGGACCTCTTCTGCAATATTGTCAGAAAAATAAGTACAGAATACATCTTTAGGGGTAAAGTAACTGGGACTTCCCACAGCTCCTTGAGCCTGTCTCACAATATTGTGTATTGGAGTACGTCCGACTAATGTAGGATTACTGTCCCAAAAAACATTCGTTTTGGATGTTCTACTTATCACTTCTTGAGGATCCACTAGATTCACTTCTTCATCATCAGAAGAATCACTGGATGAGGATGTTTGATTAGCTGGTGGCAGATATTCTTCATCAGACAAAGATAGTTCACTTTCATCATCGCTTTGAAACATAATCGCTTCAATCTCTTGGTCAGTCAGACACTTGGAGGAAGACTGTGCCATTGCTGACTAGATGTTAGAAAATGAAACAGATTTCCTCTCAACAGCTTATCTTATCACAGGTCCTTCAGCAATTAGCTCACAGTGTATACTGTCCTCAGTGTTCAGAGGACCTGAGGTGATGTCATGGCCTTATCACTCCCTCCAAAAATCACATGACATCCTCACATGTTATTATCCACACCCTGGCCCCTCCACCAGCATTACTGAGTACAAATAAAGTAACTTGAGACACAAACACTTCTGAGAACATGATAAAAACAGCGGGGGCCTAAAAGGCCCCCAATTCGTACAGATGTAGTTTTCACCAAACAAGCATTGTTACACCATAATGCCTATGAAAAAAAATTATATGAACAACTGGATAGTATCAACAATGACATACTTGAGTAATACCTTGAGTTTCAAAATTCTAACTAAAGTAATTTTGCAGATAATAGCAAAAATGTAAGCATGGGGGCCTAAAAGGCCCCCAATATGCGTTCTAGGGTTAAAGTATAAACGAAATACATTATTCCTATCAACCTCGAAAGCAAAGGATACTAACAAAGTCAATCTTTGTGTAACGGTCTCAAGAGAGTTTTCTAAGAAAGCTGTTACATTCAAATCAGGTAATGGTTCTGGTCTAGCAGATTTTCCAAATATATATTGAGTCTTGACTACTTTTCAAAATTTCTTCAAAATACTTCTTAAGCATATCTGTTGGTGGTATTAAAGGTGCTTTGGGAAAATTAAATAGTCTCAAATTGTTCTTCCTAGTCTGGTTATCAAGATACTCAACTTTTTTACCCAGAATCTCTTTATCCTTAATTATTAAACTTGTAAGGTTTTGTAAAGATTTTAATTCTCCATCTAAAGTCTCAATCCTCTCTTCGTTTTTTTGAGCTTGGGAGGCTGTAAGAGATTGTGAAGATTTAACAGAGGATAAATCTTCTTTTAAGATATCAGTTACCTGAATCAGGCTCTTGTTCATGCTCTGTATGGCGTCCCATAGGTTCTCTAGGGTTATCACTGCTGGTTTAACAACTCCACGAGACTCCCCTGATACTTCCCTCAGAACCCTGGTGGAGACGGGGTTTCCCACGTCGTCTTTCCGGGTAGAAATCACCTCTGGGGTCGGCATTGGAGTAGGTCCTCCTCTTGCAGCTTGAGAGCTGAACACTTCGGTCCGCCCTACAGGCTGTACTCCTACTGCAAGCATAGTTCCGGGTTGTGGAGGGGCAGTGAATGAAGGCGGGCTCAACGAGACGACTTCTGTGCTGTAGTCCGACGAAACAACGTCAGGACTGACCGTCATGGGCGTTTGCGGATCCAATCTCTGAATTCCCCAATTCTCAAGCGTCTGCTGATGGGGAGTGGAGTTAACGGGACCAGAGGAGGTAGGTTTCACCGCTTTCCCCTTCCTTTTTCCCATGATGTTACCGGGTAAGTTTCAATCCACCACAAGCTTAGGCAGAGATCAGGAGCTCAGAGATCAACTTCCTCTCTGAACGCCATCTTGTTCCAGGATGCTGCATGTCCATTTTTGGCCAAAAAAACAAAAGGCATTTTTTACAGGTGGGCTGAAAAATGGATCTGCACGCGTCCAAAACACACACCTACACAAGCGCAGGCCATTTTTCAGCGCACCTTAGTAAAAGGACCCCTTAGTGTCAATAATTGCTCAAGTGGCAATTATCGACACTGATTGGCTCGTTAACTAATTAAGTTGCATGTGCAAATCTGGAATATGACCGGATTTGCACGCACAATTTAAGTTGCGCTATACAGAATCCGGGGGTAGTTTAACTGGTGTTAAAAAATTAACGTGATTAATGCCAGGGGCTTGCCTAAACTCCTTCCATTGGCTGCTTTGTGTATTCCAAGCCTCATTCTGGTGCTCCAACTGCTTCTCTTGACATTCCAACCCTTACTCTGGCTTACTGAGGATGTTGGAAGGAGCATCTCCTGCCATTGACCCTGGTACAGCTGCCGATCCTCCCTCAGATCCTCCTGTACTGCCTCTGACCCCTTAAGAGCTGCTGCTGCTGACCCCCCCCCCCCCACCCGAGAGCTGCTGGTGCTGCTGACTCCTCACCCATCTCCCCAGAATTGCTGGTGCTGCTGACTCCCCTTCTCATGAGAGTTGCTGGTGTCACTGACAACTCCCAAACCGAGAGCTGCAGGTGTTGCTGTGATTTCCCGCCCCTCCCCCCCCAAAAGCAGGTATCGCTACTAGGTCCCTCTCAGAACCACTGGTAAGAGTTAGAAAATCATCAGACACAAGCAGCTACGCTGTTCACTCCCTCTCCATCACTGAAATCATACTGCAAGAGGAGAGCGTGAATACTATTACTATTTAACATTTCTATAGCGCTACAAGGCATACGCAGTGCTGTACACCATACACAAAAGGAGACAGTCCCTGCTCAAAGAGCTTACAATCTAGATAAGACAGGTAAACAGACAGAACAATTAAGGGTAAGGGAAAATAGGGGAGGATAAAGGACAGGGCAAGTGAGTAGAGGTTAGGAGTCAAAAGCAGTGGCTGTATACTGGGTTGCTTCCTCCTGTGTGTGCCTGAAGTTCACTGCTCGCTCATGTGAACCAAAGGGGCCTCTGCACAGCCCCGTGGTTCACATGAGCAGTTGGCTCTAGGCAGGCACAGGGGAGGGAACCAGCCAGATATGCAGTTATTCACTTTCTCCTCCTCTTGAAGTACGATTTCAACTGGAGAAAGAGAGTGGATAGTGCAGCTGCTGCCTATGGGGATGGGTGGGCATTGAGCGATTTAATTGTATGCAATGGAGGGAGGGCTTAACAATGGGGGGAGGGCTGGAGGAGTGGCCTAGTGGTTAGGGTGTTGGACTTTGGTCCTGGGGAACTGAGGAACTGAGTTTGATTCCCACTTCAGGCACAGGCAGCTTCTTGTGACTCTGGGCAAGTCACTTAACCCTCCATTGCCCCATGTAAGACGCATTGAGCCTGCCATGAGTGGGAAAGCACGGGGTACAAATGTAATTAAAAAAAACAAGCTAATTGTGTGCCATGGGGGGGGGGGGGGGCAGGGGCTGAGCAAGCTAATTGTGCATCAAGGGGATGGGGGGCTGTGCAAGGCACCGAGGTAAGGTGACTGTGTGCCATGAGGATGGGGGCTGTGCAAAGTGATTGTGTGCTTTGGAGATGGGGGGGGGGGGGGGAGTGGGGAGGCTGCGCAAGGCGAGGTGATTGTGTGCCATCTGTCACCCATTAGATAGGTGATGTCACACAATTGACACCATGTTTCCAGAAGGGAGACCACTAGTTTATGGCAGTGATACCTTAAGGGACTGACTAGACTTTCAGACATAGAATGGGAAAGAGCCTTAGTAAATAGTTTGTAAAGTAGCTGCTGATGATCACGGAGGGGATTCCCCACTCCCACCCCATACACACTTGAGTTTCATTGTGGACAATGTTGGGTGTGGGATGGAGAGGAAACAAATCAATTTCAGCTGCCAGCTCCTAAGTTTTAAGACTTGACTTAGGCCAGTGTTTCCCAAGTCCGGTCCTGAAGTCCTTGCCAGTCAGGTTTTCAGGATATCCACAATGAATATGCATAAACTTGATTTGCATACACTGGCTCCATTATATGCAAATCTCTTTCATGCAAATTCATTGTGGATATCCTGAAAGCCTGACTGGGAAGGACTTGGGAAACACTGACTTAGGCGCCACCTTATAGAATAGCACCTGATGCACTTATGCAAGTAACTGCAGCTTTATGCAGGAGTAGCGTAATGGTTAGAGTGCTGACAACCAGCAAAGCCAGGTTCAAAACTTGCTGCTGGTCCCTGTGACCTCGCGGGCAGGTCACTTAACCTTACATTGCCTCAAGTACAAAATTAGATTCTAATTCCTCTGGGGACAGGGAAATACCTAGTGTACCTGAATGTAGCTCACCTACAGCTACTACTGAGAAAGATGCCAGCTAAATCCAAAAAATATATTCATACAAGTCACTTTTTGGCACATATCTCTGAAGTAATTGTGTTTTTTTTAAAGCAACTGGAATCAACGTTATTTGTTGAACGTTTAAGAAGAATAAAAAAAATGTAAACAGTTATGTGTACATGCTAAATTTACATTTTATATTACACGTCACTCTTATATTCCGCAAAAACAATCAATGGGGAAGGGAAAGGGGACTTGATATACCGCCTTTCTGTGGTATTTTGCAACTACATTCAAAGTGGTTTACATATATACAGGTACTTATATTGTACCTGGGGCAATGGAGGGTTAAGTGACTTGCCCATAGTCACAAGGAGCTGCAGTGGGAATCAAACCCAGTTCCCAAGGATCAAAGTCCGCTACACTAACCACTAGGCTACTCCTCCACTCCTGACAAAAAAAAATAATTCACATATTTGTTAAATAAAAAAGCTTTCAGCTGTTTTCTGAACTTTAAATACTCCCTAACAGCATGAACTGAAGCAGGGAGAGAATTCCAAATTGATGCTTAATGATAGGACGGTGACGAGTCCAAATGTCTGATACCTTTAACTAGTTTGAAGAAAAATATAAAACAACATGTCCTCTGAATAACTGTCTATCTAGCAAGGAAAAATAATCAGTCAAATAATAAGGCACATCTCCCACAAGAGTTCAAAAATCTACAGAATAAAACTTAAAATAAGATCTTGCCATCACAAATAGCCAATGAATCTTGCGAAAATAAGGTGATATATGATTATTCGTTTTAAGCAAAAAAATAATTCGTACATAAAGTTTTGAATAGTCTGAAGCTTTCTCAACACTTCCTTTGTGCAGTCAACATAAACAAGATTACAATAATCTAATTTAGATAACAATAAGGCTTGCACTATTAATCTAAAGCAAGATGTTCCTATGAATAGCTCTTAACTGTCTTAACAAATCGAAGGAACCTTTAACTACTTTGTTTACTAGATTTACCATTGTAAGCTCACTTTCCACCTCTACTCCTAATAAGCGAGTTGCAAACTCAATCTTAAAATTATTCTGCCCTACAGAAAAAACTCTCTTTTCCTAATATATGCTTAGGGAAGCCTATCCATAAAAACTGTGTTTTATCTGGTGTCTATAAATTTTTAGCTATAATGTTCTACTTCAGGTATGCTGCACTATTTCCCATCCCCCATCTTTCTTTACTATCAGCCACATGAAGGAATTTATGGCTGGTCACAAACTCTGTTGGGACCTCCCGTTGCTAAGCCAACTCAGCAACCTGGTATAACTTGTTACAAATGTAACTTACTGAGAAGAGGTATGGCAAGGACACTAATTGCAAGCCTCCAGCACATATGAAAGACCCAATTACAAGTCTCCAGCACATATGCAACACCTATGATTGATCCAGGGTAGAGGAGAGGTGGATGCTCACCACAGCCTATAAAACCACGCTGCAGACAAAGAAACTCTAAAAAAAAAAAAAAAAACTAGTCATGCTTAGAAAGAGAGTTTCAGATCTGTCCCACGGCCTATTTTTTCCCGAAGGGGGTGCTCTCCCCCCTCGTAAAAACTAATTCTTTACAGCTAAGAATCTTTCTTTCATTCATTCTTTCTTTCTTTCTTCCTTTCTTTCTCTCTGTTCTGTGACCTTTGTATGAGGAATAAACTTTCCTTCCTCCTTTCTCTCGTCTTTATATAATTAGTCTGATTACTTATAATTACCAGAGGTACTGATGTTAGATTTTATAAATTTGTTACAACTTGAAACTGGTATTTGATGCTGTGTTGGTGAGTAAGAATAAAAGACTGTTAATTCTCTAATTCATGTCCAATTTTTCTATAATATTTTGTAATATTTCTTAAGATGTTTAGAGAATAGCAACCAAATGTGCAGCCTAGTACACTGGGTTCAACTTTAAGTGGAAAGACATTGCCAACTTTTCAACAGTTTTAAGACAGTTGCTTATTCCACTTATCTCATCATATCCCCTTAGGAATGGCATCAAATTAGTGATATCATCTGCACATATAAATGTATGAACCTTCAACTTAACAACTGCCCTACCCAGAGATTGCAACATCAAATTAAACGGCACAGGGGAAAATGAGAGCCCTGTAGTACTCTTACATTTAGATCATGTGATTAATTGCATGATTACATTTTTAATCGATGTACAGCCCTAACATGCAGTTATGCGCACATATTTGCCGTGTCTCGTGGCATACCATTTTAAGCTGCATTAGGAAAATGTTAGCTCCAAACACAATTTAGTAAAAGGGCCCCTACATTGGCCCACTATGTCTTTCTGCATAAAGTTCTAGCTTGCTTGCCTACAGTACCACTGCTCATCTTATGCCTCTCCTCGTGAACTCTTACCTATCACCTCCTCTACTGCCAGCTCCCAATTCGATGCTTTCTGGTCCTTTCTATACCATATGGTTGGAACAGACTTTCCTGAGCAGGCTTAATGCCTTATCCAAAACCAGCTTAAAAATCAATCTTTTGGGGGCTTTAAAATCATAATCCCCGTCTTGCTGACTAAAGGCTAATTGGTCTTAACCTTGTTTTTTTTTATGAATGGAATTCACTAAGTTTTTTTGTCTTGGATGTTTGACCAGGATGGTCTCTTGTATATACTTGTACAGCGCTGCATATGTTGAGTAGCACTATAGAAGTGATTAGTACAGAGCTTCCCAAACTGTGAGTCGGGACTCAAAATGGGGTCACAAAACCCACAATTAGGGTTGTGACCTGGGAGGACTCTCCACAGATGAATCAGTATTCCCCCTCAGGTGGGAGGGGGTAGAGGTTTCACACAAGTTTATTTGACTGAGATCAGTGGCGTAGCCAGACAGCCAATTTTGGGTGGGCCTGAGCACAAAGTGGGTGGGCACAAAATTTTCTCTCTCCCCCCTCTCCTCCAGCACTTCCCAATTCAAAATATAAATACTTTAAGCAGATGAGGATCCCCAATCTCTGTCAGCTGAAGGCCTCCAGTAAAGATGGCCAGAACTCCTCTCCACCAAGCCCAGTAGGCAGCACCAACTCCTCGAGCCACTGATGCCAGCACCCCATACATGCTTAGTTGTCAGTGGCTCCAGGATGCTGCCCCCATCTGCCAAGCTCAGAAGAAGAAGGCATCTCTGGCCAGCTTCAGATGAGACCCCAGCTAGTAGAGCTTGGGAATCCCCACTAGCTACAGCAAGGGTAAGGGCTGCCGTTAGCCATGCTGGTGACCAGTGCAGAAAATAAAGCCCCTCCCCCAATTCCCTCTCCTCTCCAAACTCCTCATCTGCCATTAAAGTCACACTGATAGACCCTCATAAATTACAGAACAAGGGATCACAAATTAGAAATAAAAATATATAGACAAAATTGAACTGGGAACCTCAGCATGTACTACAACCCTGGAGAAAAACCCCCCAAAACAAAAAAAAGCGCATTTCCTTTTCTACTTAATACAATAAAAAGACATCCGCTGTGCACATTTCCCAAAGTTAACATATTCCATTTAAAACATTCAAAGTAAAATGATTTTCCTACCTTTATTGCCTGGACATTTTATTTTTCCATCATGTTGGTTCCAATTTCTCTTTCCCGCTTTCCTGTCTGACTTCTGCTAATTCTTCAAGCGGTTGTCCATTTGTCTTTTTTCTCCTGTCATTTCATTTCCTACCAGTGGCATTCCTGGCCTGGATGGCACCCGGGGCGGATCGCCGATGCAACGCGCCCCCCTCCCTGCTAAATGACACCCCCCCGGGTGCACGCCGCTGGGAGGGGTGCCGCGGCGCTCCGAGTTCACTAACTTTGTTCGTCCGCTGCAGCTCCCTCTGCCCCGGAACAGGAAGTAACCTGTTCCGGGGCAGAAGGAGCTGCAGCGAACGAGCGAAGTTAGCGAACTCGGAGCAGGCGCGTGCCACGGCACCCCCCCAGCGGCATGCACCCGGGGCGGACTGCCCCCACCGCCCCCCCCTTGGTATGCCACTGCTCACTACACCTACCTCTGAAATATTGATCCTTCCATTTTAGCTCTTTCCTTTCTTTTCTGCCTCTGTACACTCAAATTTCATCCTCTTTCTAAATCTTTTCCTTCTTTTTACTTTTCAGATATCTATCACATTTCCATCTCCTTTCACCCACTAGCTCTCCCATTCCCCATCTCTCTCCTTCTCAGCCTTCCATTCCCTTCCATCTTCGATCTACGCGCCATTACCATATTTCTACCCCCTGTGATCACTATTCTCTCATTTTTTCCTTGCCATTTCCCATCCTTGGGCCTCTCCCCCATGCTTTCCACCATTCTCAGTGTCTTCCTCCCTCAACCCTTCCAGTCCAGCATCTGTTCCCTCTTTCTACCCTCCTCACCCTCGTAGCCTATTTCCCTATCCCTTTTACCTCCCACCACCGGCATCTTCCTGTCCCATCTCTCTCCCCTCCCCCATTGTCCAGCGTTTTCCCCTTTCTCTTCCCTACCATCCATTGTCTATCTTCTCTTCCTGGATCCATCTTCCCTCTGTCTCCCCTCCCCCGCTTGTGCATCTCTCCTTTCCTCTCCTCCACCTTCATGTCCAACTTTTCTCCCTCTCCCTGCCTTGAGCCCCTGGTTTAACATCTCTCTCTACCCCCCCCCCCCCACCACCCACTCACCACAATCTCTCCATCCTTCCTTTCCCTCACCTCAATGCCATGTTCAACATTTCCCCTCTCATCTCTCCCTCCCTTCCAAGTCCAAGACGTTTTTTTCTCTCAAGCCCTTTCCCTCCCTCTCCCCATCCCACCCATATCCAACAATTCTCCCTCTCTTTCCCCTTGCAGCATCTCTCCGTCCCTCCCCCCACCTAGCTCTACCCTGCCTCACTCCCTCATCCCAATAGTGCTCCTGTCTCTCCAAGACCCCCCCCTACCACACACACACACACACAAACAAACCAACCACCCGCCAGCATGCTGCAGGATTTTTTCCTGCCCTTTCCCCAGCCACCACTCACTGACATGCTGGCTGCAGGCAAAAAAACGGAAACAGCGGGATCCTCGGGAGCAGGCCTTCTTTCCCCTCCCTCCCCTTCGGGCAGCGCTGCAGTCTAACTGTACAGCAAAGCTGCACGGCACCGGGTCCGCTATGCTGCTGCCCTCCATTGTCATCATCTTTGTCTGGCAGAGTTCTTACTAGTTCTTCTGCTGCTTATCTGCAGCGGATCCGTGCACTGCCAGGGCTGTCTGCTGCTGCAACTGCTTCCTTCCAGCCGGCCTTGCCTTCTCCGATACTCTTTCTGAAGAGGTGGGGCCAGCGCAGAGGAAGCAGTCACAGCAGCAGACAGCCCTGGCAGCGCGCGGATCCGCTGCAGATAAGCAGCAGAAGAACTAACAACTCTGCCAGACAAAGATGATGACAACGGAGCGGAGGGCAGCAGCGTAGCGGCAGGACGGACCCGGTGCCGTGCAGCTTTGCTGTACAGTTAGACTACGGCGCTGCCCGAAGGGGAGGGAGGGCCCGAGGAAAAAAGGCCTGCAGCGCGTACCGTTGCTGGGTGGGCCCAGGCCCACCCGTGGCTACGCCCCTGCATGGCCAAAAAATATTGATAAGAACTGGAGTAATAATAGTAGTTGTAATCAAAAGATTTTCTAGAACAGCCAACAGCAGAGAGTTAAAAATAGAAAATAATTTCTGACAACTGCACTGCTAATGGCATTATATCTGTCAGTTTGAGGTTTTTTTTTTAAAGTTGTTCTTTCCCTGTTTTCATGACAGTTGTTTGCATCATTTCTATGAAAATGCAACAATAGCCTCTGAAATTTACAACGCCCGAGAAAGGGGATGTAGTCTATCTTTCAAGTGCTTTGAAAGAAGGTTCAAAATTCTGTGCTGAAAAAACTATATTTTCTGACAGTGCTGTCACAGAGAAAAAGTATGTGTTAGGTTATCAGGACTGGATCAAGGGGAGATCACTTACACCAAAAATGCCTCATAAACAAGTTCTTGAATTTAAGCTTTGGTTTCCAATAACTTTTATGCTTTCTTTTCATAAGGAAGAATGCGAGTTCAAAAATACTGCCTTCTGGCAGCTGTAAATATGAGTAATTATGCAGGAATATCTGCAAAACTAATATTTGGTTAAACCTTTAACTCAGTGACAATTAAACGTACATGCCAAATGTATGGGGTTTATTACTGCCTTTTTAAAAATAATAAAGCACACACTAGAAATGTTCATACAATACTTCTTTCCCCCCACTGTGCTCCCCGTTTTATAAGGGTTGATGTCACTTAAAAAAACATTGGGCCCTGCTTACTAACGCTAGAGACACCTATATATTCCTATGGGCGTCTCTAGCATTAGTAAACAGGGCCCATTGTTTTATGAATGGGGTTCAGAAAAATCTGTGTGAGATCCTTCACTGGGCCTCCATTTGAAAGTAAGCGAAACCAGACAAAATTAATAGAATAACTGAAGCTACTTTACTTTTACTATTCTGATAACACCTTTCCTTTTTGTATAAATGATTAAGACTACATTTATTTATTTTCTATTTATTAGAATTTAGCTCTCAGAAGTTGCCCAAGGTGAGCAGACTAGGTATTTCCTTATCCCCAGCAACAGGGCTGGTCTTAGCAATTGCAGGGCCCTGTGCAGACCAGTTCGCTACCCCCCCCCCCCCCCCCCGTTCCACCCAGCCCTGCCCCTTGTTGACAAGATTTGTTTTAAATATTTTCTTTTATTTCAAATAAAGACAAATTAAGCAAAACTTGTATACAAAAACTAATTCAAACATGAAAAATGCTATACTAGGAAACCTTTAGGTTTAAAAAGCAAAACCATGTGCACGTAAGGACTAGATAAATGAATTAAAATGAATCCTCTTAATATGTAATACAGTGCACTCCATTTAAGTGCACATCGGATAAGAGCATGCTCTGTTTAACTGCATGCCGTACTTCGGTCCCGTTTTTGGCGCCATCAATTTCTATGGGGACAAGCTTCGGTTTAGCGCACCACTAATAAGTGCAAGATTTGCTTATATGCATGGTTCAAGGCCGCTCCTCTGCAGGAAAGACTCCGCATAAGAACGTGCATGGAATATGGAAGCCGATTGGCGCATGACAACCGAGATTTCAAATGTACTGCCTCTTTAACTGCCCCAGGCAGATTAGGGGAAAGAATGTTGTTGGAGCATGCACCGGGGTTGTCGTCGTTGTCGCGGCAGCGGAACTGTAAGACTTTAACACTGGCTGAACGAAAACAAAGTCAAGAATCTATTGCTAAAGAATATGGTGTCAATCCCTGTCAAATTTCACATGTCTTGAAGCAGAAAGACCAGCTTCTGGAAGACTGGCAAAACAACAGAAATCCACAACGGAAATGAAAACAGGCAGGAAAAGCTGAGGAGGTAGAAGATGCTCTTCTTCGGTGGTTTTCTTGAGTCAGGAGCAGACAGTTTCCTGTCAGTGGTCCACTGCTTATGGAGAAAGATAACCAGGCAGCAGAAAGTCTTGGACTGACTGAATTCAAAGCCACTGTTGGATGGTTGGAAAGATGGAAGGAAAGAAACAGTATAAAATTCAAGAAACAGCATGGTGAGAAACAAGACGCTGAAGACTTTGGTGCTGAAAATTGGGTTGTTCCAGTTCTTCCTACCATCTTGAACGAGTTTGCACCTCGTGACATTTTCAATGCTGACGAAAATGGTCTCTACTGGCGAGCGATTCCTGACGGAACACTTGCATTCAAACATGCCGAAACTACTGGAGGTAAAACATCGAAGGACTGACTGACAATCCTCCTTTGCTGCAATATGGATGGGAAGTTGGAACCCCTCTTCATTGCAAACTGCCCCATTGCTTCAAGAAAGTTAAGCGACTTCCTGCGTCATACGAGGCTAATGCAAATTCGTGGATGACGGGGGAAATTTGGAAGCAATGGCTAAAGAAGTTAGACACTAGAATGCGGGCACAAAAGTGTCAGATTTTGCTGCTTTGTGATAACTGTGTTGCACACAGGGATGATGTCTTCCTGCCACCAAACACTACCTCTCTGATCCAACCTCTGGATCAGGGCATAATAGCCAATTTCAAACAACATTATCAGGCTCTTGTGCTACATCATCTGATGAGCGTTATGGATGACCAGACTGGGAAGGATAAACATGCTGTTGAACTGGCTCGTAATCTATCACTGTTGGATTCCCTACATATGCAGAAAGAAGCCTGGAATCATGTTACACAGGCAACCATTGTGAACTGCTACAAGCGGGCAAGCTTTGTTAAGGATGTGGACAGGGATGAAACAGGTGCAGCTGTTGCAAAAGTGTCAGATGAAGAGGTTATTGACATCCCAGCCGGTTTTACTGAAGAGGAGTTCCATCGCTACGTAGCTGTTGATTATGATCTACAAACAGCTGAAGACAGCACTGATGTTGAGATATGCTCCTACATGCAGGCAACAACGGCTGATGATGGAATAGATGAAGAAATGAGCAGTGAGGCACATGCTGAGGAAATTCAACAACTTCCTCCTGTCACTTTTGCAAGAGTGCTGGAGAGTCTCAACACCTTGCGGGCCTATATGGAAGCCACTGGATTTCATTGCTATGACAGTTTTTACCTTCTGGCAGACGTAGTCTATGGAACTCACAGACCCAAGAGTGTACAGAGGACTATAACTGATTACTTCAAGCCAGCCTAATGTCAGTTAACTGAGACTGTATACTGTACGTATAATAATAAACAGCACTGTACATATGTTTATCAGATGTCAAGCTTCTTTGGGTCACAACGGTTAAGTGCACGCTCTGGATAAGTTCATGCATTTCTTTGGTCCCAGACCCTTGCACTTAAGCGGATTGCACTGTACTTGGTAGCAATAATGAAACAGTGATTAAATATTCAAATAGCAAGCAGCCTGAGCCAACAGATTTATTTTCCACTGAACACAATTAACTTTGTATGAACTTGGCTGCTAATAGTGTGCTGAACTGGACAATGTTGGCACATTTAGTCAAACCCTTTTACCAGCCATGGCGCATATAAACAGTAATCATTGCAAATATTACACCAGTACAGGAGAAGAAAAATAACATTTTTTTCATTATAAATTTCTGTAAGCTGTTACAGCTCCAATATACCCAAAATGATACAAACCAAATTAGCATACAGACTCTGCATGCAGCACAATACCAGAAAAACAGAACACTGCTATACATTGCAAAATAAGACAGCAGATATAAAATCTCAAATTGGACATATTTCAAACACTAAAATGAAAATAAAATGATTTTTTTCTACCTTTGTTGTCTTGTGACTTTGTTTTTCTAATCATGTTGGTCCCAGTTGTCACATCCCTCGCTAACTCTGTCTGTGCTCACCTAGGGGCCGGCCCGCGGCCATGGCCGGCCTTGACCCCGTCGCCGGGCGATGCGCCTGTCCCTCGCCCTGATGGCCGGCCATTCCGGTCTCGAGGCGATACGGCCAAGAGCGAGGGCCGGCCGCCGCCGAGACTGCGGCCGAAGACCGGCCTACTGTGACTTCCAGTTCTCCATCGCCGGCCATGGAATTCACGCTTGCTCCGGCAGGGAAGATGGTGCCGGGAACCTGGAGCCAGCGTCTCTTCCGCCTAGTGAACGCGGGAACCAAGACCCCGCCCTGGAGGACCCTGATTGGGTGATTGGAACCAAGGCTCCGCCTGAAGACCGGCCTTGAACCACTCCAAAGGGTTCCTCGAGGGAAATCATCCGAAGTCTCCACCCCTGTCAGCTGAGGCTCGCTTGCTGATCACGGGTAGTATTTAAGGCATAGCCTCCGGCAGGCATATTGCTTCGGCTTCTGTTTCGTGAGGCTCCAGCCTAGTGGTGATTCCTGGACTACTTTGCTTGTCACCTTCCTTGACCTCCTGCCTGTCCCTGGACTACTCTACTCGCCGCCTGCCTTGACCTCCTGCCTGTCCCTGGACTACTCTACTCGCTGCCTGCCTTGACCTCCTGTGTCCCTGGACTACGCTGCTCACCTTGCCTGCTCCTCTCCCCTGCGGGGGTTGGGAGGCTAGTCCCCTGGTGTCCGGTCAGTCCGTCCACCCCCGCGGTTCCGGAAGTCCCGTTGGCCACCTACAGCTGGGGGCTCAACCCCTGGTGAACGGTGGTCGCTGTGGGTGAAGTCTCGGGGTGCTCGGCTGTCCTTTGGGGGAACATTGAGGCATTCCTTACACTCTCCTGGGAGACCCAAGGGCTCACAACTCATCAATAAGGACACCAGTCTCTGATTCTGCTGCTCTATATCTACTTCCTTAACTCCACTTTCAGGGCTTCCTTTCCATTTATTTCTTTACTTTCTTCCTTTCTTCTTCATTTCTTGCTCTACATCCATAGGTAAAAGCTGGGTCCTCCGCAGACTTGACTGGAGGAGGTATAGAGTGGATCCAGCTTTTGCCTACTTTCTCCAGCCATGTGCAGTTTTTCTACTCTTTTCCCTTTCCCTCATCTCCGTCAGTATGTATCTCCTTCCTCTTTCTTCCCTCCCCTCCATCCATATGCAATTCCTTCCTCTCTCTTCACTCCCCTCCATCCATGTCCAGCATTTATCCTCTCCCCCTCCCCTCTATCCATGTGCATCTACGTCCTCTGTCTTCCCTCCCCTCCATCCATGTCCAGCATTTCTCCTCCCCTCCCCTCCACCCATCCATGACCAGAAATTCTCCTCTGCCCTCCCCTCCCATCCATGTCCAGCGATTCTCCTTTGCCCCTGTCCTCAACTCTCATCCACATCCAGTGATTCTCCTCTGTCCCCTGCCCTCCCATCCATGTCCAGCGATTCTCCTCTGCCCTCCCCTCCATGTCCAGTGACTCAACCCAGCCCCCAACTTACCCCCCTTTTCAGCCCCTGAGTTTCAGTTCCCAACCCCAGCCCCACCTGTGCCCTCAGTTTACAGGTCCATATCTGTAGGCAACACAGGGGTTCCACATTTCCTCACATAACAGAAGAAAGGAGCAGCCTCAGAAAATCACCATTTCAGAAACAGAGATGGGAATGTACTTGAACCCTGGACCCTCATATATAATCACCAGGCTGAGTTCTTAACAGCTTACCATTCATTCCAGCCCTGAAATTAAGGGGTCTGTTTACGAAGCAACGCTAGTGCCGACACAGCCCAGTCGGCACTAGCACATGGACAGATGCTAGTGGACAGTTCCTTAGGGGCCCATTTACAAAGCTGTGCAAGGGCCTACGTGCGTCCAGTACATGCCACATCAGCATTACCGCCCGGCTACTGTGTGCCCTGGAAGGTAATTCTTTGGAGCATGCTGAAAACACACAGTAGAAAATATTTTCTATTTTTTACTGCATGGTGCTTAACCGGCAGGTAGTGTGTGAGACCTTACCGATAAGTCAATGGGTGGCGGTAAGGTGTCAGGCCCAAAATGGACTCGAGCTAGGTTTTATTTTACCACACGTCCATTTTCTGGCCCTTTAAAAAAAGGCCCTTTTCCCAGGACGCAGCAAAAACTGGCCCCGCGTATGCCCAAAAGATGCGGTTGCACTACCACAGGCTACTTTTTGCCGCAGCTTAGTAAAAGGGCCCCATAATTTGTTTTAATGTTGAAAACAAAGGTTACACATGGGCAGGCAAAAATTCATTTGAATTGAGCTGCATTTTGTTTTGTTACATTTGTACCCCGCGCTTTCCCACTCATGGCAGGCTCAATGTGGCTTACATGGGGCAATGGAGGGTTAAGTGACCTGCCCAGAGTCACAAGGAGCTGCCTGTGCCTGAAGTATGGAAGGGTTCAGTCTATGAGAGATGAATTTCACCATGTCTCCCATCATACAAATGAAATTTATTTGACTGGTGTTAGATTATTACAGAGTCCCCTGAGCACTACCTGGATTTGGTCAGCGGTAATTCATAGATTGTAATGTTAGACCTCTCCAGATTCTTCAGGCCAACGCTAGGTGCATCCTAAATGAGATGGCAAGGGTTCTACTAATAACAGGCTAAAGTTTAGAATGTCCATAACCAAATACAAATTTGGAATAAAAACATTTCACACCGATAAATGCAACAAACTCTAGAACACTAAGGGACCCTTTTACAAAGATTTGTAAGGGTCTACGCACATTCAGCATGCACTAAATCAGCATTACCGACCTGCTACTGCATGCCCCGGGTGGTAATTCTGAATTTGGCATGTGCTGAACACACGCAGTAGAAAATATTTTCTATTTTCTACCATGGGGCGCTTACCTGGCCGTAAACGGCAGTGGGCACCCGCTGCATGCTTACTGCCTGGGTGGTGCGTGAGACCTTACCGCTAAGTCAATGGATGGCGGTAAAGTCGCAGGCCGAAAATAGAAGCACGCTGGTTTTCATTTTGCCACACATCCTTTT
Organism: Microcaecilia unicolor; assembly: GCF_901765095.1. Lineage (NCBI taxonomy): Eukaryota > Metazoa > Chordata > Amphibia > Gymnophiona > Siphonopidae > Microcaecilia > Microcaecilia unicolor. The sequence continues at coordinate 429,031,968 of NC_044032.1, forward strand.
TCCGGTCCATTAAAAAAATGCCCTTTTTCTAGGATGCGGTAAAAAAATGGCCCGGCATGTTCCCAAAAGATGCGCTTGCACTGCTGCAGGCCACTTTTTGCTGCGGCTTAGTAAAAGGGCCCCTATATAAATAAAACTTTCTGGAACACCAGGTCAGACTGCAACAGTGCTACATTGGATTTATAGCTATTCTCCTCTCTCTGCATATGAGTAATTAGGGTAGACTATGCACTCAGTTGTGCTAAATGATATTTCAAGATGCATTCAGAACTTACTAGACCATGGCTATTGTGCCACTGGAAGGAAAAGCTCCAATTTTTTATTTCTATGGTATTCCATTCCTCAGTCATTGGAAAATTTTCAGAACGGAAAGTTGGAGAGCAAAAGCAGTGTGGTTTAGAAGGATCTCACAATACATTGGAAATCTACCAAACTAACTAGAGTGGTTTCGACTCTAGTCCAGCTGAAAAATTTGACTTACCCAGTTCACTCAGATTGACGATAGGATGAGCATCCTGCTGGTATGCAATTATACAGTAATTTTCAGGATTTGGTAGCAATTTGATTTTTAGAGTTCAGTGTACAGTAAACTCATCTCATTGATGTACACCAAAACTATATATTTGGAAGGTAATTTTATAACAAGTTACCTAGGTTGGCGTTTCCAGTTAGGCGCGTCAATGCTGTGCGCCGAGTCCCAATTCTACAATGGCATCTGTGCACCAAGATGCTGTTATAGAATACTAGTGTAAACCCGAACTGGCGCATTAAATTTACAGATCAATGGCAGGTATAAATGGGTGAACCTAAGTGCGCCATGCAAAACAGGTAACACAGTAGTCTATAAGTTTCATTGGGTATGTTGGAGATGTTAAGCCTCTCCCATGCTCTTCCCAAAGTACTTATATTCCATCTTATAGAACTGCCTTTATAGACTTCTATGAATCTTCATATAATGGCTTTACAAAACCTGCACAATTATAGTTAAAATGCATCTGCTTACATGCATAATTGATGATTCCACCCACGCTTTGCCCAAACTATGGGCCCAGATACTTTTACATGACCCACATGCAGGCGTCTGTGCCTTCTTGTCGTTGGGCATATTTTTACACGCATAAATCATGAGGTAATTTTATAGGGGGTCTTTTATGAGTGCAGAGCAAGGGCACAAACCAGAAACAAAATTTCATCATATTTGTGGGCTCAGTATTAATCCTATAAAAGTCTTTACTAGAACGGTTTCCTTTCAGGAAGCCCTAATCATATTTATAAGATGCTTGACCAATTTTATATTTTTATGCTCTTACATAAAGAAAGTATCAAGTACAACCATATTTGATCAGTATTTTGTGGTCACTGTAACAAAAACAAGGGGTGAAACAAAGTACTTTTGTATTATCATAAATGCCTGGAACCAAATGAAACAGCAAACATTCAGTTTCTTACAAAGTTAAAAGTAAACTCTAGATACGGTAGTTGTTTCCCATAAATTTTGTTCTTGTATGATTTTGCTTTTTTAGTACTAAATGGATGCAACCAGGACTAAACGGACTGAAGCAGTATCAAGGGTCATTCAGCTTTGTTTTGATTCCTCATACATAGAGCTGCAAGCTCAAGATACATTTTAGGGATCCATTTCTATCTGAAAGAACGTTTTCATCACTCATCAGAGACTTCCTGCTTTGTATTATTTCTCTGCCAGAAATGAATCCAAATAGGAATCACACTGCTCCTTATTTGTTTTTTTTTTTTTTGTTTTTTTTTTAGAAAATGGCTACTTTTTAGTACCAAAAATAAAAGCTTGCATTTTTAATAGAGCATGAAGAAAGCAACATACTTGAGTAATAACACCTATTTTTCTGTGGGAAAGTAGAAGAGGTGTGATTTTTTTATGTCAAGGGATTTGTTCTCACTGTACACCTTAACTGACTTACAGAACGATGCAAAAGGCTGACTCAGCACAAGGGAACAGTGCCACTTTATCTTCAGCCTTAAGTACTGACCATTCCTGTATATGTCATGAACACTCATAGTCTGAACAACAACAACAACAAAAGACTATATCCATTCACTACATGCTTACCACAGGGGCTTAGTTCTGTAAGCGATCAGCAAATAAGGGTGAACATTATGAATAAGAAAGCATTCAAAAGTGCCATGCCATTATTTTTTTTTGTTGTTACATTTGTACCCCATGCTTTCCCACTCATGGCAGGCTCAATGTGGCTTACATGGGGCAATGGAGGGTTAAGTGACTTGCCCAGAGTCACAAGGAGCTGCCTTTGCCTGAAGTGGGAATTGAAGTGAAAAATTGTTAGGATAATCACTGGTGAACACTATCAGTTAGTCAGCGTCCTCACACTCCTTGGCAGCAGACAAAAGGAAACCCAAAATTGATTCTCAAACTGTTTATAGGGCTGACAGGGACTGGGAAGGAGGGTTTACAGTTCCCAGGAGAAGAGCTCAAGTCAGAACTCAATAGTAACACCCACACTAATCTGTTTAAAAGTATACATTTACTGTCTTCCAAATGAAGCTTGGACCATACTTCCAACCTGGCAGACTAGGCACATACAAAAAAAATTGCCTAATTTATGGAGAAAGCCAACTTCAGTCAACCAGAAATTACTGCACTTCTATGACAGTCTGAAGGAGAGACATTTTTGGTGGGGTCCCCCATCCTGTCTCGAAGCGTATGACCAGGCAGAATGGCACAATCCACATCTCTAAGCCAGAGGTTTGTACTTGTGATGGTTGTTGGAGATGAGGGTGTGGAATTAGATTAAAAATATGGTAAATCTTCAAGCAGTCATATCTGAAGATCTATGCTGCCTCTGCCACCTTAGCATAAATGGAAATCACTGGGGGAGGGGGGGAGGGTTGAGGCAGGTTCCAAACTAGATCAAAGCATAATGAGTAGGACAGGGGCGTAGCCAGGCAACAGATTTTGGGTGGGCCTAGGCAAGAAGTGGGTGGGCACCAAGTGTTCTCCACCTCCCCTCCTGGACCACCACCACCAAAAAAAAATATCTCAGCTGGCGGGAAAACGCTTCTTTCCACCTTGGCAGTCTGCAGTAGGCAAGCGCTGAAGACTGAGCATGCGCAGGTGCCAGTATCAAGGAGAGTAGCGTTTTCATTACCATCAGAGGGCGGTCTTCAGCTGGTGGAGCTGGGGATCCCCACCAGCTACCACTAAACATGTGCTACCGTTGGGTGGGCCTGAACCCTAAGTGGGTGGGCCCTGGCCCACCCAGGCCCACCTGTGGCTACGCCACTGGAGTAGGAAAACACTGCTGACACAGAATAATAGCAACAAGAACATAAGTGTTGCCATACTGGATACTGGGACAGACCGAAGGTCCATCAAGCCTAGTATCCTGTTTCCAACAGTGGCCAATCCAGGTCACAAGTACATGGCAAGATCCCAAAAGAATAAATGGATTGTATGCTGTTTTTCCTAGAAATAAGCAGTATAAGTTCCAGAATTGTAAATCCTACTTTACACTGAATATAAGAAAAATCTGCTATTCTAGTTTGAATTAAATATTTTCAAAATGCAAAACACCCCCCCCCCCCCCAAAAACCTTACTTCTTTTAAAATTAATACAAGTACCTTAATATGATAAGAAAGGGGTGGGGGTAAAAGAGTAATTTAAAAGAGTTAATATCAAGTCACTTAGAGGCTCATTTTCAAAGCACTTAGACTTACAAAGTTCCATAGGTTACTATCCGCCTTATTTTCGAAAGAGAAAGACGCCCATATTTCGACCCAAATTGGGAGATATGCGTCTTTCTCCCGTGGGTGGCCTAAATTGGTATAATCAAAAGCCGATTTTGGGCGTCTTCAACTGCACTCCGTCGCAAAAACGGCCAAAGTTGACGGGGGCGTGTCGGAGGTGTGGTGAAGGCGGGACTGAGGCGTGGTTATCGGCCAAACAGAAATGGACGGCTTTCGCTGATAATGGAAAAAAAAATAGCCGTTTTTAGCGACAATTTAGGGCACTTTTTTTGGACCCTTTTTTTTCCACGAACAAGTCCCCAAAAAGTGCCCTAAATGACCAGATGACCACCGGAGGGAATCAGGGATGACCTTCCCTGACTCCCCCAGTGGTCACTAACCCCCTCCCACCAAAAAAAAAAAAATAACTTTCAAAACTTTTTATTTCCAGCCTGTATGCCAGCCTCAAATGTCATACCCAGCTCCCTGACAGCAGTATGCAGGTCCCTGGAGCAGTTGTTAGTGGGTGCAGTGGACTTCAGGCAGGCGGACCCAGGCCCATCCCCCCCACTACCTGTTACACTTGTGCTGGTTAATGCTGAGCCCTCCAAAAAACCCCAAAACCCACTGTACCCACATGTAGGTGCCCCCCTTCACCCTTTAGGGTTATGGTATTGGTGTAGACTTGTGGGCAGTGGGTTTTGGGAGGATTTGGGGGGCTCAGCACACAAGGGAAGGGTGCAATGCACCTGGGAGCTCTTTTACTGTTTTTTTTTTTTATTTGTAAAAGTGCTCCCTAGGGTGCCCAGTTGGTGTCCTGGCATGTGAGGGGGACCAGTGCACTACGAATCCTGGCCCCTCCCACGACCCAATGTCTTGGATTTGTTCGTTTTTGAGATGGGCGCCTTCAGTTTCCATTATCGCTGAAAACCGATAGCGCCCAGGTGAAAAACGGCCAACTCCTAGGCATTTGCCACGTACAACCCGTATTACCGGAAAAAAGATGGGCGCCCATCTTTTTTCGAAAATACGGTTTGTCCCGTTCATGGAAATAGGCGCCCACGGAGATGGGCGTTCGCGTTCGATTATGCCCCTCTATGGAACTTTGTAAGTCTAAGTGCTTTGAAAACCTCTTAGTCACTTAGTCCAGGGCTGCCCATTAGAGCTGAGGCTTGTCTCATCCTTTGTTAGTTGTTCATGAAGCAGAACTGTTTGGAATTTCCTTAAAAAAACTATCTTCTCAAGTCACAGCATTAACTCCACCCATACCCCTTTCCGCATACAGGCCAAACATCACTTACTGATCTAAAAATGCATTTCACCTGCAGCTCCTCTTCTCTCTAAGCCCTTCTTTGAGAACTCCACTTACCAGGTAAGTCACTCTTATTTTATTTTTGTTACATTTGTACCCTGTGCTTTCCCACTCATGGCAGGCTCAATGTGGCTTACATGGGGCAATGGAGGGTTAAGTGACTTGCCCAGAGTCACAAGGAGCTGCCTGTGCCTGAAGTAGGAATCAAACTCAGTTCCTCAGTTCCCTAGGACCAAAGTCCACCACCCTAACCACTAGGCCACTCCTCCACTCCACTCTATCTATACCCTTCTCCTCCATTGTACATCTGGAATAAACTTCCTGTATCACTGTCTCATGCTCCCTCTCTGGTTCTATTCAAATCCAGGCTAGAAGCCCATCTTTTAGAGGTTGCTTTTAAATAGTAACTCTTTTTATCCTGTTTAATACCAATATGATCTTTAATCTTCCTCATATTTTGTCTGTCTTGGACAGGCTGTAAATTCAGTGGATCAGGGATAGTCTCTAAAATGTTTGTGTATGATGCTGAGTGAGTCAAGTAGCACTATAGAAATGATAAGAACTAGTAGCTATAGTACATCAGGTATCTCAATGTCAAATATAAATTTATAATTATTTCACACTAAAATGAAGTATTAAGAAAATCCATACATTTTAGCTCAACATTTACTTCAGCACTCATAAATCCGTTAATGGGATAAAACCTTTAATTGGCTGTGAATTTCACAAAGTGATTGCAGAAAGCCCAGTATCCCGTTTCCAACAGTGGCAAATCCAAGTCACAAGTACCAGGCAAGATCCCAAAACAGTAAAACAGATTTTAAGCTGCATATCCTAGAAATAAGCAGTGGGATTTCCTAAGTCTATCTTAATAATGGCTTATGGACTTTTCTTTAAGGAAATCACCCATACCTTTTTAAAACCCTGCTAAGCTAACTGCTTTTATCACATTCTCTGGCAAAAAATTCCAGAGTTTATTTACTGTGATGTGGTGCCTATCCCATCACAAGGAGGTGAGCAACCCCGACCTGGGAGGTGTCATAAAGCTGAATGTTATAGGGTAACCACTTCAATATGAAGTTAGTCCCACGACCCACTTGTATAGTTAGGATAAAGACCTGGGACCACTGTGTGGGAGGTAGTAGGTAGTAGCTTACCAGGGAAGGCTATGCAGGAGATGATGGGGGGGGGGGGGGGGCCTCCCTGTGAAAGCAAAAGAGCTGGCACCAGGAGAGTGAATCTGCCTATTAGCTATGCTTATTCTCAAGAGCAAGGACTTCTTAAGAAGCATAAGGTTCCCCATAACCTCGTCAACTAGGGGAACTGCAGTCTCTATACATACAACAATGGGCTTACTACGGTACCTGATCTTATGAAGACTCAATGCTGAAATTGCTTGACCCTAACCTTTTGGAATCTGGGAACCTTGGCAGTTCAAGGGCAGAAGCGAGGGACTATAACACCTGAACCTGGGTCTATAGAAAAATCCCCAAGAGCGAGGTTCACAATTTCAGCAGGGACTATGTGGAGGCTGCCTGGGAAGTAAGACTCTCTTGGCCCCTTCTCCAGAAGACCTCACTGCGAGGCCCTCAAATAGGCACAGACAACTCCTCAGAGAAGTGGTACTGCTCACAATGCAGAGGTTATACACGAATACAAAGAAAATGCTACCGGCACACAGCCACACCTAACCAAGAGTGAAGAGCTAGAAGAAAAGTATCAAAGGCTTCTAACAGGGGTAAATGAGATCCAGGCTAGGGGATAGGAGTTAAACAGACTCTGAATTTCGCTCATGCCTTTTTTCAAGGCTGTTCCATTCAGATACAGAATGTATCTGTCTCTGGAAGGTCTACAATCTAAGGCTGTATCTGAGGTAATGGAGGGTTAAGGAATTGCCCAAGATACTGAAAAGATGGTTTTCAGCCCACTGCCCTAGCCATCAGCCTATTCTTCCACTTTCAGGGGCCCTTTTACAAAGGCTTGGCAGCATTTTTAGTACACGCTAATGATTAGCGCATGCTAAATGCTAGAGATGCCCATAAGAGTATATGGGCATCTCTAGTGTTTATCGCACACTAGAAACGCTACCGCACCTTTGTAAAAAGACCCTTCAGTGAGGTAGGTAGAAGGTTCCAAAGCAACCTAGACCATTTTTTTTAATGATTACATGACAAATAAGGAAGTACATGAAGTTACTCTGAAGCTACCCCTCAACATAGGTTCCATCCAAAACAACCCAATTAAGAGGGTCTCTTTTTCTTGTCAGCACTGATCAGCCCACCTGAGTGAACTACTGAGGCTCTATTGCACTGTTCAGCACTATTGAATGTGTTCATTCATAGCTATCCGGGCACTAGAGAACTCTGTCTATGACTACTGAAGACCAATCACTTCTGTCTAGAGCACCAGTGGGACAGGAACTCAAACTGCAAAAGGTGACCCATACTCAACAGAAACAAGGCAAACGAGTGCCCAACTAAGACCACCAGAAGAGACTAAACTAATAGCTGAAACTAGACACCAGAAGGATTCTGGACTCCATGGGTTCACCAGATATGCGAGACTAAACTAATAGCTGAAACTAGACACCAGAAGGATCCTGGACTCCATGGGTTCCCCAGATATGCTGAACCAGAGACTGTCACCAGTTCATGGGCCCACTGCTGGGAACTCAGCAGCCTACCAGCTAACTAGCTTCCCACATCCTGAGCTGGGATATACATGGTCCTTTTCTTTCACAGCCAGAGAAGGCAATGGTATGGATTACTGAGTCCCACCTGAGGCCTCTAAACCAGGGGCGTAGCTACGGGTGGGCCTAGGCCCACCTAATTTTACGCGCCGAAACTGGACACCAGCTCAGCAGCCGCTATCAAAGCCTTAGTTTTTTCAGCCGCAGCAGCCCACTCAACCACCACCTACCTGCTTTCTTTTGGCCGTCGGCACTCTCACTGGCAGGCGGCAGATCCTTGGACAGTCCCAGTTCTCCCCTCTTCGTCCCTCTGACGCTGCATGCCTGCAATACCGCTATCCTCCAAGAGGCGCCGCTCTTCAATCTCGTGGCGCACTAAAGTCTAGCGGCCGCTCTGGGGTTGCACACGCCATGCTGCTGTACTACTGCCCGCACCCTCTGGCCTGGGTGGCCCGCAGCGCACAGCACGATGGCACCGCACGGGAAAGCTGCCGGCTTGAATGTGTCGCGGCACGGGTGCGGCTGCCAGTCTGTGCTTGCAGTGGGCCGGGTCTATGATTTTCAGTGAGTCAATCACAGCAGCAGCAGTAGAACTCCCCCACGGCCCCACAACACTGCTACAGGAGCCAGGTAAATACATGTATTTTTAAAATGTGTAATTGTACTCATAAATGCTGGCTGGTGGTGGTGGGCTTCTGGGTGGGTTAAGCACTTCACTGCCTAGGGCAAAAAGGTATATTTAATGATTAAAATATACCTTTTTTTGCCGTAGGCAGTAAAGAGCCCACCCCCACCCAGAAGCCTCCACCAGCCAGCATTTTGATTACTCTTGATTATCCTAGCATTTTGCCTTGGGCAAAAAAAGGTATATTTTAATAATTAAATATACCTTTGTAATCAAAATGATGGCTCTGGTGGTGGGCTTCTGGGTGGGGGTGGACTCTTCACTGACTAGGGCAAAAAAAAAAGGTATATTTAATCATTAAACATATCTCTTTTGCCCTAGGCAATGGAGCCCATCCCCACCCAGAAATTCACCAATAATAAATTTTAATAGTGCCCAGGTTAATTTTTAAAAAGTTGTCTTTTTCTCTCATTTTGGTGGGTTTTTGGGTGGGGATTGTCTCTGCAGTGCCTAAGGTAAAATAAGAAAAAAAAAGTGTAGGTGGTTTGATATGGCATAATGTAACTATATTTTAAAATAATGTTTTTTTCACATTAAGGGTATATTTACTAAGGTGCGTTAGCGTTTTTAACGTGCCTGTAAATTTAAGCCACGTTAAATGCTAACACGCCTTTACATTTCTATGGGCACATTAGTGTTTAACACATGTAAAACATCTACGTGCGTTGAAAACACTAACATGCTCATAGCACTGCTTAGTAAACCTAGCCCTAAGTATGTATGTGGTTTATGTTGGTGCAGGCAAGAAACACTACTTGTATATAGTGCCCACCCATATTAGCTCTGGGCCCACCCAAAATGTCAGGTCTGGCTACGCCACTGCTCTAAACATAGGAATACCAGAAAAAAAAAAGTACAAAATCCTGGCATATCCACTGGGAAAAATATCCACCAGGACCCAGTAAACCTCTCCTCTCTCTGCTGGGAAGGAGTACCAACATTACTACCTCTGGTCAAGGTTGCTATAGACAAAAAAAAAAAAAACACAGCAGAGAAGGCAAAAATAAGAGATAATAGGTACCAGCAATCCTTTATTACTCTTCTAGAAGACTCAACATGGGCAGTGTTTTGGCTATGACGCCTGCACCAGGAATCTCTGGAATCTTAAAAAAACGAGAGTACAGACTGGTATTCGATACACAAACAGCGAAGATCTATGTTCAAACTCTGAAACTACACCCCCAGTTCTGAAAAACAGTATACAGTACAAGTGTCAACAATTGCAGCACTCTCCTTCCTGGCAATATGATCTGACACTGCTTCAAAGAACATCACCGATCTTTTACATTGTTTTTTTTTTTTTGGTGAGCAGTTCTAAACCTCACAGATGGTACCTGTCTACGAGGGAAATACAGGAACATGAGGACACTGTTGTTGGGGATGCAAATTTCTTTTGTACAAAATCTGGGTAGTTGGTTTGATCATGATGGCCATGTCCATGTGATATTTCAAAAGCTCACTGCAGATTGTTCCATTTTGCCAACTTGAGCATCACTTAGTACATTCTAAGCAGCAAAACTGAGTTGATTCTTTTGTGTTGCAATTTTCTCAAGTCTATGCATCCAGTAGCCTAGACCTGTGGGGTGTCCTAGAAGCTGTGATGCCATCATTTGCAGAATTTATTTTAATTATTGCATTTGTGTCCCACATTTTCCCACCTCTTTGCAGGCTCAATGTGGCTTACATATTGCCATTAACGGCGTTAGCCGATTCCTGTCTGAACAAATACATGGTACAAATGAATACGAGGTGATGTTGTGATAGATAAGGTACATATAAGGTAGGTGTAGATTGGGGGAACTTAGAAAGGGGGGGGGGGGAGGAAGAGTCAGGTAATGTCCTTTACGTTCCTTGGTTGCCTTGTGTTGCAGGTGTCCATGTGTTTTTATGTTGGGTCGATGGGGTATGCTCCCTTGAATAGGACCCAAGACACACCAGGGCATTTATCCAATAAATACCTATTTTGATTTTTTTCCATTAGAGGTGTTTTATGGATGTTTATTGGTTAAAACCTAAAATCAGAAGCCCCGATTATAACATATTGCCTGTTGTCCACAAAAACACTAATACTCCAGCATTAAAATGAGCTATGAGCTCAGCTTAGAGTGTTGGGTCTCTGCTTTACATGTTTAAAACTTTTCTTTGAAGATCAAGCACAAAATAACATCTCTATATACACTAGCTAAAGAAATATGGAAAAATGTTTTCACTCAGATGAAAACAGTTCCATTCTCATGTGCTGCCAGACCAATGCAATTCAAAGTTATATATCAATTTCTGAAATAGAAATTAGAGTGGATGCCAAAATATAAATTACAGTGGATTTCTTTGACGAATACACCCTTGGGGCCATTGGAGCCGACTCTGTGGGTGCTTGAGCACCCCCAATATTGAGAAAATTCCATGTATGTGTCCAGGGAGGGGTCATTTCCATTGGGCTTAGCACCCCCAATAATTTTGAAAAGTTGGCTCCTATGCTTGGGGCACTGAAAGTTCACATAGTCCTCTGAAATTACATTCACTCAATGTTGTCCCTGTAGATACAGCAGTTTCCCTTGGCAGGTTGTAGGTCTACCACAACCAGCTGTTATTGTGGCTGCTGCAATGATGATAATGCAGCCACATTGAATTTCTTGGAGGTTGTCCTCAGGAAAGCATATTTAGAAAGACAATGTTGTATCTGTACATAATTACAGGACAGATTTCTGAGAGATATTTATTTCACTTTCACTTTGAACTTGGTAATCAGCAAAGCATGTCTGGAGGGAATTTGAAGTTCATGTGTAATTAAATGCAAGCAGTTAATCTTTAAATTGATGTTACACAGTGAAGACAACAAGTATTTTTCCTGTGGGATAGCTGCTGAATTGAATTTTTCAGATGCAGCAGGTGGGAAGGTCCCCACGCATGTGCTGTGGAGACGCTGTTGCAAGTCTTTAAAGCTGTACTATGCTATTTGAAGCATTTCATACCGGGCAATGTGGATGTCGTCACCCACATGTCAGAATGCATGGCCTACTGTCCTCAGAGAATACCTGGTACAGGTAAGTATCCTTGCTTTATTGTAGGACCCAAAAAGGGCAGTGTTTTGGTGAATGCTTGTGTCAGGAATCAATAAAAGCAATAACAAAACATTCACTAGCCTGTGCAGTGCAGCTTCAAATTCCAAAAAATACTCTCAAAAAATTGTATAGTAAGTGTGGATATCAGAGAAGTGCATACATATAGAACAATAATTTGTATAAGTAGTTGGGTCCTCTGAACAGGATTTCAAAGGTGGGAAATAGAGTCAACGTTCTTCCCTGACTTACAGCAAAGTAGCAGCTGCTTTTAAGGGGACTCCTCCCACTTTTTCCAATGAAGATTATATAAGTACAAAAGTGTTGTCATACTGGGACAGACTGAAGGTCCATCAAGCCCAGTATCCTGTTTCCAACATTGGCCAATCCAGGTCACAAGTACCTGGCAAAATCCCAAAACAGTACAATATATTTTATGCTGTTTATCTCAGAAATAAGCAGTGGATTTTCCCAAGTCCAGTTTAATAATGGCTTATGAACTTTTCTTTTAGGAAGCTATCCAAACCTTTTTAAAACCCCGATAAGCTAACTGCTTTTACCACATTCTCTGGCAACGAATTCCAGAGTAATTACATGGTAAGTGAAGAAATATTTTCTCCAATTTGTTTTAAATTTACTACTTTCTAGCTTCATTGCATGCCCCTAGTCCTAGTATTTTTGGAAAGAGTAAACAAGCGATTCACATCTACCCATTCTACTCCACTCAGTATTTTATATACCTCTATCATATCTCCCCTTAGCCGTCTTTTCACCAAGCTGAAGAACTTAAGCCGTCTAGATCATTTATAAATATGCTAAAAAGCAGAGGTCCCAACACAGACCCCTGGGGAACCCCACTATCTACCCTTCTCCATTGAGAATACTGACCATTTAATCCTACTCTCTGTTTTCTATCTTTTAACCAGTTTTTAATCCACAATAGGACACTCCTATCCCATGACTCCAATTTCTTCTGGAGTCTTTCATGAGGTACTTTGTCAAGCGCCTTTTGAAAATCCAGATACACAATATCAACCGGCTCACCTTTATCCACATATTTGTTCACCCCTTCAAAGAAATGTAATAGATTGGTGAGGCAAGATTTCCCTTCACTAAATCCATATTGGCTTTGTCTCATTAATCCATGCTTTTGAATATGCTCTGTAAGTTTGTTTTTTATAATAGTCTCTACTATTTTGCCCAGCACTGACGTCAGGCCTAACGGTCTATAATTTCCCAGATCTCCACTGGAACCTTTTTTAAATAACGGAGTTACATTGGCCACCCTCCGGTACCATGCTCGATTTTAAAGATAAATTACATATTACTAACAATAGTTCTGCAATTTCATTTTTCAATTCTATCAGTACTCTGGGATGAATATTACCTGGTCCAAGAGATTTGCTATTCTTCAATTTGTCAAATTGCCCCATTACATCTTCCACGTTTATAGAGATTTCGTTCAGTTTCTCTGACTTGTCAGCTTTGAATACCATTTCTGGCACTGGTATCTCTCCCAAGTCTTCCTCGGTGAAGACCGAAGCAAAAAATTTATTTAATTTCTCTGCTATGGCTTTGTCTTCCCTGATTGCCCCTTTTACCCCTCAGTCATCTAGCAGTCCAATTTTTACTGTTTGTTTATGCCACCAACGCAATCTTTTTTTCAAAGTCCCTCTTTGCCTTCCTTATCAGCGCTTTGCATTTGACTTGACATTCCTTATGCTGCTTCTTATTCTTTTCAGTCGGTTCCTTCTTCCATTTTCTGAAGGATCTTCTTTTAGCTCTAATAGCTTCCTTCACCTCACTTTTTAACTGTGCCAGCGGTCATTTGGTCGTCCTCCCTTCTTTTTTAATACACGGAATATATTTGGCCTGGGCTTCCAGGATGGTATTTTTGAACAGCATCCACGCCTGAGGTAAATTTTTGACCCTTGCAGCTTCTTCTCATTTTATCATAGTCTCCTTTTTGAAAGTTAAATGCTAACGTATTGGATTTCCTGTGTATACTTACTCCAAAGCTAATATCAAATCTGATCATATTATGATCACTGTTATCAAGCGGCACCATCTCCATTACCTTCCGCAGCAGATCATGCGCTCCACTAAGGACTAGGTCTAGAATTTTTCCTTCTCTTGTCGCCCTTGTACCAGCTGCTCCATAAAGCAGTCCTTGATTTTGTCAAGGAATTTTACCTCTCTAGCATGACCTGATGTTACATTTATCCAGTCAATATTGGGGTAATTGAAATCACCCATTATTATCGTGTTGCCCAGTTTGTTAGCCTCCCTAATTTCTGATAACATTTCTACATCCCTCTGTTCATCCTGGCCAGGTGGACGGTAGAACACTCCTATCACTATCCTTTTCCCCTGTATACATGGAACTCCAATCCATAGGGATTCCAAGATGTGTTTTGTTTCCTGCAGAATTTTCAATCTATTTGATTAAAGGCCCTCCATAACATACAATACTACCCCTCCACCAAATCGACCCACCCTATCACTATGATATAATTTGTACCCCGGTATGACATTCAAGTGAAAAGCGTGCAACATCAAAGCTATTGGGATGTCTGGGTGATAGCAAGTCTTACTAGATTGGCCACACAGACATCCCAGCAGAGCAGCTTAGGGAACACTGCAGTGAACTTCACATAAAAGGTCCCAAGTACACATCACATCATATCCCCCTTATAATGTATGGTGAACCCTCCAGGAATACAAAAAAATTGACTGTATCCAACTGCACACATTACAAGAGCCCTTATGCCTGCAGGTGTCTCCTATATGTGTGCTCAGTAGGTATTTTGTGATATTTTGTGATACTTTCCACCACAAATGTACTAGTTAGAGTGGGATCTCCTTCTCTACAGTCCATTGCTCCAACCATTAGCCTACTTGAGGGATCGGTTTACTGCTCTACGAGGAATTGCCATCATATCTGCAGCTGTCATAGAGCCTGGTATGTACTGTCACTTTTACCTCAGTGGGGTGAAAGGGGCTCAGTGTCCACTGGGGGATTAAGGAGGGGATCATGACTTTAATCCCTCCATTGGTCAACTGGTCAGTTTGGGTACCTTTTGGCGTTTAGTCATTAATGAAACAGGTCTAGCCAAAAACATCCTGTTTTTTGCCCTGAATGTTTTTACAATGTTCCATTACCATAGAAAAACATCTGAATTGTTAAGCCAGTCCTAGTCCTGCCCAAAACACATCCCCTTGAGATTGAGATGAACCGCATAGAAAAATGTTTTAAAAATTAGTTTTGGAAATAACAGTTTGGATGTTTTTGCGGAAAAACCATCCATCTGCCGCTTTGTGCAGTTTTCTGTACATTTTTCTGTTTTGACAACGAGTCCCCAAGACGTAACATACTGGATCAGACCAAAGGTCCATCAAACTCAGCATCCTGTTTCCAACAGTTGCCAATCCAGGTCACAGGCACCTGGCAGGATTCCAAAAAATAATATTTTAACTCAGATATTTACAGTTTTACACAGTACTTAATATTATATATGATCATCTCTGGAAAAACACGATTTAAGTCGCAGATCCAAAATATTGAGAATGGGCGATTTTCATGTCAAGGGTCCATAAGCAGTCTGAAAAAGTTACATGTTTAAACTTCTGTAACATTTTTATTTTTTCACATAAAAAGATGGGCATTGGACTGTTGTATTACAAATTGTTTGCTCTAATAGAATTAATCAAAACCTCATTTTTGTTTTCTGGTGACTTTAGTCATGTTTTCCTAGAGATGGTCACATTATTCTATTATACAATTCTATATTCCGGGTCATTACAGAGTTTGGAAAGTCAGGGCTTGATGGCCATTCCTTCCATTAAACCTATTTGTCATGCCCTCGTGTTTTGAATTGCGTGATCAATATTGTGGAACTCTTTCCTTTTTGATGTCAGGCTGAAGGAAATATCTTCCTTAGGTTCAGGTGGAAAAAAAATCAAAACTTTTTTTTTTAATGGGGAGCGGACTCTTTATTGATCCACGATTAAATGCTAAATTTTGTTTTCTGAGGACAGTTGGTGTCATTAGCGCTTTTTTTTCATATCTGTAGTATTTATTATTGTATGTCTTAAACCAAATACATACACTTATAGAAATGTGGAGCATGGAAAGGTCACAAAAGCAGAGTGGACTGTGGAAGGGATGAGATATTACTATGGATATTTTTGCATTGGGGAGTGTTTTTATTGTTGCTTATCGACTAAAACCTAAAATCAGGAGATGGTCACCAAGAGTAGACAATACTGCGGTAAGCTCTCATCTTGGGGTCCCTGCTATTTTTATTATTTTTTTGTTTTCCAATTGCTTAGCAGACAAAAGAAAAGGCCAAGTCAAGAACTGTTGCTGACCTGCAAGCCTATGACCAGAGCATGATGGAGAAAATGGTGCAGGAATTGTTCCCAGGGCTTGATGTGGCAATGAACCCGGCTGTGCACACCTGCAGCAGTGGATGATGACTGGGCCTGAAGCTCCAAATATCAGCCAGTGCGCTGACTGGAAGACTATTTGTACGGGGATGCTAATGAGGAAAATTTTCCTGGTGAGAACAGTGGTTGTTCACCTTTGTAGTGTGGAGCCTATGGATGTATAGGTACCTGAGAACAGGACATATTCTACTTTGGCTGAGGTTCCAGTGCTGTTGGTTGTATCTAACCAATCAGGGCAGAGAGTCATGAATCTCTCTAAATCTGGGAATAATGTCACATTAGAAGATATTTCAAAGGTGGACCAGAACTCTTGTCTATTCTGCTGAGATACTTACATAGCTTTATTAACTTATCAAAGAACTGTTACCAAATTGTTGAAGAATATCAACTAGTTAGGATATATGGAAGACCGAGTAGTTGCTCTAGGAGTGTAAGTACAATCTCCGCAAGCTATAGGAACAACTCATATTAAACATAGCTTGTCAATGCATCTAGTATTGGAGTCTCTGGAAAATGCAGTGAGGGTACAGAATCTGAGGATTTAAAATTTTCCAAACAAAAGCCTGCTGAGCTCTTTAACATAATATTCCTATTCAAGCTTAATAATGAAAGGGGAATAGATATCATCTCAGTGATCAACAGCTTAGTACTCTCAGCCTTCCTAAGGACGACTCAGGATATTAGTTTTACATCTTTACTTTACCCTCATCTGTAATTATATTCTGTCAAGTATGCATTTACAGCAAGCTTTAACAATATGCTTTAAGGATAAGGAGAGTAAAATTCCTAACGATTTACCTCAGACATAAATCTCTTTCATAAATGCAATCAGAGAAACATAGTAGATGAGTGCATAAAGATGTCAAACAATCTATCCAGTCTGTTCACATTGCATGGATATATGCCAGCTGTCCGACCATGATGGTTTATAAGATATTTTTCTCCTTATCTGAAGCAGTGTTTGCTGTTTTCTTCATTTGCAGTCAAACATCTTGGGTGCAAGAGCATCGTTAGTTCACACCCTACCTCTCACCTGTGCATGTCTAAATCTATCTAATTTCTCCAAATAGCAGAGTAGCTGTTGCCTAAGTATCCATCCTGCATAGCCCACCAGACAGATCTGGCTATATGAACTCATGTGTTTTCTCTAGAGCTTCTAGTTATTACAGCCTGCCAGATGAACTCAGCTCCTGGTTTACTTTCTTCACTGCTTGCTAAGATAAATATCCACAACAAAGACATGGCTGCTTCCCAAAGGTTCAGCCTTCTAATGCTTTACTTTTTGTCTATTAGATTGTAAGCTCTTTGAGCAGGGACTGTCTTTCTTCTATGTTTGTACAGCACTGCATACACTCTGTAGCGCTCTAGAAATGTTAAATAGTAGTAGTAGTAAATCCCCTGTATCGGACAAACCGAGATGTGTGAGCACCCATGCTTCTGTTAGGACTGCAAGTTATTACAGTACTTGTAGCATGCCAGATAAACTCAGCTGTAGTTAATTCTATCATCACCACTTGTTAGACAGACCCAGCTGCGTAATTGCCAATTTGTTTCTCTTGTTGCCTATTTTGTCTTTAATTTTGACAGCACTAGCACTTATTGCTGAATCATTAAACACATGGAACTGCAATTCTGGAGGACTACAAAGTAGTCTGGTTTTCATGTCAAGTCCCCCCCCCCCCCCCAAATAGCATTATAGAAAAGGCACTCCCTGTGTAGTACAGGGGAGGGCGATCCTAAATGAAGATGCACTGTTATAGAACTGTCCCCAAAGATTGTAAGTTTATTGCGCACTTAATATACTGCTCGAGAGGTTTACAATTTCAAACAACAAATAAAAAGAAAAAGAAAAGAACTACAATGGTATAGCTATTGTAATTGGATGGAACTCATCTTGAGCTATGTTAAATCCAAATCTTGAGTTAACAAATTCCACCTCCTCCCACCCGAATTATCATCACTCTCTGTTAGGGTTATGGGCAGTCCAGTGACTATGAAGACAACATAAATGCCCTGACAATTTTAAAGTTGGAGCATCCATATTCTTCTAACAGTTTTACTCAGCTTGAGATGAAAAGTAGAAAAATCTCCACAGAACACTGGGGGCCCCGTTTACTAAGCCATGTTATAGGCATGTTAGCATTTTTAACACACATTAACTACGTACGTGTCTACAATATCCCTATAGGTGCCTACACGGTTAGCGCGTTAAAAACGCTAATGTGCCTTAGTAAACAAGGCCCTAGAAGTAGCTACGATTCTTATGACATGT